>NC_086154.1:262279014-262582407 GCF_035149785.1 Candoia aspera
TGTAGGAGTTGCAGGACATCCCAGCAGAACAGTAAGCTATCAGTCATGAATCATGTTAGCCAAATTAAAACTTCAGTGCATATACTGGGGCAGCTGATGTCTGAATAAGAATGTTACCAACGGAGAACAGATGATGGATCTCTCTGTCATATCCTGTATGTGTGAAATCAGAAGCATCTCTTTGACCACAGCTAAAAAATAAACTCTAGGCTAGGGGGACAACCCTTCAGTTTGAAGGAGAAGCAACCCATGTATAGATGCATCCATGACGGACTCCACCGAGTTAGATAAAGAGAAACTGATTCTCAAACTTCTCATCCTCAGCAGTAGGAGAGATGCCCTTGAGAAAAATGAAAAAACTCTTCTGTAAACCTGGAGAATTCAATGATTCATAAATGACTTAATAGCTAAGACATTATAGATACTCCTGCTAATTATTTATTTATCAAAAGTGTCCATATAGTCATTCTCCCCTTCAACAATTCCAAAGCAGTTTACAACAATCCTGAAACAGAATAAAAATGGAGCAAAAGCAATCTATTAAAAAAAGTATTAGGATGTTAATGGATGGCATTTACAATGATTTCACAGGGAAAGAAATATCCCAGAAGAAAGCAATGGCAGGACATTTTTTTATTGTTGCCAAGAAAATAGCATGGCTGCATCCTTGTAGGCTGGAAGAGTTGAGCTGCCCCTAAGCTTGTAAGTGCCTGTGAGCATGGTGCCCTTTGCATACATACACATAGACCATCATGTTACATTATGAAAAGTGGGGAAAGTGAGTAAGAAATCCTAAACCAGAGAAATTAAAGGCATGAAAGAAAATACAGCTAAAACAAGTTTAGACCAATGCCATTCATGCCTTCCTATTCCTCAAATCATCTTTGCTTTCACCACATCCATACACAACTTTATATATTGTCCTTTGGTCTTTAAAATGTCTTACCACTACTTTTTGGAGGAACTCACCTGCTCATCCAAGCACAACTTTTCTCAAAGTTCCCCTTCCTCCGAACACATTCTCTCTTCCTTCTTGCCTTGCAGTTCAGTACTTTTTCATTCTCTCTGCATGATGAAACCACCACACTGTACTTCTTTCCTACGCTTATGCATTTAATTTATTTCCACTTGACCCTACCTCTCCTTATTTTATCACATATCCCCTTTGCATTCAACCTCCTTTTATGTTTCTGCTGACATACCCAACTCTTACTTCTATATAATAAAGTGGATGGAAGCCCCTCTTAGCCATTCTGATTTTTGACAAACATTCATTATTTTCAACAGAACTTGGACAGCCAACTACCTTTCTACCAGCATTTGCAGATCTTAAAATTTCTCCATCATTATCCCACTTATTATCTCATGGCTTGATCAATCCTGAGTTTCTTCCAATACAGTAGCAATGACTCCTAGTTAAGGGATTGTGGACAACAGTAAGTTGGCTTGAAAGGTAGTCACTAGATTAGAGACTAGGTTGCTGAAGTTACAACTGAGCTTTGGTTTTGCTTCTGGCACTCTGGCCAAAATGTGCCAAAACTGATACTACTCTTACTGTTAACATGGACTGTTGCATGTGATTTGGGTACAACAAAGGCTGACAAGCCAATCAAAACTTTCTCAATGTTACTAAAATTCTTTAAAAGCAAAATCACCCATTAAAATAAGTATGAAATGTGATCCATAATCATAGAAGCATTATGGAAGCCCAGCCTGCTTTTCCATCCTGGTTCCCTCGTTGAAAGAGTCTAGAATATTGGATCTCTTGAGCTTGGAAAAAGATGGCAGGAAAACGAATGTGATTAACATCAGTGAAATTGCATGGGATGTAGAAAAGGACACAGAGACATTTTTCCCCTCTGGCAAACACTAGGAGCAAGGGCCATCCTGTGTAGAGTAGTACAGAGATAACTTTGATGAAGGAATGTAAGAATCAGAGAAAATAAATAACAGCTCAGTCCTGGGAAAGGAGAGATCCAAAACAACCTTGCTTTGATTTTGTTGGGTATAAGAAGAGGTAAAAAGAAACTATGGGAGGCTTTCAAAAGTCTGTTATTATACCCCATAACAGCAAAGTAGAGTCCCAGTAGTCTTTGCATCGTCTGTTCCATCACCTCGCCTACATCACAGCACTGATAACCAATGAGGAAGATGGAAGGGGATTTAGAACAAGTAAAGAAATACTTTCTTTATTAATCTATGAAATACTTTGCCAGAAGACAGGGTGTTAGCCACGAACCTGGGTGGCTTTAAATATTATTGGTTAAATTCATAGAAGACAGGTTGACCAAGAGCTCTTAGTCTTGAATACTTAATGTTACTTCCAGTTTGATTCCAAATACCAGTTGCAGGGGTTCACTAGTTGGAGAGGGAAAGATTGTCCTCTCTTGCTCACAAGCCCTTCAAAACATCTAGTTGCCCACAGTGAGAACCAAAATGCTGGTGTAAGATAGGCCTTGGCCTCCTCCAGCAGGACCATTGATATGTTCTAATGGTCTGCTCTTTTCTGAAATCATTATTGCATTGAAGCAGACCATCTGCTATTTAAAAAAATGGCTTTTTATACACAACAGTAAGCAATGATTATCTTTTTCTATACCCTTACCATAAATCCTGCACTTATATTCCATTAATTAAATGTCAACAACTTAAATCTTTTATAATAAAGACCAAATAATTCAGTAGACTATTAGTGAAGTCAGCCTTGCTTCATTCCAGAAAGATTGGACAGAGATGAATTGCAGTATAAGAATCTGAAACACTTGGTGGCTTCAAAATGTTTTGGCTCAATAGGACTAATGAAGATATTAATATTACATAGATTAGGAGACATGGTAAGGAAAATGCTGAGGTTTTTGTGGGGCTAAGATAAGAGCTGTCTAATGGGTGTCCCCATACATTGTCACACTCTTTCATGCCCATGAACAGACAGACATTATTGGAAAGTTCACAAAAGCTTCAGGACTGCACTTCCGGCAAGGGTGGCAGGAGACATTTATTCATTTTACATTTTAATATAAAACTACCAATCCTGAATGTTCTAAGTTGAGTGGAGCACATTGATCCCAGTATTGATCAATGAGCTCCACTCAACTTAGAACATTTTTCCAGATTGCGTGAAGCAGTTTCCAAACAAAAGAAAAACACAGAATTGTTACACAAAGGAAAATTGTCACACACAGCCACCACCTAATGAGCTGGATCCAGTTTCGGTCACAGACTTTCAGAAAGTTTCAAAGAAACTAGAACAGGTTCATAGATGGGCAATGAAGACGATCAGGGAGCAGGAAATGAATATTTCAGTTAATATCCAGCTCAGTTAATGTGAAATCCATCAGTCTTTCAACTGCTGGTAAATTAGACTGGCTAATTTGACCTGGCTCTTCTTGACCTCTCAGCAAACTTCCATACCATCAACCATGGTATCCTTTTCGGGAGACTCAGGGAGTTGGGGGTGGGCGGCATAGTTCTGCACTGGTTCACCTCCTTCCTCCAGGACCATTCCCAATCGGTGTTGATAGGGAGCAAGAGTTCCGGCCCGCGGCCCCTCCTTTGTGGGGTGCCGCAGGGCTTGATGCTCTCTGCTCCTCTTCAACAACTACATGAAACCGCTGGGTGAGATCATCCGTCTCCATGGGATGAGGTATCATCAATATGCTGATGATACTCAACTATACATCTCCATCCCGGGGGAAGTAAGTGATGCTGTGAATGCCCTCTCCAGGTGCCTGGGGGCTGTGGGAGCCTGGATGGGGAACAACAGGCTTCAGCTGAACCCTGGTAGGACGGAGTGGCTGTGGGTTGACGGCTCCTCGCTATCCAGGAATTTTCCATCTTTGGCTCTAGATGGGGTCGCACTGCCCCAGACAGACCTGGTGTGTAACTTGGGGGCCCTCCTGGACTCACGACTCCTGCTCAAAGAGCAGGTGGCAGTCGTGGCCAGGAGGGCTTTTGCTCAACTTCATGTTGTGTGCCAGTTACACCCCTTCCTGGATTGAGAGGTCCTTCAAACAATCGCTCATGCCCTGGTCATCTCCCATATAGACTACTGCAACATGCTCTACATGGGGCTACCCTTGAAGAGTATCCAGAAGCTACAGCTGGTCCAAAATGCAGCTGCGTGGGCAATTCTTGGTGCCCCTAGATTGGCACATGTTACACCGTTGCTGTGCAAGCTGCACTGGGTACCAGTTTGCTTCTGGGTCCAATTCAAGGTGTTGGTTATTATCACCTTTAAAGTCCTACATGGCATGGGGCCAAGCTACCTGAGGGACTGCCTCTTCCCCATTACATCAACCCATCCCACCTGGTCATACAGAGAGGGCATGTTGTGGACCCCTTCTGTAAGGGAATTCCATCTGGCGGGGTCCAGGAAGTGAGCCTTCTCTGCAGCAGCTCCTGCCCTCTGGAACATTCTTTCCCCGGACGTGAGACAAGCCCCCTCTCTCCTGGACTTCAGGAAACAGCTGAAGACCTGGTTTTGTCAGCATACCTGGAGTGAGAAGGGGAATAGTCATTCTTGGGGACGGCTGGCACTCTAGAATGGCCCCTTTATATTCACGGACTGGGGTAGAATCTTCTGCCATCTGGATTTTATTGCATTTTATATTTTTGTCTTCTATTTCTATTTCTATTTATTATATTATTTATAGTTTGTATTGAATTTTAAACTTTATTTCTATTGTAAACTGCCCAGAGTCTCTCCTCAGGGGGCAGATGGACAGTGATAAAATAAATAAATAATTTGCTGCTGCACTGATGGTCCCTATCCTGTTCAGGCATGATGCCACCTAATTCTGGTATCCTGATTTATGGTGCACTAAGCATATTAAGGAGTGAGACTGGGGGACCCAATCCCCCATCCTTGTTTTTCATCCCGCTAAATGTCCCCAGCTGGCAGAAGAATATCATTCTTCTGATCTGGTTCTGAGGATGCGGAGGAGTCAGGTTTTAACAGGGGACAGGTTTAGCCACCTGTCAAAACTTGCTCCAGGCTTTGCACAAGCTCCAGAAAGTTCAGTGCCAGGGATGGCAGCAGAAGTGAAGAGCTATTTTTTACCTACCAGTTCTCCAATCCCATGAAGATGATCCATGAGTTTCATAGGAAACATCTGCCAACTCTTTACTCACCCACCAAGTTGGACAGGAAACTGGGAGGGTCAAACGTCAGCTCCCCTCTTCTCCTGCCACCTCTCCAGCCCTGGCACCTAATCACCATGCTGGGAGAAGAGGCAGGTGAAGGAGGACAGCCAGCACCATCTAAGTGGCTTCAGACCACTTGGGGACCATGCTTAGATCCAGATGCAGTTCTAAGGCAACCTCCTTGAGGTTGCATAAGGCCTTTCCTCCAGCAGCTTCAGAGGGCATGGACCTACTCCTGCCTTTCCCTCACATAATGAGCAGAGTTGGGAAGTCCAGAGAGACATAAGTTTTCCTGTAGTGCTCCTGCCATTTTGATTAGCATCTTCTATAAAAGGCAAGGCAACATCATCTTCTCTGGAGATAATGAAGCATTTCAGCAAGGAAAAAATAGGAGCGGCTTAACTAGTCTCCAGAAACAGGGACTGACCTGGCAAACTCAGGGAGAATGTTAGGATGCTAGAAGAGATCCATCATCACCTGCATGTTTGGAAACACTAAATGGAGCTATTGATGACCCAACTTGGATCAGAGTTTGGCACCAAAGTGGGGAGCTGTAATGCTTTCCCTCCCAACTTATTCTTGTTTGGGATCCTCTGAACTAATCGCTTGTCTCACATGGCGAAATAAATAGGTGTAGTAGCCATGTGTTTGGAACAAAGGAGGGAGGACTATGGCAAAAGAGGATGGTGGCAAACTTAACCCTTTTCACCAATTATGCATGCAGCTTTTTCTCCTGTCCTCACAGCTAGGATGTTGCTTTATCCTCATTCAGAAAAGGTGGAAGTGCTTAGAAAAGGCTCTAAGTGAACCTGACTGGGGCATTTATACTCTTTCCTGCTTTCTGTGGAGAAAGAAGGAGGAGGAGGAAGGATGAAGAAGCTCTTCTTCCCATTACTCTGTTTCCATGTACAACTGCAGCCTTGTAAGGTATATAATGAATTGATTAAGGGGGATAGATAAGTGAGAGAGAACCCCAAACTAAAACTTCCAGCTACGTACACATAGAAGGATAAAATCAGAGATTTGGAAAGGGCCATTCAATCCATTTAGTTCACACCCTCCCCATTCATGTTTGTTTTTTTAAATCCATTAAATTGTGTCCAATTCTCAGAGACTGCCTGGACAAGTCCCTGCAGTTTTCTTGGCAGGTTCGTTCAGAAGTGGTTTGCCATTGCCTTCTTCCTAGGGCTGAGAGAAAGTGACTGGCTCAAGGTCACCGAGTTGGCTTTGTGCCCAAGATAGGAGTAGAACTCATGGTCTCCTGGTTTCTAGCCCAGTGCCTTAACCACTACACCAACCTGGCTCTCATCCCCATCATGTCATCCCCAACCAGTATCAGAATCCAGATTAACCAACTCCAGAAGATGGCTGTTGAGCCTATCAAATGAAGAGGAACCCATAACATCTCTGGGACTGTCAAACTGCTCATTGTTGTAGTACAGTCCCAGTGGCACTGATTCTTCAGCACCTCAGGACCTACTGACTGCAAAGGGGCAGTAAGTCTTAATAGAGAGTCAAGGATTTATTTCACCTCTCATTCTGCCTACTGTTTGTCTAAAAGATTGCTAATCTAAGATCACTTCCTTCTGCCTTTGTTCCCAGGCACAAGTACAGAGAGACCCAAGTCTTATATTTCCTGTGAATAAATCCCTTTTCTGTTACAGTTATCATGTCTTCTTCAATTATCATTGCTCAGGTCAGAATTTCACTCTCAGAAAGGGAAAGGGAAAGGGAGAAAGGGAGAAAGGGAGAAAGGGAGAAAGGGAAAGGGAAAGAAAGAGAAAGAGAAAGAGAAAGAGAAAGAGAAAGAGAAAGAGAAAGAGAAAGAGAAAGAGAAAGAGAGATGCTTCAACTTCCAGCTCTCCTACAGTGGGGAAAATTTTCCCTAACATTCAGTCATGATCTATCTTCCTGTAACTTCATCCCACTCTTCCATCTTTTCTCAAGATTAAACATACCCAGCTCCTTTCCTCCTACAGCTTAGCTTCTAGTTGTTGATCATTGTCCTCCTCTGAACCTGTTTCAGTTTCTCTGAATCCATCTTCAAGTGCGCTGCCTAGAACAGGACACAGGACTCAAACTGGGATTTGGAACTTAGGCTTCTGTGCATGCAGGCTAAAATTGCATTCACTTTTTTGCAACATGTACATCCCTTGTTCTCCCTGTTTGGTTGCCAGATCTTTGTGGATGCCACCAGAAGATGAATGTCTTCTCTGAAAAGGACTCGGGCAGAAAAATGAAAAAGGGTTTCTAGCAGGGTGAATATTCCTCCTATGTTTTCTCTGGACCAGTTCTCATTCAAGCTGATGGCAGAATCTTCTTTAGAAATTCTTTCTAGGAGAAGAGACTTTTAGAATACTAATTATGGTTGGGAGTGGAGGCTTTTGCAGCCCCTGAAATTCATCTGGCCCATACCTTCATTGGGTTTAAAAGAGCTTTGAAAACTTGGGTCTTCTCCCAAGACCTTGGGCTGAATGAGTGGTGGGTCTTCTGTTGTTGCTGGTGGTGGTGGTGATGGTAATTTCCCCCCAGATGTTTGTGACTGCCCATTCAGCATGCAATAATTACATTTTGATTTATCAGCTTTGATACCCTAAACCCACCAGTCGTACTGTATGCTGTGTTTTTTCCGGTTCTCTTCCTTAGACCACTGTTTCCTCTTTCTGCTGTTTCCTCTCTCAGGATCTACAAATGGAAGTGATCCCAACTAACCAGGGATCCAGCAATGAATAGGATCACTTTACATTGAATTCATGGCCACCAGATTTCAGGGAGGAAGTGGGGACAGTCAAAAGAATCAAACATCCTTCTGTGAGCTTGTACCCTTCAAATGTCTTGGAGTTACAGCACCCCTACAGGCTGGGACTTTCAATCCTAACCCATCCAGAATTCCCAACAGGGAAGGCAGAATAAGCACTCCTAAGTGATCATCAAAATAAGGTGAAGGGGAAGATGCTAATGAAAAGTCCAAGTTGATTAAGCCCAGCATCGTCCAGTCCCAAGGACTTAAAGGCTTTCAATGTTTATCTTTTACCCTTAAAGATCCAATCTTCCCATCCATATAAGAGGTGCAGAAGGGAGGAGGAATGCCCCTGACAAGGTTATTTCACATCCTTAATTCCTACTGCTAAAGCCTGCAAAAATCTCAGGAGCCTAAAAATATTCCCTCCTCCCCTGATTATGCATCCCATTTCTTCCCCCCCCCCACCGCTCCTTTCCCCAAAATAGAAAACAGCCCCCCAAATATATTTTTCAACTCAAGAGAAAGCCATCAAGAAAATAACTGAACAGGATTAGAGAGGACCTCTCCTTAATGGGGAAATGAGGCATGATTCAGCTCTGGCGGTCTTCCAGAGTTCCCCATGCAATCAGCCAAAGATGGGTGTTTGAGAAAATAGAATTGTAAAAGTAACTTTGAAGAATTGGTTGCCTTGGCAACAGAACTGTAAATACTTAACTGCAAGCATTAAGTGACACCACAAGAGTCTTGGGCCCGAGCTGGCTCTGAAGAATGGCAAAATTTCGCTCAGCTGAAAAGTCAGCTTGGCTTCGGTCCTCCCACACACTTACTGCAGACGCGCACCCACTTTCATTCTTTAATTGCAAAGTGTTCAGAGTGGCCACAAGATGCTCGGGTGATATTATTAAAGGAGGTGCTTGAGAAATGCAATCTTTGGCAATTCCCAGCTGAACTGGCTTGCTTGACATCTCTTGGATTATGCTTCAGGTTGGAATTTAGCAATCTGGGGCATTTCTCTCATTTCTGAATGCCAAGGGGCCTCTGTGAAGAGCATAGAAAAGCAAGCCAAAGGTCATTCATGGGGTAATTTTGAAGGTGAGGATTCTGCATCCCCAAAGATGCCAGCATCAGAATCATTCCACTGAAGTCAAAGCAGAGGGATGTTTACTTCCCTCTGATTTTATTTATCTATGAAATTTATATTATCTATTTATTTATTAAATTTATATTATAAATTTCTATTACCGCCCATTATATTACCACCCAGTCTGGGCGGTTTACAATAAAAACAATAATAAAAACATCTGAACTTCGGTCACACTTTAAAAACATAAAGAAGATAATAAATATATTTGGATGGAAATATTTTAATTTCCATCCTGTCTTACCTAGGGCATTACTGGCCACAAAGGGAACAGTTTGGAAAAAAGAGGGGGGGTTGACTCCACCCCCTTCCACCCCTCCCCAGATGTCCCTGATGGGCTCCCCCTTCAAGGACTGTGTCCAGGCAGAGTATAAACAGCCGTCTGTGGCATCCTTGGTGCTCTCTGAGCCTTGTTTTTTTTTTAAGATGTTTCATTGCCAGACTAGGCAACCTCTTCAGTGCAAAAAGAAAACTCCACTCCCTTTTTGTGTGAGAGCCAGTTTGGTCTAGTGGTTAAGGCAACGGGCTAGAAAACAGGAGACTGAGAGTTCTAGTCCCGCCTGAGGCACGAAAGCCGGCTGGGTGACCTGGGGCCAGCCCCCCTCTCTCAGCCCAGGAGCCAATCAGGCGTGGTATGAGAGTTCTAGTCCCGCCCTAGGCATGAAAGCTGGCTGGGTGACCTGGGGCCAGTCCCCCTCTCTCAGCCCAAGAGCCAATCAGGCGTGGTAGGAGAGTTCTAGTCCTGCCTTAGGCATGAAAGCTGGCTGGGTGACCTGGGGCCAGTCCCCCTCTCTCAGCCCAAGAGCCAATCAGGCGTGGTAGGAGAGTTCTAGTCCCGCCTTAGGCATGAAAGCCGGCTGGGGGACCTTGGGCCAGTCCCTCTCTCTCAGCCCAAGAGCCAATCAGGCATGCTAGGAGAGTTCTAGTCCCGCCTTAGGCATGAAAGCCAGCTGGGGGACCCTGGGCCGGTCCCTCCCTCTCAGCCCAAGAGCCAATCAGGCGTGGTAGGAGAGTTCTAGTCCTGCCTTAGGCATGAAAGCCGGCTGGGGGACCCTGGGCCGGTCCCTCCCTCTCAGCCCAAGAGCCAATCAGGCGTGGTAGGAGAGTTCTAGTCCTGCCTGAGGCATGAAAGCCAGCTGGGTGACCTGGGGCTGGTCCCTCTCTCAGCCCAACCCACCTCACAGGGTTGTTGTTGTGGGGAAAAGAGGAGGAGGAAGGAATATGAGGTATGTTCCCCGCCTTGAGTTATTTATAAAAATAATAAAGGTGGGATAGAAAATAATTTTAAAAATATATTCTCTTCGATTGGAAACAGCCATTTCTCTGGATGTTTAATTGGCAACCTTACCCTAAGTAGGCACAGCCTCAACGGCTCCCTCCACATCTATCATTCCATAAAATTATTCCCAAAAAGCATTCATTCCTCTCTTTGATTTATACCCCAACCAGGAAGGGGTTAAAGCCAGCCCTTGAAGTGGCTAACAAAATGTAAAAATACCATATCAAAATACAGATTAAAATTAACTAGAAAACAAAACTGCTGAATCCCCCAAATGTCTTTTCCTACAGAAGAATGGCTTGTGGAAAGTGCACAACCTAGGGAAGGTGTGCAGAAATAGGGGTGTGAATATTCAAGGTTTGTTTTTGTTTGTTTGTTTGTTTGTTTGTTTGTTTTAACCCTGGCTAATGTGAGAAGTTTAGCAAAATGGAGTTCAGCGGAAGCCCCTGCCCCTTTTGAACAAAAGATGCCGTACTTCCTTATTTTGACCTGGTAAAACAAATTGAGATAAGAGCTTGCTGCCTGCTAAGTTTTGGGAAACAGTTTCTTCTCCTTTATTTTAAACCGGTGCCCAGATTTTCCACTGTCAGAAAGACCAAGTTAGTGAGAAAAGTCCAGGCCATTGTGCCTGTTAGGAGCCATCAAGCTGACAGGACACTGAGCTGCTTCACCACCTGCCCTCCAGTGACAACCAAGAAGTGTTTGAGAACATGCCCTTGCCACTCGGCTAGAGAAACCTTTAGTAACCTGTGTGTTCTGTCTTCCTGCTAAGTTAGCAGGGTCTCTGTTCCCCGTGGGGTGGATGGATTAACCCATGAGAAGCTGAACTGCCTTTTCTGTTATGGTGATTTTTTTTCTTCTACTTCTTCTGTCCAGCTTATACAAAACTGAGGGAGGAAAGGTGAAGGGAAATGCATAGGGAAGGAAGGAAGGAAGGAAGGAAGGAAGAAGGAAGGAAGGAAGGAAGGAAGGAAGGAAGGAAGGAAGGAAGGAAGGAAGGAAGGAAGGAAGGAAGGAAGGAAGGAAGGAATCCAAGCTATCACTTTACATTAAGAAACTTTATTTCCTGAAATCAGAGATCTACAATATCTCAGTCTGTTCTTGGGTGACATAGGAAGATAGGTTCATATTCAACCCATTCTGTAGGTATGTAAGTAACCAAGAGGCCTTGGTTAGTTATCCTGCTAAGCATCCTTGGTTGGTTATCCTTCTAAGTAAGTATTGTCAGCTGGACCAACAGGCACCATTACTGGAAGTTGAGTGACTGGCTGATCCAAGACTAAGTTTGGGCTCAGGAGCAAACTGGATTCAAGTCCAGGTGATCTACACTAGATTATCTAGTAGAAAAATATTCTTAATGTCAAGAAGGTACTTGATATGTTGTTTTTATTGATTTAAAGACAGCTTTTGACTCATTTCACAGAGATAGGTTTGGGGCAAAGCTTGTCACATCATTTATCTATTGAAAGCTTATCCTTGAAACTTCAGAAAAGCACCCAGATGTTTTATTTATTTGATAGTTTATTTAATCATGCAGTTGATCATTTTTGTTGCCTCCTGAATCCTTTGCTACTGTTGTATTTATGAATTTTGATGGATTTTATATGCATAGGCCAGTCTATGACCATAATAAAAGCTTAGTAAGATTTTTTTTTAAAGAAACTTTATTTCCTGAAATCCAGTGATCTACAACATCTCAGCTTGTTCTTGGGTGAGATATGAAGAGAGGTATACATTAAATCTGTTCTGTAGGTTTATAACTAAGAGTCCTCTTTGGAGTCCTCCAGGATCAGAAATAGGCTATAGTGATTGGAAACTGACTGTCACACACACTGACTGACTTAGTCACAGAGGGCCAAGAAAGATGGACAAGATTGGCCATCTGGCATATTTTAGAAAACGAATCCAACTTCTCTTGATTGCCTGAGTTCTGTTTAAGCGAAAGTCTCTCTCAGTTTGTTTTAAGATTAAAAAATCTATGAGAAAAACTCAAAATTATTATTATTCTTAATAACAATAACAGTAACAGTAATACTGGCCGCCCACTCCAGAAGACATTATTCATGTCCTGCATTCTTGGGTGACAGAGAACAGATCTTGGCCTCCCTCAGTGGGGCATTCTTTGAAAAGAACAACTGTCCTGCACGTTGTGGACACGGTGATCGGGTCTTTGGGGAGAAGGGTACAGGCCACAGACAAGGAGTGTAGGTCGGTCATCCCTCTGTTACAAGCAAGATTTTATTATACAAAATTAACCAACACAGTTTATGACACCTACTTACCACTAACACTTCTCACTATACCTCTGTTACCCACAGGTATATTTCTATATGTGCTAGGTGTCTTCCAAGGGATTCTTCTTGGTGGTGTCTATGACTTTTTTATGACTTTTCATAAATTCCTTTCTCTCTTTTCCCCCTTCGCCTTGGTAGACAGGCCTGAATTGCCTACACCTGTTGGGTCTATGACTGCAATAAAGCCTTAGCTCAGCTCTCAGCTGTGGAAAACTCAGTTATAGCCCCAATTAGCCACTGTAGGCTTAACCAGGTTTGTTGCTGGCTGGTGTTTTAGTAGTTTCAGCCAAGGAGCAGTTGCTGCTGTTCTGAACATCTCACCACCTTCTAGTCTTCAGCTAGGAGGGGAAACATTGGTTACCAGCTGCTGGCTGGCTGGCTGTTGGTTGCTGGCTTTTGTGGAGGAGTTGGCATGGCTGCCAGGCTCTGACACACCACTCATTTTTAGGCTGCATCTGAATTCTGCACTCACTTCTCCCACGCTGTCAGTCACCCACTGCAGCAAGCTGACTTTTTCGTGGCATTTCCTCCTTGCTCACCTGCAAACTCCTCTTTCTCTGCTCTCCCACAACTGCAATATCTCCTTTTGATATTCTTGGCAAGATTTCAGAAGTGGTTGCCATTGCCTGCTTCCTAGAGCTGAGAGAGAGGGGCTGGCCCGAGGTCACCCAGTTGACTTTGTGCCTAAGGTGGGACTAGAACTCCCAGTCTCCTGATTTCTAGCCTGATGTCTTAACCATTACACCAAACTGCTTTCAAACAGCCAAGGTGAAGACCTGATGAAATTTCAGAATTAGAATTGAGGTGAGATAAGGCAATGGCACATGCCCATTGAAGTCACTTGAAGTTTAGGTGGAAAACCACTTTAAATTCTTAGCCAGAAATAAAAATGGGAAGTGTATAATGCTGGAATCCTCTCTATCTCTCCCCCCCTCTCTCTTTCTTTTTCCTCAGCTTCTGGAGTGTTTTTTTTCTCCCCCCTCCATAGCTTCTTATAAGCTTGCTGTTCATGTCCAGCATCTGGTTGCAGGGTAGAAAATAACATGAATATTTTGAGGAGGCTGTTAAAAACCCAAGCAAAGATCCAAGTATTAATTAGGGCTCTGTGTGAATAGGATGGAAATTAAAGAGCATAAAGTGCACTCCATGCCTGAACTAAACAGGAAAAAAAGCAACACGGCTAAATAAAATGCTGAAAACATTCATTCTGAAAAGAAATGCAGTAAAACGTTGAAACAAAAACCCTCCTTGCACAATGGGGATGGAAACAAAAGAAATGTGTTTAATCTAGTTGTTGTTGTTTTTTTTTAATAATGTTGAACTAGAAGCCACCATCCTGCAGCAATCAGTTGCAAAGTTAGTTAGCAATTTTTCTGAACAGCTTCAAGTAAATGTATTCCCATTGGTCATTGCTAGGGACAGAATAATTGTTATAATGAGAAGGCCAACCCACCAATCTATGTATATGCACTTTTTCTGAGATAGAAAGGAAGGAAAGGGCAGTAAAGGGGAGATGCAGAGTTCAAGAGCTACTAGGAAGTTGTAAACTAAAAGCAAAAGACTAAGGAGAATTGTAAATATTTGTGGTGGGTAGCAAACCGTCAGCTCACCAAAACGAGCCATGTGTAGCTTGTGATCTTTGCACAGCTTCTTCCTTTCCATTTTTTTCAAAGAGGGCAGTGCAAGTATTGATACACAAAGAGGAGACAGTTGAAGGATTTTCCCCCTGAAAGGTTTTGTATTTTAAAATATAGATGAATAAACCCCATCTACTCATGTTGCCTTACCAGATTAATCAGAAAAGACCAACCTTTGATCCCTAAACTGCAATAATAATGTCCTCCTTAGAATTCTGGTTTAATATACTCTCTGGTTTTCTGCAGCTGTATGTTCCAGCTCTCTATGCCCTAAATAGTTTAAAGCAGAGATATGTAAATTTTGCACACTGCGGGCCACAGGAGGCTTGCTGTGGTATGCTGCAGGTTGCATTTCAAAAGTAGGTAGGACCAGGTTCTATTCTGGGTGGAAGAAGGAGTGAAATGGGCATCTTAAGCAGCTGCAAGGGTTAAATCACTCATTTCCCACCTCCCATGAAAAAAAAAATCCAAATATTTGGTCCAACCCAGTGTTTCTCAACCTTGGAAGCTTGAAGATGAGTGGACTGGCTGGAGAATTCTGGGAGTTGAAGTCCACACATCTTCAAGCTGCCAAGGATGAGAAACGCTCATCCAACCCATTCTGAGAGAGTTCTGAAGACCAAAGAAGGAATGCGGATGAACTACATGTTACCCTTAGATCACATGTTTTATATACCTGGTTTAAAAGATTTACAACTTGTATCTCTACGGTCATTGATGCAAAAGTGAACTCTTTCTAGGAAAACTGATAAAACTGTGTGATAGATTTCTAGAAAAACCGATAAAACTGCATGACAGATCTGACAAGCCTCAAAGCTTCAATCACTCACAAAGATACCTATGTTGTGACCAAGAGCAACACACATAGATTTGTTTCTGTTGGCTTCATCAATCATCTTTCATTCTGAATCTGCTGTGGATCATTTTGTCTGGGTTGCCTAGACTAATTTTTTTCCCCAGAAAGCAAGTTTTGTTTTCAGTTCTTTTAACAAAAAGTGATGCTAAGGAACAGGAAGGTCCCCCAGTTTTCATGCCAAGAGACTGATTACATCAAATCCCATTTCTGCAGCCAAAGAGTTTATGGGATAGATAATTATGATTGAGAAAGAGGCATTTGGACAAAGAAGCAGGAATCAGAGAAAGGGGTTCTTTACAAAATCTGCAATGGGTTCTCCCCAGACATGATGGCAGGGTGAGGCAACTGGCAGGCAAGGTGGAGGGAAGGAAGGAGATCATCAGTTGGTGTTCTCCCTGCCTGAGATTATATCTTTTCATCCCTCCAAAAGGAAGCTGCCCTTAATTATTTCACCCCAAATCCTTCATTGCTAGTGATGTTAAAGAAGATGAATGAATGCAGGCAAGAAATTGCACCGAGTTGGCCAAAAATGCCATCGTCAAACAAATTTGTTCCTTTTCCTCAGATCTGAGTTGAATTTTACAGGGTGTTGCTGAGGGGCATGGAAGAGAAAAGTATCCCCACCCTGTGGTTTTGGTACTCTTTCCTTCTCCAGATCTTCTGTTAGAATTAATTTTCTTAATATGGGCTCCAGGATTCTGTTTAGGAACCTGTCATCTGGTCTTCCAAGAAGGAAGAAAAACTGAAAAGCTTCAGTTAGAATTGTCCTAGAAATTTCACCTCCACTACATCTGAAGTGGCTTGGGGAATGGCTTGGTGAGACTGCCACAATTCTGTAGAAGAATTCCAAACATGCCTGGTCAATGTGTCTTCTGAAGGGTAGGACGTTGTCAAGTGAAGGTGACAGCTCCATCAAATGTGCAGTCACAGAATAAATGACATAACTTGGAGTGAATCTGGCAATGCATTGATCATATTTTAGTTCAGACATGTGGTAGAATCCACCCTCTGGATACCCTGGGACTCTAGAACAGGATCTGATCCCTACTGTCCACCAGCTTCTGGAAGACCAAGCAGATAAATGGTAGCATTTCTAGGGCAATGGGAAGAGCTTCTGGGGAGGGCAAATCAAATGGCCCTGCCCTTTGGAATATCCTCCCCCCAGAAGTGAGATTGGCTCCCTCCCTCCTGGACTTTCAGAAACAACTAAAGACCTGGTTCTGTCATCATGCCTGGGGCGGGAGGGAGAGTAGTCATTCCTGTGGATGGCTAGTCTCTTAGAAGGACCCTGGCTCTGCTTGCGAATCACAGAGAAATTTTACCCATCGGGTTCTTATTATATTTATTTTGTTATGTATTATAGCATTTTATAGTTTTATATTTCTCTTATTTATGTTTTACTGTAAACCGCCCAGAGTCCCTTTTGGGAGAGGGGCGGTGATAAATTTGATTAAAAAATAAATGAAATTGACCAATGTCAATGGATTGGTCTAGATTGGTGTCTTCCAAAGGATTCCTTCAGTACCTGTTTAACCTAAGACTCAGATGTAGGAAAATCAGCCTGGGATAAGATATCAGGTAGATTTTGACCTGAGAATGTCTGTTATTCCCATTAGAGAGATGGCCTATCAATGGGTCCATCACAGACCATGCTACATTCAGCAAAAGGGTCTGAAGCAACTCCTGTGCAATTTGGAAAAAACAGGTTAAAAGTAGCATTTGCTACTGTGCCCAAGCTTGGGTGCATCCAGATGACTATTCATAGAAGACCCCATTTCACAACCTGATGCTAAATATATGAATGTTCCTCCCCAAAGGGTCGAGGTACTAGGAGTTGGGGTTGGCAGCTCCAGCGACACCATCTTCTCCAGCTATTCAGTTTAAACTCCTAAAAGGAAGAGGTGCAAGTACCCCAAATCCCATTTAACACCAGTAAGGCAACATTTATTGTGGCCCTCTTTCTGCGCCATCCTGATGTAGATAAACGCAGGCACCTTGGCAAAGCAGTTTGTTCTCTGTTCCTTATTTACTTTCTTCCTTTTATTTCACTTTAGGGGACTTAGGTTAGAATTGACATTTCTCTCCTCTTCGCCTCTCTCTGTGCTGAGTCTCTGGGCGCACCGTTAAGCCAGACAGTGGAATAGACCAGCCACAAATACACGGTTGATAAATTGGGCAGATAACACAGCAGGGTCTGGTTTACCCCAGCACGCTTGGTAATAAAGAGGATCTTCCGCCTCGGAAAGGTCACCATATTGACAAGGGGAATGATCGTGGAGATGTCTTTTTGCCAGTTGCCCAGCACTGCACAATGCTTAGCGGGTCTGAAACAATGCTTGGAAAATAGTTACACTTTCCTTTCCCCCTCCAGCTGGCAACAGAAGAGAGAGAGGCGAAAAAAATCAGCCAGATCTCTGCAGCAGATCTCATTTCTTTTGTGCTGCACTGCATTGTAGCAGTCTTATTTATTTCATTATAGAGGAGCCGACTGGACGTAGATATGTCCACATGGGAACACTGCATAAAGAAGCCTGGTTTGAGGCAACAAAAACTATGGCCGGATAAACCACAGGAAATATCCTGCATATGCTAAAGGGCAAAACAACAGCCTAGACCAAGGTCTTCGCAGACCTCATTGCCATCGTGCAATCTTGCACTACTGCATAGCATGGAATGGACACCCAGTGACTGGGACACCCAGCCCTCCTCCTCCAGGCTGTCTGCAAAGGCCCCACCTTTAAGTATTTTGCCCAGGGCAGACCTTTAAAAAGGGAGGGAGGGAGGGAGGGTAGGAGGGGGAGATGGAGGAGATGGAGGAGGGAGGGAAGGAAGGAAGGAAGGAAGGAAGGAAGGAAGGAAGGAAGGAAGGAAGGAAGGAGATGGAAGAGGGAGGGAAGGAGGGAAAGAAGGAGATAGGGGAGAGGAGAGAGGGAGGGAAGGAGAGGGAGGGAGGGAGGGAGGGAGGGAGGGAGCCCAAAAGATCAGAGCAGAGTTGCCAAGACTTAGTGTGATGGAAGTAGGACAGCTGCAGTGAGGAATGTTGGTGTCCTGTTCATACTGTGAGGCGACCAGGCAGAGTACTAACAAAATTCTTTATTGAATAAACTATTTACAATAGTAAAAATTATTCAACAGATTAGAATATGTAATTCAAATCAAGTCCAACCAGGTGGCAAAGGACATGCAGGCAACACTGCAGAGTCAGACTGTGGCAAGACAGCAAGGCAGAACTTGGCCAATCCTCTGATTGAAGCTGCAAGGCTGGAAGGAGTTAGAGTGTGTGGCAAAGAAGAGGCTGAATACTCAGATTGGCACCCTGGCATGCAGGCTGGATCAGGCTGGCACACAGAGGCTAGACAGGCTGGACTGGAGTATCTAGGCAGGGCTTGGTTCTCAAGACACAGCTGGACTTGGCTGAAGCATCTAGGCAAGACTCAGACCTGGAAACAAGACTGGACTGGACTGGAGCGTCAAGGCAAGGCTGAGATCTGGAGGCAAGGCTGGGCTGGACTGGACTGGAGTGTTCAGGCAAGGCTTGAATCTGAAGACAAGGCTGGACTGGACTGGAGTGTTCAGGCAAGACTGTGACCTGGAGGCGAGGCAGGACTGGACTGAAGCATCTAGGCAAGGCTGAGATCTGGAGGCACACTCAGATCGTGATGGAGTGACGCAGCAAGGCTTGGAGCTGGACGCGAGGCTGTGCTCAGCAGGAACACAGAGGCTCAACTGGAGCAACTTGTGCAGGAAGCAGGTCTGTGAAGGCAGAAGGCGCTGGTGCTGGTTCCATGCTGGCTACAGGCAAGGCTTCCGACGCTGGTAAGGCATCTCCCGCAGGTGCTGTGAGCTCAGCGGTTGTCTCTGGCAGCTTGCTCTTGGCACAACTGCCTATTTATCTGCTCCTTTTTGCACCATTTTCCTCTAGCCACCAATTGGGTTTCTTTTTCCTTTGCATGCTTCTCTGCTCTCCTCTCTCGAGCACTGATTGGAGGCTTCAAATCTCCCTCCGGAGTTTGTCCAATCAGCATCTGCGATTTCTCCCGCTCTGCTGAGTCACTTCCCAGTTTTGATTCTCCAAGTCCTTCCTGATAGGTTTCATTTTCCCCTTCTGACTCTGGATAAGTTTCATTTTCAGAGTCAGAAGCAGGCTCAAACCTCACCGTTGGCTGGAACAAGTGCCTAGAAGACCACAGCAAGTCTCAGATGCAGGGAACTTGAAGCCCAGGCTCTGGGACATGGAACCTCCAGTGCCTAAATGGGGGCAACCATGGAGTGGCCCAGGGCCCCAGCCATCCTCACCAGCACAAATGCAGGAAGTGAACCTGAACAACTCAAGTCTAGCTAGAAGTGGCGATAACAGCCAAAACCTTTGCAGCACCCAGCAAGCCATGCCTGAAAATGTAGACCGATAAATGGCCTGTTGAAAAGGAAAAGTACAACTACATGCAAAGCTAAAACCTAAGTTCTACCAGAAGAAACAAATGAGATGGAATACCAAATAAAGATATAGAAATCTAAGACTATAGAACATACAAGTGTAGAATATTGCACCATAGAAAACCACAGGTAATTTAGGATCATGGTTAAACTAGAACAGTAGGAAATAGTTCGGCGAACAACCGCAGTAGTAAGATTTTCAGCACAATAATAATAACAGTATTGTTCTTTTGTAAAAGCAATGTGACTTTGTAAGTCTGTCATAATCAACGTCCCATTTATAAGGGAATTTGTAGTCTCCCATCAGGGTGATATCAGGCTTTGCAAAATACATTAAAAAATGAACAGATGAAGAATCAGAACCACCTATGGGTCAACATTTATCAGCAGACAGAGGCATCCATGTGGGTGAAGATGGCAGCTGAGACCCTGTGATCCAAGCCCTGATCCTTTTCGAAAAGTAAGAAATGGGCTCCAGCGGGCTGTCTGGTGCCCACAAGAAGCAAGATGCAACTATTCTGTGCAAATCTTGCTGGTAATGAGATTATGTTCTACATACATAATTATACAGAAACAGCCCTGTTTAATTCACTCCTGTGTCCCTCTGTGGAAATGTGTACAGAATTGTGTAGCAAATTATGGTGGCGGGTTTTTGTTTTTGCTTTTCTGTTGTTCTTGTTCTGTACATTTACCACCTGCCTTCTTGCTTACAACAAGAGGTGAAGAGAAGGAGATAGCAAGGGGAGAAAGTGGGGCTTGTCTGTTAGGACTGTACAAAGCTTTGGGGGGTTGATCTGCTCTGCTCTGAAGGTGGTCTGATCTTAACTTTTAAACAGATCGGCAAAGTGACGGTTTTACTTACCTAGTCAGAATATCCCCAGTGCTTCCCTCTAGGACTTCAGTGACTCTCTGCACATGTGCAGAAGTGTAGAGGGAAGGGGGAAAGGCCTTGAAGGTGAGAGGAACAGCCCCTACCAAGGAAAGGGTCAGATAAAAGGGCCTCGAGCACAGGCCAAGAAAGTAACTTGAAATGGCCTCTGAGATGAGCCTCTTCCTAGCTACACAAAGATAAAGGGAGGGAAAGGGAAGCCCATTCAGACTTGCAAGATTTGGTTACAATGAAAGTAGTCCTGACCTACGTGGCATTGGTTTCTAAGTCCGGTCTACCTCATAGGGCTGACAACAGGTGACTCTCCTCAAAGACAGTCAAGCTGGAACGGCCATGCAAAGTGGAAGGGTCGGCTCTAACGTGGCATTTTAGGCCCTGAGGCTGAGCGCGTCTTCTCCACCACCACATTTCAAAACTGGCAATCCTCTTTCTATCCATCTTCCTCCAAGTCCAACTTTCACTTCCACAGAGTGTCACAGGGAGAAGTGTTGCTTGCACGATCCTGATCTCTGTAGGTACAGACAGATAGATGGATTCCTGCTAGATTCTGAACAAGGAGAGGTCAAGAACATGCTGTGACCACGTACGGGCTGTCTTGTTGTCCCAAACATGACACCATTTTAATTCAAGATGGAGCATCCCCAGGAAGTTGGCCAAATTTCCAAGACTAATTTTCCACCTCCAAATTTTACTTGAGCGAGGTAACCCCTGACCCACATTCCCCAAACCCATATAATCTGTGTACTTTTGTCCATATTTGCTAATTGTTCCCTTTGTTATTTCCTCCTTCAGCTGCACTTACCCAGGCCCATAATATGTTAAACCAATTTAGCATCTTAAATATAGTGCGGATCCAAGGTTTGTCAATTCATCTTAACCTTGGATCCTCGGGTCATCTGAACATAGATGGGGTTAGCCCTTCTTCACCCTTTTCTTCTGCTTCCATTTTTTCCATTCCTCCACAGGTTTGGGTGGGGTGTGAGATGGAGAAATGGAGAGATGGAGAAGGCTCAGCATCTCCCCATCCTGTTTGTGGTGGCTTGAACTCTGATCAAACAACCACTTTTTAAAAAATAATTAACAAAACTGTGAAAAAAAAGTCAAAGAATTTTAAAAAGTCACCCTGCCAGCTATTGCAAAGATGACTGGGAATCCAGCCAAAATAACTGTTAACCAGCAAAACATAGCTAACTAAATTTCTTGTCCTCTGGCAATGGACCAAGGGCTAAATAGCTTACCCATAGTTAGCACAAGGCATGTTTCAATTATATTAGGAGGCCTTTGAAGTAGCAATTATAATATGGGTCCTGTATAGATGGTGAGAACATAAATGCCTTGATCTCTTACTTTTTAGCCTGGAATTGTCCATTTAGCAGCAAGAAACTAACAGAAGCATCTCCCACCATGAAGTTGACTGAGATCTAAAGATTATTTGTTTTTAATATACATACAGACCACCCAACAGTGATAAAGCTTTGCACCAGGAGTGTTGTAACACGAAGAGGGGCTGTTCTTGTAAACAGTTTAGCATCCTAAGCCCATTTATCTTAATAAGTCTTATTACAGCCTGCCAGTTTAAACCTAATGACTAATTTATCGTCTAAAATACCAGCAATATATATTTTTTGATTTTGCTAATTAATTATATCAAACAAAGGTGATATTTATAAAACTGTCCAGAAATGGTATGTGCAGGAAAATTGGCTTGCAGCAGGAGATGAAATTATTACTAATATGGGATAAAATTATTACTGTATTGACTTAGTTACATTATTACTTGGTAATGGATTTCTTCATTATTTTTCCCCAGGACTGTCGCATTCATGATTACACTGAAGTCTGTTAATCTATGCAAATATCATTAGGAACTGCTAATAACTGCATTGACATTTCTCCATTTCAAGGAAAGAGGCTAATGTTTTTGGCATACACTGTTATGGAGTGTAAGCATGGGCTGAAAATTGGTGGGATATGGTTGGGTGGGAGACACAGAAGCAGGATGCTGTAACCAGAGAGAATGTGAAGAACTGGGGAGAAGCATGGTGTAGCATGTGGCACTGTAGTTGAAGGAAAGATGGTGAGGGCACTGGAGACCAAGACCTGTAACAGTTAGAAGAACTGGATATGCAGAAGAGAAGAGTGAGGGAAATATGGTAGCTGTCTTCAGATATCTAAAGCAGGGTTCCTCAACCTTGGCAACTCTAAGCTGTGCGGACTTCAACTCCCCAGCAAAGCTGGCTGGGGAATTCTGGGAGTTGAAGTCCGCACAGCTTAGAGTTGCCAAGGTTGAGGAACCCTGATCTAAAGGATTGTCACATAGAAAAGGGAATGGACTTCTCTGTTCCCTTGGCAAAGGTAGAATCAAAACCAATAGGTTAAAACTGCAAAGAAGGAGGTTCAGAGTAGACATCAGGAGGAACTCCCTGACTGAATGAGCTGTGAACCAGGGGAGGAGGCTGCCTCATGAAGTAATGAGTTCTCTTTCATGAATGGTCTTCAAACAGAGGCTGGACAGCAATCTGTCTGAAATGTTTTAGCAAATTCTGTACTAATCAGGAGGTTGAATTAGATGACTTCTGAGGTCCCTTCTAATTCTACAATGCAATGAATTTATGAATATGATTCTGTCTACTGTAGGGCATCAGTGTGACCAAGGGTGCCCCAGGACTAAACATCTCCCTCAGTCTGTTTAACATCTATGTGGAGCTGCTGGGGGAGGTTATCCATTGACATGGGGTAAGATATCTCATTTAAGCTATACAGGCTACCCCACTCAACCAGAATCTCTGCCCAAGGCTGAATGGTAGAAGTGGTGAAAGTCCTGACACAGGCCTATCAAGGCATGGGTAGAGAGCAACAGGCTTAGATTCAACCCAAGCAAGGCGGAGTACCTGTTGCTTCAGAAGACAATGAATTCTGGAGTGAAATCAAATTTGGCTTTTGATGGATTGTCCCACCTGCAAAAGAATAGGCTCACAATGTGGGAATTCTCCTGGATTCACATCTCCTTCTGGATATAAGCAGTTGGAGATTGTAGACAGGAGGCCTTTGCGAGCATTGGCTGGTGTGTGACTATCACGAACAGGACCTGCTGAAGATAATCACTTATGCCTTTATCTCCTCCAATATGATAACTGCAATTCATTCTATATGGGCTGCCCTTGAAGATCATCTGGCAACTTCCACTAGTACAAAACGCAGCTACTTGTATGCTAAACTGCTGGTTGGGAGTTGCAATGGTTACCACTTTGCTTCCAAGGGCAGTTCAAGTTATTGATTATCTCCTATACAATTCTGTATAACTTTAGTCATAGGTATCTCAGAGACTACCTATCCCAGGAAAGTGCCCCTTGCCTTTACAGTCCAAGAAACTAGGGAGGGTCCCTTCTGAGACATTTGCCTTGCTCCCATTCCTTCTGTGGGCTCAGCCACCTCTTATCTGCCCATTGCCTAGTCTTCAGCTCTTCCTCCTGTCTCCCAAGGTCATTCCCATATACCATTACACAAATTCAGTTCCAGTGCACACCTGTCTGAAATCTCAGAAGGGATTTTGCTGTACAGAATAGATGGGTCTGGATGGAAAAATATAGGATCTGGTATAATATTGGGATGCAAATAATAGGAGCTCTATTTTTATTCCAAGATCACAAGGCCTGTAGATGATCTCAGCATCTGGATGGAGATAGACCTTTTGTGGTGAGATTTCATTGTAGCTACAGCTTTCCTTCAATTTACAAATGTGCTAACATTCCTAGATCTGTCACAGCAGCCCCTTGCTAATAAATCTTGCATGCACTTGGAAACAGAATCTCTTTATGCTATGATGAAAAAGGAGATGGCTTTGATATTTCGGGTGACCAAATTCCATGATGGTTTCAAGCAAGGTCTTCATGCTTTTTGCAGGTCTTAAATCTTTGATTCACATTTTCCATTAAAGGATGGAATTCCTTTGTTGGTAGCTGTGAGGTTAGACTATTGGCCTCTATCTCTGCCTTCCAGTTTAAATAGGTCTTAGTTAGCAATGCTCAGCCAGCTAAAAAGACCTCACTGTCTGTCCCTGTCCAATCCTAGAGACCCACTCAAGGCTTTGGAGTGACTGAGAGTCTTCTGTAGTGTTAACAAGGGTAGAATTTTATGGTGGTCTGGACCTGAAATGTAATTCATATCTGTAAGAAAGTTGGCCATAGTTACTGAAAGCAAAAACTGGCCTTTTTCTCTTCACCAACTTCTGTGACTTCTTTTGTTTCTCGCAAACTTAGGAAACTGTGATCCTCAGACTGCTTGCAGCCTTGTTAATTTTAATGAGGCTTCAGCCGAGCTACTATTTTGACATTCAGCGTCCAGATCTGCTTGTCACAGACTTGAAACAGGTCTCTGATGCTAAGCAGATGCACATGGGACATACGTTCCTGCCTCTCCCACATCTTCAGCTGTCCTTTGTGTGGGTGTCTGAGGGGTTCAGAGTTTCCGAATATCACCTGCAGGTGGCTATTCAAATTGACCTTAAAACTATAGCCCAGGAAACTAATCTTAGGTCCAATTACAGGAGACACAGAACTATGCATGCCCTTCTCTTCCTTCTCTGGTGTATGCACCAAAGCAGACCAAACTTGAAAGTGGTGAAGGCTTTCTGCTTTGAAACAGTGTCAACTCTATGCTATGACCTGCGATCGTACAGCTTCAGGAGATGACAGGCATTAGATATATACCAGGGGTATCTGCAAGGTATGGTCAGAAATTCAACATGGTGGCCACAACAGTGCAGTCGAAGCCCTGACATATACCATATATGTGGATGGTTCACACTACATGATCCATCCAGGTTCATAAAACTCCCTCAAAGTATTCCGGAATTCAGTGCCCAAAAGAAAGGTATCAGCCATGATGAGCCATTTATACTTCTGCAAACAGATTAACAAAATAAGATAGCCTGACAAGCTGCATTTGTCTTGGAAAAAAGCACAGCAATAACTGTTTAGATGTACTTGTGCATCTCATTGCACAGGGCCTCTTCTGGATGGTAGAAGGGACACATTATTGCCGAATCCTGGCTTCCTCTGTCAATTTGATCTTTCAGTAGATTCCTTCTAAAGATTTAGGAAAAAATTACCCATCTTTAGAGATACTGCATGGGGAGACAACTTGTTTTCTTAATTCTGGTGTCCTGGATGCTTTCTGCACATGGGTTTTTGCTCAGAGCTGTAAGGCATTCATAGCTGTCATGAAGTCTTAAACCCAGGAGAAGCCACTAAAAATTAGGGAAGGGATCAAGGAGTGGTGTTGGAGGATTTGTCTTCCTCCCAGCAAGGGAAACGAAAGACAAAATGTAGCACTCTTCAGAAACTGTACAAAAAAGTAGAGGCAATGCAAGGGAGAGGGGGAGAAGGGAAGGATACTTAGGGTTCCTATAGCAAGCTTTCCAAAATTCAAAAGGGAGGGAGGGAGGGAGGGAGGATTGTTTTCCACTCCCCTATTTCATGGTCTCAATGAAAGTTCAGTCCCAAAGTTGCTATATGTACTGTATGTTGATGGGGAGTTGAATTTTTGCCTCCTTTCCTAACACAAATAGCACTTCTCTTCAGAGAAATGATGTTTATTAGGGTTGTCATATGGGAGGGGAGGGTTTCAAAAAATTCTGCCAACAGGGACAGCCAAGAGGTCTATTTATTATGAGAATAATGGAGGTTTTGTATAATCCATTTGAGTTTCTCAGTTTCTTCATATTAAGTTGATTACCTCTCATGGTTACTTCACTGAGCAACTTCTTTTTTTAAGACAACATATATACATATATACACACACACCCAACTTACATGCAAATTTGGGGAATTTAGGTGCATTTAAGAAAACTTCAACATCTATAACACCCCAATTCAGTGTCATTTTTGAGGTTGTTGGTCATAAACCCAAAGTTACCTTCACATAATACATAATTTATCTGTGGAATCCTATCTCAAGAAAGCAAGATGGTCAGAAGCTTAGACAACTTTCTGGTGATATCATCACAGAGATTTCTGTTAGCACCCAATTAGCTCTGATGACTAAATAGAAACATCCATATTTAGGGGAAGTCTACCTCTGAATACCAGTTCCCAGGGGATTTTTCTGCTTAAGTTTGGCTCGTGGGCTTCCCACAGACATGTCGCTGGCCACTGTGAGAAAAAGGATGCTTAGCGTGCTCAAGCACCACTCACTGATTTCTGGACATGATCATTTTTTAAAGTCAGACCTAATTCAACAATTCAGTTTGGAAATCTGAATCAAAATGTCAGTTTAACTTGCCTCACTCTGAACACATTTATCACCCTATGCAGATAAACAGGCAGTAAGCATGAACTCATAAGGATTAAAGCTGGACAATCTGACACCCAGAAGAAATTCTGAAGCTTTCTACTTTGAAAATCTGGAATCTGGTAGCACCTTTTCAGACTAACAGATTTTATTAAAAAGGCATAAGCTTTTATTAGCTACAGCTTACTTCATCAGATGCACGGAGTGGCTAAACTGATACAGGGTTTAAACTGGGATGAAGCTGGGGCGAAGGGAGGAGAAAACAAGATGGTTCTGTAGATGTAAGCTACATGTGAGACAGATTACAAGTACCTTATCCATTAGCCATTGTGACATATTAAAAGGCTTTTGTGTTTATTAAGACCCAAACCTTTTGATGTCTATCTGTGCTTGTGAAATTTCTTTGTTCTAAAATGTCTGCTTTGAGATCTGTAATGGAGTGTCCTGAGAGGTTAAAATGCTCTGATATTAGCCTGCCCTTGTTCTGAGTCCTGATGCCAAACTTGTATTCATTAAATCTTTTGTCCAAAGCTTGGCCTGTTCGTCTGACGTAGAATCCGGAGGGGCATTGCTGGCAGAGTAGGGTGTGTGTCGTATTAAAGGGAAAGCAGCCATTTTTCTCTCATTCGTTTCCTTGACTGCGACCTGAGGCTAAAAGGCCAGAGGATTTCTCTGCCTGCCCTTGATAGAAATGCCCTGAAAATGAGTCTGGAGCCAGAGCAGAAGAAAGCATGATGCTGGCTCCCCACACACACACACACACACACACAAACACATACACCAAATGGAAACCTATGCTCACCAAGTTATCATGCTGATAGACAGCTGGAGAGAGTCCTAAGTCCCTTTATATAATTTCTTTCCAACATTCTGTTGGTTTGGAAAGAATAAAAGGTGAGTAGAACAGGAAGGCTGGAAGGTGTTCCAGAATGAATTTGCATCCGTGGCACCCGAGATATAGATGTTTATAATTAGCTAACTCTCTTTTTTATCCTTGTGTTCGGTAGGTTGAGGATTAGCGGGTATGAGTCAAAGGGTAATGCAATCTCAATAAGGGATGTATCACAAGCTTTGTAAAGCCCACTCCAAAACCCAACAACATGTACAAAACTCTTGGGTGGTGTTTGGCTCCTGAGCCTACGTAACACTTCCTTCTGGGCATCTGAGCTGACATTTTACATAGTGATCGAAAATGCTGCTAGAGTAAAGATCTAATGCATTAACAAATGTGGATGTGTAATGCACTAAACATTTTCTTCATCCTGTTAATGTTCTATTAGCCAAATGCA
The DNA here is from genome assembly GCF_035149785.1 of Candoia aspera. Classification (NCBI taxonomy): domain Eukaryota; kingdom Metazoa; phylum Chordata; class Lepidosauria; order Squamata; family Candoiidae; genus Candoia; species Candoia aspera. The sequence goes on from NC_086154.1 coordinate 262,307,010, forward strand.
TTACTGTGTTAAGATGGCCTATTAAAAATGCAAAATGTAATTAGATTCTCCATTGTGCTCTTAAACAGAGAACATGGTCCTGACCTGCTGCAGGTTTATTTGTCCAGCAGGATTTTAATTTGAGCGCATCTTTCCAGAAAGGTTTTCTATCCATTTGGTTATTCCTACAGCAAAGGGTCTGGAAGTGAAGCTGGAAGTAAGACGGGGGAAGTAAGAAGGGGCAAGTGCCAGCACAAGTGTAACTGGTGGAATTAATTTGGGGGGTGGCTGTTAATTGGGATGGCAGTAAAAGGGGATTGGGGCCTTCATGGACAGGGCCGCAACTAGGGGGGGCAAGTGAGCCATGTGCCCTGGGTGCCATGCTGGAGGGGCGGCCAAAATGAGCGCTAGGGGCTGCCAAAATGGGCACTGAATCCATGTTTGCCCCGGGTGACACAGACCCTAGTTGCGGGCCTGTTCATGGAGGTGTTTTGAAGGCTATTGGTGGTGAAGGCTCCATTATATATTTGGACTGAGTGCGGCGTGTCTCCAAATCCCAGTAGTAAGGGAAGAATTGTGGAAGAGGGGTATGCTTCCATCTCTTGCTTGTAGGCATCTCAGAAGCATCTGGTCTGTTGTTGTGAGAAACTAAGACGAGCTAAAAACTAAGATCGGCCTTGGTCTGATACAAAATAACCATAAGAATTCTATTCCTGAGATCATTGCCTTGGGCATTCTCTAAGGCTGGGCACCAGTGCCTGGATGGACAATGGACTGAGGCTCTTCCAAACCTAGGAGAAGGCATGAAATGTCCCTCTAACTTGTCTTCTCCCCCATTCCAAGTATCCCACAAACATCTTGTTCATTCTGATGAGGTTTTATCCCATTCTGATACAAAAAGAGAGGGTTGCCACTTACAAAGTGTTCCCAGGCTTAGGCAATGTGAGGTGGGTTTGTTGTTTTCTGACCAATGCTCCACGCTTGGGATGAACTATGGATTGGAAAGAGCTAACACAAAGTGAGCCACACATTTTTATTTTTTTTTACTTACCACCCTAACCCTAACGATGGAGTTTCCGGTCCCAGTTAGCATCATACTATCTGTACGAACAGAGTTTGCAGTATGAAACTTATTGAATAGTGCATCATTATTCAGTTGGGGTTTCAAGTTCTTTATCATATTTTCTGTCTTCATTTTCTCTTTTTCGTTGTTGTTGTTGTTATTCCTCTCTGTTTCGGAAATGGTTGATAAATGATTGATTATTGTATGCAGAATAGTCTTCTTTTGACTAGCAGGCGAATTACTGAAATAGTATTGATTGAATTTATTTGATTTAGGCACCAGCCAACCCAAAGTGGCTCAGGGCATCTCACAATGTAGCAAAGATGATAAAAGGCAATATAGTTCAGAAAGACAAAACCAACAAAAACAAATATGATAGTATTGAGGTGCCAGCTCTACCAATCTCTTAAGAGCCAGTTTGGTTTAGAGGTTAAGGTGCTGGGCTAGAAACCAGGAGTCTGTGAGTTCTAGTCCCGCCTTAGGCATGCAAGCCGGCTGGGTGACCTTGGGCCAGTCCCTCTCTCTCAGCCCTTGGAAGGAGGCAATGGCAAACCACTTCTAAAAAACCTTGCCAAGAAAAATGCAGGGACTTGTCCAGGCAGTTGCCAGGTGTCAAAAACTGACTTGAAGTTGGAAGGAAGGAAGGAAGGAAGGAAGGAAGGAAGGAAGGAAGGAAGGAAGGAAGGAAGGAAGGAAGGAAGGAAGGAAGGGCCACATGATTTTTGGCTCCAGTGAAACTTCACCACAATTAACGTTTGCCATTAAGCTCCAATTAAAGAGCCAGTCTGGTGTCGTGGTTAAGGCATCAGGCTAGAAACCAGGAGACTGTGAGTTCTAGTCCTGCCTTAGGCATGAAAGCCCTTGGTCCGGTCACTCTCACCTTCAAAAGGTTGTTGTCGTGGGGAAAATAGGAGGAGGAAAGAGTATTAGGTATGTTTGCTGCCTTGAGTCATTTATAAAACAAAAATAATAATGGCGGGATACAAAAATTAAATAAATAAATAAATTTTACAAGCTGAAGAACTGATTTCAAGATGAGTTGAGGGGTCCTTGCAAAGCCTTAAGAGAGAAGTAAAGGCTTCTTCAAGGCAAATAACTCTTGGTAACTTCATGGACACTTCCACGCACCTTTCGGCATAGCACTTTAGCAATGGCTTATCACTGCCTTCTTCCAGGATGACTTTTGCCTTCTTAGTCTAGCCTATACTTCTGTATTCCAGGGTCTCCCATCTCAATCCAGTCCTGCTTAGCTTTTTGAGAGAGAAAAAATCAGAAGGCGCTGGCAAATGATCGCTGAATTGCTATTTAGAAAACAACATGGATTTGTCCATTCAGTCACCTAGGGGTGAGCTCAAAGGAGATGCTATCTTTTTTAGATGCACTGTAGGCTTAATTTGGTTTGGTGGGTCGTCTTAACAAAAGGACAGTGTATGCAACTATTTTATCCTTTTCCATAATAGTTCAAAACTGGAATGAGATTAATGAAGAATGTGGGAATCAAACTTTCATGACCACAGCCCATATCTTAAAAATGGGATAAGCTTAAATCCATCTACTCCAGTTTGGGGAGGGCCTGACTAAAACTCCCCTAGTACCTTGGCTGTAGTTTGTCTAATAGCCATCATGACTTGGAATCATAGGCATTGTAATCCAACATCTCTGGAGGTTTCCAGGCTAGGCAGCACCTTCACGCACACCCTTCGTAACTCCAGGATCGAAGATGGCTTATGGAGTGCTTTTCTCATCCATGCTCATGAATAATAAAGTTGGAAGGATCAGAGATTTCCGGCAGTTTGTTATGCCGTTGCTAAACATTTATTTCAATGGTGTTGGACAGGCCAATTAAGACTGAAAAGGAAAGGTGAACCGTGTGTCTGAAAGGGTCATCTTCAGGAAGGAAGAGCATGAAATGAAAAAAGAACATGAGAGTCCCAAAATTAGTGCGGAATCGAAGTAGTGGAGGGGAAGACACAGTGTGAGGGCGTTTTTGTTTCTCTACAAATGTCTGGCTTTTGTGGGGTGGGGGGGAACCGTTTCTCAAAAAGAAGTCAAATAAGGAGATAAATTAAAGGTTTTTCCCACTATCCTGTTCTACCAGGATAGCGGTATTTGAAGAATGAATGAATGAATGAATGAATGAATGAATGAATGAATGAATGAATGAATAAATGAATGAATGAATGAATGAATGAATGAATGACCGCCCTGCTTAAAAAAGGCTTTTCGTGCAACAAATAAATATGGTATTATCTGCCATTATTTATTTATTTATCTATCTATCTATCTATTAAATTTGTCACCACCCATTATCTCCCCAAAACTGTAGCCAAAGCCCTGCCTTGCACACATGTAGGGAAAGAAGGGGTGACACACATTCTCAGTTGCAGTCCCAACCATTGCCTGGTTCTCAAGGAGTTTATCAGCAAAAAAACAATTGTTGAAGAGTAAGAATAAGCAAGTCCTATTGCTGAAGGTTTCTCAGAATCACCTGGTTGACCACAGTGAAAGGCAATACTGGATTATCTAGTAGAGATCTTTTTATACTTTTTATGTTTTGAAACTGGACAATGTTCCAGAATTAGGAAATGGTTCACCTTTGGTTGGGCAACCAAGCCCTCTGTCCATCTCAGAGTTGGATTAGAACTTGGCAGGAGTGGACCAAAGGCTTAACTCAGTGGTGCGTAAAGAATTTCCTTTTATGAGCAATGAAACATTTCTAGCTTTGGTGGATGACTTCATGTTTTGATACTGTGAGAGAGGGTGGGGGTGGGGAACTTCATCCATGTTCTTCACACCATGCATAATTTTATATTGCTCTTTTGTGTTACACACACACACAGAGAGAGAGAGAGAGAGAGAGAGAGAGAGAGAGAGAGGCAGCACTTTCTCATCTGAAAATCCCCCAAAGCTGTAGTGAGCTGTATTAGCACCCCCCCCTAACCTTTTAGCCACCTTTCTTCTTCAATATCTTTCTGGAGGAGACCCAATTATCTTACCATTGTCCCAATCTTTCTTATGAAAGGCCTCTTTTCCCAAAGGCTCCAGTTATCCTTTCCAGGGAGCTGAACACAGAATGTTTCTTGCTGGCATTCTGTGCACACACACACACACACACACACACACACACTCAATCGAGGAGTAAATTTCTAATGAAATCTTTTGCGCCTCTCTAACACCGTGTCACATCCCGCCAGCCATTCCTTGACAAGCTGCATCAGTCAATAACGATGCAATATGAAACGGTAATGACACAGACATGCGGATAATGAGAGAAAGCAATTTCTCTCACTATTTTGCTGCTTACCAATCGATTGGCTTTTGAATGTACCTGGTGGAAAATACAGACAGGCGGCAAAGTCTTGGTAGAGGCCAACAGCGCGCCTCTCCGGAATGTCATGTGCTTCGGTCGGCTGCTGAAAGATGATTAAAATGTGCCAGGAAAAGGTGCTGGGGGAAGCCAACGGCTTATGTTGGCTTCCCCCAGGATGGGGGAGAAGGGTTTGGCACCCAAACCGAATGGGAAAGCTGAAACCATATTAACTTCGGTTGCCAATGGATCGGGCACTGCTCATACAGTTACAAAGGAGCCCGCTGGGTACAGAAAATAATAGCATCAGGAAGACAAAACAGTGTTGGGTTTTCTTTTCTTTGGGAATGTGGAAGCCCACTGAAATTCTATGTTTTGGGACCCATAGAACCATAGAATCCTAGGCCTTCTAGCCTAACCCCCTGTCCAGGGCAGGAATTCTCAGTCCACTCTGGGCACATGGTTCTCCCACCTTTGTTTGAAAACATCTCATGATGGAGCCCCCACGGCTCCGAGAGGAAGGCTGTTCCACTGCTTCTCATGGTCACAGAATTCTCATTATTTCAAATCTGGATCTCTTTCGGTAAAGCTTCCACATGTTAGTTCTTGTCCTGCGAGGACTGGAAGACTGGTATCACATCCCCTCTCTGCATTCTCTTCTTTAGGCTAAACAATTAACCATTCTTCACTGGATTTCACCTCCAAGCCTCTCCCCACCCCCACCCCCAGGCCACCCTCATTGCTTTTCTCTGCACTGATTTCATAAAAATAGAAGGAACTCATGACTCCCATTGGTGCCCAGTCTGAAGCACCAAAATTGCCCATTTCTGCCATACAACCATGCTTTTTAATGTGGCAAGAGATCACAAAATGCATAGGGGTAATCTTACCAAGAGGGACGCAGTGGTGCTGTGGGTTAAACTGCTGAGCTTGCTGATCAGAAGGTCAGCAGTTCGAATCCGCGTGACGGGGTGAGCTCCTGTTGCTAGTCCCAGCTCCTGCCAACCTAGCAGTTCGAAAACATGCAAATGTGAATAGATTAATAGGTACCGCTTCGGTGGGCAGGTAACAGCGTTCCGTGTAGTCATGCCGGCCACATGACCACGGAAGTGTCTACGGACAAACGCCGGCTCTTCGGCTTTGAAACGGAGATGAGCACCGCCCCCTAGAGTCGGAGACGACTGGACTTCATGTCAAGGAAAACCTTTACCTTTACCTTAATCTTACCAAGAATATTTAATTTAATGTATTTACAGTACATTAGAATAAATGGGAGGGTTGTCCTGGTCCTACTTACTTTTCCACTCCATCCATCCCAAGCTGTTTTCATTTCCGTGACCCATAAGGGTTGAGTGTTTTTATGTTCTTATGGGGAAAGGCTGCAACTCGTGATGAAGGCTGCAAAATGTGATGAAACAGTGTCACAGGAACAGCTTAGGAAACTAATCATGGTGTGGAGGAACATAGAGGAAAAATACATTTTTTCCCCTTCCCTCCTTATATTAGAACTTGGCAGCACTCAATGAAATATATCAGCAATAGATTCAGGACAGACAAAAGAAAGCAATTATTCACACAACACATCATTTACATTCAGAATCTGTTCTCCCAGAGATAGCAATTAGTGGGGAATCAGCGACTTTTGGAGTTCAAAAGACATACTCGCCCAGTTCAAAAAGCTGGATTCTGTTTCAGCACTTTCTTCCCGTGCCCCTGATGCATGCATTATGATTAGAGTTGTGATGGAATGGAGCTTCATGTGGCAGAGAGGCAAGTCAGTGGTTGTGGACAATGGTGGAGATGTATATAATTATTCATGAGGTGGAGAAAGTTATTGGGGGTTATCACCCTCTTCTTTCAAACAAGAACCCAGTGGGGTCATCTTACCTCCTAAATTTTGGGATATTTAAGCATGATAAAGGAAGCCCTTCACACAATATCTTGTTGAACTAAGGCCAACTTGGATTCACAGATTCAAGAGATGTAGTGGCTTCTAGCTATGATAATTGTACATTACCTCCAGAATCAGACACAGTATGTTGAGGAACATGAGCAAGATGACGTTCTGGTGTCCTGCTTGTGGGCTTTCCAAATGTCTCTGTTGACCACTGTGAGATCTAGCACCATAGTTCCAGAATGTTGACAGATTAGAACAGGTCCAGAGGAGAGAGATGATACAGGGACTTCAGGTCATGAAGGAGTACAGATTGAAAAAACTTGGGATATTCAGTCTAGAGCAGTATTTCTCAGCCTTAACAACTTTAAGATGAGTGGACTTCAACTACCAGAATTCTGTAGTTAGCAGACTGGCTGGAGAATTCTGGAAGTTGAACTCCACACATCTCAGAGTTGCTGAGGCTGAGAAACACTACTCTAGAGAAAAGAAGATGGAAAAGAGGCATGATATCAGCATTCAGGTATGTAATAGGGTTGACTAAGTAAGATGGTTAAGAACTATTAGGAACCTAAGGGAGATGGCTAAGAACTATTTTTCATGGACACAGAAGCTAGGACTAGAAACAATGGGTAAAAGTTGCACCCTCCTTGTTTTTAAATATACATATACATATACATATACAGTGTTTAGTGCCTATTCTTGTGAGCATCAGCACCAGATCCATAGAAGCAGGGGTCTACCACACTAAACAGGACCCGAGGTGCAGGCTGTGCAGAGAGGCCTCAGAGACAGCCCAACACACAGTGGCAGGATGTAAGATGCAGGCAGGAACAGCAGACACCAAACAGCACAACCAAGTAGCTGGCACTGTGTACAGGAACATCTGCACAGTGTATGGGCTGGACCCTCCCAAGTCCAGATGGGAGACTCCACAGAAGGTTGTGGAGAATGGCAGGGCTAAGATCCTGTGGGATTTCCAGATCCAGATGGACAAGCAGATACTATCCAGTCAACCAGGCATCATGGTAGTAGACGGCGGTGGTGATAGATGTAGTGCTGCCAAGTGACAGCAACATCTGGAAGAAGGAGGATGAGAAGCTGGAGAAATATCAGGGCCTGAAGGAAAAGCTAGAGAGGATGTGGAATGTGAAGGCCAAAGTGGTCCCAGTGGTGGTAGGGGCACTCGGGGCTGTGACTCCTCAGCTGGGAGAGTGGCTGCAACAGATCCCAGGAGCAACATCAGAGCTCTCTGTCCAGAAGAGTGCAGTGCTAGGAACAGCTGAGATCCTGCGCAGAACCCTCAAATTCCCAGGCCTCTGGTAGAGGACCCGAGGTTGAGGAAGATACCATGCATAGGGGTGAGAAGGGAGTATACGTATACATATGGAAACATTTCTTGACAGTAAGATCAGTGCAACAATGAAATAGTCTACCTATGAAGTTTTGGGGTTCTCCATCTCCAGTGTTTTTTACGAAGAGGCTTGACAACAACCTCTCATGGAAGGTTGAACTGGTTTTCCTGCACATTACGAATAGTTGGACTTGATGGTCCTTGCGGTTTCTGCCAATTCTACAGTTATATTATTCTAAGAATGATAGACTAGATCATACTTGTTCTGATATAGTATAGCTCTAGTCATAATTTTTATGGAAATCTTCTGATTTAACCCTCAGGCTGCATTCTCACAACTTGCTTAATCAAGTCAATAAAAAGCTAGAAGATGCATCCTTGCTAAAGTTTGTTAGGTTAATCTTAGTTAGGTTAATTAATTAACCTAATTAATATTAGGCTTTTAATGTGTCAAATCTGTCCATGTATTGTGAGATGAAGGAGTTTGCATCATATCTTCTGACTGCCAGTTGGTGTTCATGGCATGCAGTCTGCCAGTCTTCTGTCTGTCCTTACTGTTACAGTCCTTACATTGTATGTTCTAGATCTACAAACTCAACCACAAGTTCAACTGGGAAACTGTTAACATCTTTGATCAAGCCAAATCCACAAATGCCAGAGAATTCCTGGAAGCTTGACATTCAGACAAATCAGCCATCAATAGACACCTAGAGATAAATCCCATTTACAGACCATTTAAAAAATACAATCAAAAGCCAAGGAAGGGAGGGAGGGAGGGAGGGAGGAAACAGCCTAGAACACCTTCCCTCCAGCAGCCAACACCCAGATAAGCAAGAAACAACACCAGTTAAACAATCAGGGAAGACACAATACCCTCATTAAGGAACCACAAGGAAGAAACCACCCCCAACCAAGAATAGCAGGGCAAGCTACTATATATAGTATCAGCAACCCACACTCTCTGTCATGCCTGGTAATGAAATGTCTGCAAGAAAACAACCAAGACAAAAGACCAAGGACCCAATCTTTCAACCTTTCAACCCCTAAGCAACATATATCCTCTTCTACTGGATTCTCCACTCTCAGCTAGAGGCTACTAGCTCAGATTCTCCATGTTTTGGTGTTCATGTGCCTGCACATTGAGAAATCAGGAAAGGCTGCACCCTAATGAGAGTTCCAGGTATTGGGTGCATTATATGCTGATGAAGATTCTCAGTCATCCAGGTGGAATTGTCTGTAGGTTGAGTCATGGCAACTGGACTTCTTTCTTTTTGGTTGAAACATTTCACTGCTTGTCCAAGCAGCTTCTTCAGTCTGGGCAAAGGTTGGTGAGGGAACCCCATATCTGTCTTCCAGGGTGGCTGATAATCCAGGAAGATTAAGACCACTTCACAAGTTTACCAGGAAGACCACTCTTAACGATCCACTTGGGGATGAACAAGGGATTTAGGAGTAAGACATCCCAAGGACAATCCGCACCTCCATGGCACAATTAACAAGCCATTCAGGTGTAGGGACAATGCAGCCACCCTGGAAGACAGATATGGGGTCCCCTCACCAACCTTTGCCCAGACTGAAGAAGCTGCTTGGACAAGCAGTGAAACGGTTCAACCAAAAAGAAAGAAATCCAGTTGCCATGACTCAACCTATGGACAGTGCATTATAAGGGCATGATGGTATGGAACAACCAAATGGAATTACTAGCAAGAATGGAAGAGGATTAGAGGCCACGTTTTCAAGGCCTGGAAATAGCTCTTCTCCATGAACAGTACATACACTGAGACAGAATGAATATTCATAGTTTTGCTAAAATGCCTGTCAATAAAGCTGAGGACAGGGGGATTGTCAAAGATCATAACCAAGAGTAGACAATTCTTCATTGACACACACATGCACACACAAACACACATACTCTGCCTCAGACCTTTTTGTAGAGCCTCCATAAACCTCAAGATAGAACAAGCATGCACACAAATGAATTCTGACTTCTTTGCATTTTCGGTTGCCTTCCTTAGTTGCTGAATCAAGGCCAAATCTTTTTGTCTTTAAGTTTAATGAATGACTACAAACTTTGCCATTATGTAAGGAGGAGAAAATTTTCTCACTGTCCGTATTTTCCATCCGGTACCTGATTTCATATACCTTTCCCATGTTTCCCCCTACCAGCCTTTATTCATAGCAGATTTTACAGTGCCAGACAGGTCATTTGTGCACATCGCTTGGCCAACTTGTCAGTCAGTCAGGGCAAGAAATCCAGAGTCCATCTATGAGATATTCTCTGAAATGCAATTCTCCTTGGGGGGGGGGGGGGAACCTTTTGAATATAATTTTTTCATCCTATGGAATGAGGATGGGTATGAAAATAGGTACAGGATCATTTTTGGTACAGTTAGGCAGAGGAAAACTGATTTGCTTCCTGCCAAATGTTAGCAACTTTGCATCCATCTCTACCCAGTAACTGCCACTAATGCAAAATGAGAAAATGTCCAGACAGCTCTGCTCCTTTTAAAAAATAGAAAAGTCATTGATAACCAACAGCATTAGAGTAGGTTTTGCTTGCCATGACTCTTTCCCTCTCTCAGACTCTTTTTTTTTTCTCTCACCAATATTTGCATGTATAAATTCTTCTACCATCCCTATCTGTTTTTTTCCCCCCTCTGCATTTTAGTAGAATCCTTTTAAAATAATAAGAAGAATGCAATTTCTACAGGTGAAAAAAAAAACAAACCCTTAGGCTTTCTCCTTGAGAGCTCAGGACAGACTGGCAATATTTAATGCTACGGCATGGTATAGAAAAAAATATATACATTACACCATAAATTATAATTATGAAGGGTGAAATGCCCAGGAATATGCCAAACCTGGGTGGAAATCCCATTAAGTAACCAATCTGGGTTGCAAAGCATTCCCTTCAGATACATGCGATGTGTTGCACAAAGTCCTTCGTTGGCTGCAAGGCGGCAAAATGTAACAGATCAAATGCATAATCAGTCAACTAGAGATATGAAATTTTTACAAATGCATTAAAAAGGAAGGTGACTTCCATTTAGAGTGAGATCAATTTCCTATCAAGCCACCAGGAATATGGAAATGCAGGCTGCAGCTTGAACAGGAGAAAAGTCGACACTGGAGAAAAAGAGGAGAAAAGATTGGCAAAAGAGAAAGGAAGGACCATCTAAGAAAAGCTTCAAGCGTTTTCTTCCCCCTTGAAAAGGTTCCTGGTGTTTCCTTTGTCCTCTGCAGGGCTGAGAAGTTCTTTCACATTTCTCTTAGGCTTTGAGCTGAGTTTTTCACTCAAGGTGGTAGAGTCGGCTCGGGCTGGCATTCATATTGTCTATGCCACATCTTTTCACCCTTCCACATCTTCCCTAGATGCTCACAATTCCCAATTTGAAAAAGCTCCACTGGAGTGCTATTTTCTCTGGAAGCCTCTCTCAGGTTTGAAAGGAAGGGTGGGGAAGCAGGAGGCTGCCAACCACCCAAGAGTGAAAAGGTAGCCCACTGACATCCACCTCCTGGGCACCTCAGCATTAAACAGGTGCAAGAACAGCATGTTCCACCAATGACCATTTCACCAAAGGTCAGGTCTCCTTTGAAATTATTTTTTAAAGCAAATGTGGCTCCAGCAAAATGGATGAGAATTGGTAGAGAAATTCCAACTTTCAGCTGGGCATTAGCCCCAGGAGCTTAATGAAGGTTGTCTTAAAATTCAATGCCAGTTGATGCCAGTGATTGCTGGAACCTGTCTTGGGCATTTCTTGATAAGATGAGACAAAACCCTAACACTGAAACAGATCTAAAAACTCTGGAATTTAGTATGATCTGGTGAAAAATCTTGACATGATCCTGGTTGAGGGTTGAATAAGGTACACCTTTGCTTTCATCCTTGAGTCTGTTTGATTAGGCAGCCTTACAAATCCAATACAACATCAACATCATCATCATCACCATCACCATCCCACAACCTAATACAGAGTTGTGGCAGAATGAAGCAGTGTACGTATGGTCTGTGCCAAGACATTAAAGCTGAGTTCTTCAATCATCTGCATGTTTCCTTTCTTCTGGAGCTTCAGATACCAATTCTCCTGGCTGCATTCACCAACAACCTGGTTACTCAACTCCATGTTCTCAATTCTCATAATACATTGAGCCATAAATCCACCCAATGGGGTGGGTTTGTACAACATGTTAAGCCACCAAAACGAGAATCCTACTAATGTTAATCCTTAGAGCCTCCTGCAAAAAGCAGCTGTGGCTGCTAGGTCTTTCCCATCCTGCTCAAGTGCTTGTGTGAACGGAAACAGCAACTGGTATCTTTGTTTTTCAAGGTACAGTAAATATTTTAGAATGAATGCTTCTCCCAAACAGGTGGAATGTTTGATGCTGAAGAAAGACACATGGACCTCTTTCACATGAACAATGGGCATGGAAATCAAGAGTTTGTCATTGGGAGCCTGTGACCTCCCAAAAGTTCCTGAATGACAAAACCTTTCAGGCCTGCTCTGGATGATCAATGGATGCTGGAGAGGGCCACAGATCATCTGCTGCTGCAAAAGTGGGCTGTGGTGGTCAAACGAGGCATAGAGTCAGCTGCTCAGTATGGATTGCACACTAACTGTAAGGAGAAAAGCATACTTGGGAAATATTTCTGATCCACCTTCAGATATAAATTTGCCCAGCTCTTTTCAGAAATCCAAAGGGCTGTGTCAAATAATTTCTAATGTTATTATCTATATTGATGGTGGCATATTCAATGCCTTTTCCCAAATTGCTGAAAAAGTACTTCACATTTGCTGGACAAATTGTTTTCAAGCTATTTCATGCACACTCATTCTCTTTGCTGCTGTTTCTCTGATCCCTTTTCTCACTAGCCTAGCCTTCACTTGCCCATTTTGTCCAGCTACAACACCCCTTGTGATTCTTCTTGTTGTCATGCCATTATGCCAGATACAATGCAGATACAACTTAGTGAAGGTCCCACATGGGGACTGTCCAACGCTTCCATATTTTGTTGTGGGTCCCTAAGCTCTTATTAGCACATGAGTCTGAGAAGCAAGGACCAAAATTACAAATTGCATGTATATCAAGCACCCAGACTGATCTTTCCTGAAGTTGGCATCTCTTCTATGTTTGACGTTTAGGGCAGTCTTCCTCAGTGGGGTGTCTTATGCATATCTTGGGATGATAAGACCTCAGCCAGGAAGACCAATGGAACCACAGCTTGCCCCAACAAAGTCTCTAATTACCCCACTTCCAACATGAGAAACCCAACTTGACATTCCAATCAATAGCGTAAAAGTCACTCCTGTGACTCTGATTGATCTGACCTACAGGAAAAAGCTTTGTGCCCAGTCAATTCCCTGATAAGCTATGAAATGCAGTGGAGGAATCATGCCAGAGGAAGAGCAGAAGGAGCAATTTGATCTGAGTTTTATACAGTCAAGTTTGGAACAAAAAAACAAAAAACGCCTAGGGTTCCCTTGTTCTCTTTTCTCTCTCACTCACTTGCCTAATCAATACATATATTTATTTGGAAGAAAGTTGTTAAGAAAACAAAAAAAATCATCTGCCACTCAAAGGAGTTTTTAGATTTATGAGATATATTTATAGCAACCTACAATCCATAGATCACATGTGGCTTCCAGCACTCCAGAGTTAGCAGAGCCAAAGATGGGGTTTTTTTAAACTTTTCCTTCTATTCATTTCCCTCCAGGGGGTTTAAAGAAACAAAATGAGTCCCTAAAAATCTCACAGAACTTTAAGGCACACATCCCACCCCTTTAAAATCCCCCCAGTTGGAACATTGTTTTTTTTTTTTCATTTGGAAGGGCAAAATGGGTAACTTTGATGGTTAAAGCACCCATTTTGCCCTTCAAGTTGCCCCCAGACACCAAAATGAGGCAAATTTTAGCCCACCCGGTTAGATGATCCATGATGTTACCAGTCATGCTTTTGTGGACTCAACAGGTTCTCTTCCAGAAATCTAAGACAGTCAGGAGACCCATTTAAGAAAAGGGAGCCTTGTCTTTCTACCTCTACATTGTGCAATCTATTCTGTAATGATTAGACATTAAAAAAAATCCTAACAAATTCTGTTCCACAATTTCTGTGGGAAATTGGCTCATTGACCTACATCTTTTCCTGCACCATCCATTTGTTGGATCTTCAGAGCTCCCAACTGGGGGTCGGCGGGCTTTGAGGAGTTTATATGATCACGTGCAATAAGCAATGTTCCTCCTTGCTAAAAAAGCTTCTCAAATTGGTTGCAGCAAATTCCAAGAGGGAAGTTTCACCCATGGGTAAATGTAGGCTTAAGGCCAAACTTTCTGACATCAGAGACTAAAATTGATTGAATAAGCTTTCAGGCCGCTTGACAAATTAATGGGAAGGAGGGGCTACGCTTTCATTTGCTGGAAGAAACTGGAAATAAAATATAGATGCATATATATTTTTTCCTTGTGTTTCCAAATATCTCTTCTGCCTGTCAGAATAGCCGGCCTGGGAGGGGAGGACTTTCTAGCTATCTGCAACTCCGCAGCCTATGGATCAAGCACCCGCTTATGCAAAGCAGGGTCATAAACATGCCTCCACGTATTTGATAAATCCATCTTCCCCTTGTCATTGTCACCGAGAAGCTGAGATGATGGGAGATTACGCCGTCAAGTCACCGTGGAAACGCCTGCAGAGTTTATGAATTTTCATAGGACGCGAGTCATCTTTAATAGGAAACAGTGCTTAGGAGAAATGCTGACAACTTATGAAAGAATGTGCCAACTCTGCCATGCAGGTGGTTACCCTGTGTAAATCAACATTGGCCTTGATGTAAATTTGCACCAGGTAGCCAACCCAGGTCTACACTTTTGAACTGGCAGGGCCAGCCACTTTCTTGCAGTTGATTATGTGTACATATATATATGGGGGGTAGGGGGAGTGGCTGGATAGTGCAGTGGTTAGAGCACCATCTTTGGAGTGGGAGATACCAAATCCTGGCTGGTACCTACCATACCAGTAGGGGTCCTTGGGGAAAGACCCCCAACGCTTCACTCGCCTACCTCAAATAGGAGAGTGGCATGAAGTAAGAGAGTCACAGTGGCTCGGACGTTGCCCGGATTAACCAGGTCCACGTCAGATGCTAGGGAACCAGGACAATCAGATGGTAAGTGGGCTACTGGGACAAACCATACACATAGCACCCACAGGGTTGAGAAGGGAATTTTTAAATTATTATTATCTCTGTTTGGCCTCTGAAGGCCGAAGGGATGCGTGGATTCGATAGAACAAGCTGAGTACTTGAAACTTCTGGATGTAGCTCCTCTTGCGGATACTGCTTCTCAGAATATTCCACACATGCTTTGTTCCAACAGTGACTCTCTATTTGCTTAGGAGTGTTAATGAATGAAAACAAAAGACATGGCAACATTTCCAGAATCTGAGTGCCTCCGTTTTCCCACACCCTTGTAGATCCATCTGGGAAGATGGCAGGTTCTTAAAAAGACCTAATAGCTGTGGTGTGCAGGAGGCCAGCATGCGGGGTAACAGGAGAACAGTGTTTCTCAACCTTGGCCACTAGAAGATGGGTGGACTTCAATTCCCAGAATTCCTCAGCCAGCATTATTTTTGTACACTTGCAGGACACAGATCTTTCTGCAGTGGCAATGAAACATCTCAGGGATGCTGTAAAACATTAGAAGAGACTCCTTTGCCATGTAGGGAGGGGCTTCACCCCCCTCTTCTCTTTAAAAGAGACAAACCATCTTTTGTATGCGCAAAGAGGGAAAGATTTGGCAAAACCTACAACGGAGGAATGGCTGGTGAAAACGACAGATCTTGCTGAGGTGGCCAGATTGACCAGTCTGAGAAAAGACACTATCTATGTTTATTGCTGATTGGAAACCCCTTATGGACTTTTTGCGTAAAACAGAAAAAAATGAACTTATGATCCATGGTTTTGATGCTTGGATAGTTAGATTATAGAACGAAGACAGTCATGATGTAACTCTAGAGAAAGAGGTAAATCTACAATTATAACTGCTGTAAAGAAGATTGGAAGCCCCTTCTTCGTATCTTTTTCTTTCTTTTCTATTTTTCTTTTACCTCTTTTTCTTTTCTTTTCTTTTTGCACTTTTCCTCTTTTATTTCTTCCTTTTTCTTTTTTCCTTCTTACTCTGTTGTAGTTTGTATTAATTTTTATTTTTGTTTTTAAAACTCTCAATAAAATTATATTTTAAAAGAAGTGACAAATCAGCAAGAGAAATGGCATTGCCTCCCACTTCCCAATATCTTGAAATGTTCAACTGTTATGCCATTTTGCAGCTTCTCCTCCAGAGAAAAATACTTTTTTTTAAGGATCCAGAGTCATAAGACCCATCTTTCAACTATCTTCTCTTCCCTCTGCCCCACTCTCACCTGCAAAGAACCCTGGGAATTGTAGTCAGGTGAGAAAACTCAGGATTTTCCTTTGAACATTCTGCCATGATCAACTCTCTTTCCTACTGAAATGGACTCCCGTGCACCTTCAAGCAGTTGCATTCATGCAGCTCTTTCCTGAATTTATTGTCCCTTTGTCCTAGTTGGATAGGGGTGATGATCAGCAGAAAGAACATTTCATGGGTAAGGGAAAGGGTTGTAACAGAGATAGACATAAGAGGAAGAAAGTGAAAGGAAATTGGCGCTTGCCCACTTGGAGTTCTGGACTCACTTTCCATCCCATCATTAGATGCACCGCTATGCTTCAAACATCGTTTACAATATCCATGGAGGACTTTGCTCATTATTGTACCCAGGATTGGGAAGAGGGAGGGAGGGAGGGAAGGAAGGAAGGAAGGAAGGAAGGGAGGGAGGGAGGGAGGGAGGGAAGAAGGAAAGGAGGAAGGAAGGAAGGAAAGAAGGAAGGAAGGGAAGAAGGAAGGAAGGAAGGAAGGAAAAAAGGAAGGAAAGAAGGAAGGAAGGAAGGAAGGAAGGAAGGAAGGAAGGAAGGAAGGAAGGAAGGAAGGAAGGAAAGAAGGAAGGAAGGAAGGAAGGAAGGGAGGAAGGAAGGAAGGAAGGAAGGAAGGGAAGAAGGAAGGAAGGAAGGGAAGGAAGGAAGGAAGGAAGGAAAGAAGAAAGGAAGGAAGGAAGGAAGGAAGGAAGGAAGGGAAGGAGGAAGGGAGGAAGGGAGGAAGGGAGGGAGGGAGGGAGGAAGGAAGGAAGGAAGGAAGGGAGGAAGGGAGGAAGGAAGCTATTGCCCTATCTGGCAGCATTCAGGCATTCTTGCCTCCAGAAGAATCTAAACAAATATGTGCAAGACTGGACTGAGATCAGAGGAGATACCTCTCTTGCTTCTTTTTCAGCCTAGGTTCTCTGAGAGTTCTCTTTCTTTAACCTTTTGAAAGCCCCAAATATTTCCATCAGTGCTTGTCTCTTCACAAAACCTCTTTTTTCCTGACACTTCCTGGACTGCTTCATTATGTGGTCAACTCAGGAAGCCTTGCGGAAAATGCTTTCGGTCTATGAAAAGCCTTGTACTTCAGTGAGTGAGTGAGTGTGTTGGGCTTTTGAAAGGTTAAAAGGAGCTAGAAATGATCTCCTTGGAATAGGCACCATCTTGCCAGAACTGGACCTGTCTATGGAGTGAGTACATCTCAGAAGGCCCTTTAAGAGTGCCTCTTAATGGGCATGGATGAGATGGCAGCCCACACACTATGGAATGTTTCACATGCAGGTATCCCTAAAATTGCTTACCTTGAGTCTTTAAAGACACTTTTATTTCACTGGTCTTTCAACCCTAGCTAAATTTTATGAGTGTCCATCTTGCAGGAGGGGTGGTTTATTGTTGGTTGTATAATTTTGATTTATTCCTATCATTGCTTTTATAATTTTAATGTGCTTAACCCCCCAGAGTTTTTTCAGTTCAGTGGGTTATAAAAACTGTAAAATAAATAAATTTGATTAAAGTTAGTGCAATCTCCTGACCTTTCAAGGATTTTTTTTTAAATGAGGAAAGGATGAATGCTATCCAGACTTCACTTACAGTTAGCAGTTGTCCAACTATAGATGCCAGAAGAAATCATGGTGTAATTTTTTAGTATGGAGGATTTAATTGAAAGAAGAATATAGGAACCTGGCTGCAGTGCAAATATTATTTGCTCTAAGCATATAGTGTTCATTCCATCTGCGGGTGGAAGAACAGCAGGACACGGATATGAACTTCAGACCCTAAATGGAGGGGGTTTTGAAGACATTTGCTTGGCTTGTGGTAGCTTAAGTGAAAGCAAGTTACTGGACATCTGCATTTCTCAAAGTGTTACCATCCAATAATCTTTGCTTCCTCATTTTTCAAGGGGTATTACCTCGCTCTCTCAATTGTACAACTCTAAAATGAATATAATTGTGTCCCGTGGGGCCAGGCAGTTGCAAAACCTGCAAAGGTTCTGTGAACAATTAAAGCAGGAATTGTTGATGGGAGAGAACTTTTGGGAATCAGCTTCCTGGTTACTGAGCTTAGCCAGAGTTGAGGAATCCTTGGCTCAAGTGTTGGTGGATTTCCACTTCAGATGGTTTGGCGAAGATGGTTGGGCTACCCATAGATGTTGCTATCTCCCCTTTGATTGTTAATATCTTCACCACACTAAGCCAGCATAAGGGGTGAATTAAAGGTACTGGCTATTTTCACTTGCTTTATTTTCTGGTAGGGCATCTAAGTTCATTTGCTAAATTTGATGTGACAAGAGAAGATTTTATAGCTATTCACCCCCTTCTTGACTTGATCTGCTATGTCAAGCAGAAGCAATCCTGAACATATCCAAGGCACATTAGATCCCATATCTCTTCAAGGTTTCCCCCACTTTCATGCCAGGGTAGCAGCACATTTCCAGAAGGAAATGATCCATTATAGATACAAGGTTCTTTGATAGGACGAAAGAGTTATGGAGGCTATAAAGAAAGGAGAAAGAGGGAGGGAGGGAGAGGAAGAGGAATGGAAATGTATTTTTGACTTCATTCTGTAGAAGGGTCCACCACAAATGTGTACTGCCAGGGGCAATCACCAAAAAGGCAAGTCTCCTAGGTCCCATGAGATGGCAAAGTTTAGAAGTGGGAACCTGGAGCATTCCCCCCTATGAGAACATATGGGACAGGTAGATTTCTTGGGAGAAGGTAGTCCTTAAAGTAACCCAATCCTATGCCATGTAGGGCTTTAAAGGTGATAACCAGCACCTTGAATCACACCAGGAAGCAGCTTGCAGAGTGGTGGTGTCACATAGGTATAATGAGCTTTGCCCATAACTGCCCTCACTGCTGCATTTTGGACCATCTGAAGCTTCCAGATGGTCTTCAAGGACAGCCCCATGTAGAGTGGGATGTAATAGCCTGATCAGGACTATTTACCTGTCTCATTCTTTCTTCAACCAAGAACTCAAAGTAGATTGCAACTTGCACAAAGCAAGGGTGCCCGCCCACCCCCAAGCAAGCTGACAAAACAGCAGCAAAAAGGCAACATATATACAGTAAGTATGGTTATCTCCAAACTCCATGAAAGCAGATTTTCACTCAGAACACAGTGCCAGACATAGTCAATGACTAGAGATGAAAAAGTCATCTATCACAGATCCCTCCAAGTGGGAATTTGGGAATTTTTGTGGTGCGTCTCTGTAGTAGGATTGAATGCCAGGTGGATAAGCTCCATTTGGCATCCATCCTTCCTTGGAAGAAGTTCCACAGCTTTTCCCTGGAGAAAGAAATCCACACTGGAGGACTGCACTTTGTGGATAAATATTATGTTGTGACTACTGAGAATCTCTTCCTTTTTTTTTTTTTTTTTACTTAAATGCTCGAGCAGCACTGGGCTCCTTGAACAGAAGGAATTTGCATCCAAAAGCACAATGACCACCCCGTAGAGAAACAGAATATTATGGTCCATTCATTCCAATCACCATCTTCTCAGAACTTGAACCATGGATTAAACTCCTTCTAGATGTTTGGACTACCCTTCCTAACACCCATTATGGTTTAGCATGCTGAAATGTGGTCCAAAATTTCTGAACTATTCCAAAACTCTTTGTGGGTTATTATAGACTAAGACATTAATGATAAATGAGCATATGTGGAATAGATGTAGTTCTTGTATTTTGCTTTCAGAAGGTCTCAGGTTCAGTCACTGGTACGACTGAGATATCTGACCTGGAATAAGGTTCCAACTCATTTTATCAAGATGTATCTCCAGCTTTTCTCAGTAATTGGGGGGCTAAATTCAGATCTTTTAGGGAGGCCCCTTTCCCCTAGCATAGGTGGTGATAGGAGTTGGGACTCAGACACAGAAAATATCCCAGTTGGGAAAGGCAGATCTAATCCAGCCAGCCTGATAAAAGTACTGACCAGATATCTTCCAGTACCTGAAGGCCTTCAAGCAGGACATGGATGCAAATCTTCTGTCCCTGTTAACAGTGGTCCCCATCATATTGTCTCTGAAGATTTCATTTCATAATGACATAGACCAACCCTAATTTTACTGTTATTTCCAAACAGAGACATTGGTGATCCTAACTGGAACAGATGCTATCAAATCCTGTATGTTCTAGCATTGCAAGAAGAGGCAAACAGTGTTGCATCAAGGAAGTTAGGCTGGTGGGGTCTTGGAACCAGATGTTTGGGGGGCAGGAAACAACAACCCTCCTATCTTCAACCAGCCAAATGAGTAGAGTTCTTTAATGCATTGCACAGAAAATGTTGACTGCTGGTTGTCCAATAATCTGTATTTCTCTCTTTCTCCAAAATAATTCACATGCCTCTTTCATGTCTCTCCCACTTAGTAGGGATTTTAGAAGAACGCTTGACCTTTATTTCCTAAGATAGGTGTTCATACCTCCTGATCCCTTTGAACTAGCCCCAGTTTTACACCTTCTTGGACTAATATTCTTTTCCTGTGCCTTTTCTTGTTCTCATCTCTTCCACCACCCCCTCCCAGTTTTTTTAAAAAAAATAAATCCTTCACTATATATACTACAGGTGGGGGAAAAATGGAACCCAAGTGCCACACGTAGGATCTATAGCAGCTTTGTGCAATCCATCAGTCCTACTTATAACATAATAGCAGTATAACTCATTCAAGTCATTGACTCATGTAAGGCATGGAGTTCTACATCGCACAGGGGAGTTATGAACAAAGCTTCCACAGAAGCTGTCACCGGGCAAGATTACAACATTAGCAGCAACCTTTCCATGCTGACAACACCGGAGGAAAACAACTAATGTTTGGCAAAGGGTTTTACATCTTTAAAAAATGCTGCCATCCTTTTGGGGAGGATTATGTAAGAGCATCCCTAGAAGGATCAAGCCAAATCAAGATGGTGGCCACAACTGTGTGGTTGTGATGGAATGTGAGGGTGGCCTTGGAGACCTTGAAGGGAAGAGATGCTGCCTGAGCAACAATCAAGTAAAAGGAAAGGAAGTTCAGGAAAGGGAATGGTCTAAAGAAGAAACTTAGGAAAGACCCTTTCTGGCCACTCAAGTGATAAATAGGGAGGGTGGGAGATTGGTCCTTTCAGACTTGCAAGATTATTGTCCAGGTAAACCAGACAGGAAACTCGACAAGATGAGCTAATTCTACTTTATTGTAAGGCTACATTAACAGAATCTTGCAAGTCTGAAAGGACCAATCTCCCGCCCTCCCTATTTATCACTTGAGTGGTCAGGAAGGGTCTTTCCTAAGTTTCTTCTTTAGACTGCCACCCTCTCTCGGACTCCTTTTCCTTTTATCTGATTGTTGTCCAGGCAGCATCCCTTCCCTCTGTTCTCCAAGGTCACCATCACATTCCATCATGGTGATCCAAGCCCTGTTCCTTCCTTGCACCCATCACCCATAAAAAAGAGGACAGGACTTGGTTATGTCTCCATCTTGATTTTCTGGAGCCCCACTCTCATGGACATCCATGAGTATGTGGAAATATCTAAATGTAAAACTGGGATAAAGCTATTTCCCACTCTTTCATTGGATGGGAAAAATGCCAGATTTAACTCTGTTATGAAATCTCCCTCTCTCCCATCACTCTTACTTAGTAACTAAGGGTACAAGAGAAACGATCGTGGAATGGATCTTCAACTACCAAGAACGCTACATCTTCAAGATCCACCAAAGTCAAGTCTGTTTTTACCCAGGCAGAAGAAGACCCACAGAGGCTTTGTCTCTTTAAAAATTCTTCACCATCACCTCCTTAAAAAAAAAAAAAAAACTGAAAAAGTATGTGTGGTCTTCTGCAGGCTCCACAGCAAGTCCCAAAACGTACAGCATGCATATGAGCTATAGGTTCTTAAGAAGTGAAGTGCTGGAAAACCAGTACCATTTTGAGCAGATGAGAACTTCATGACTAAATACAGTTTCTGATAGGCATTCTGCAAAGATGTCAAAAGTGAAAAATAATTGTTTTGCCATTTTCAACACCCCACTGCAGGTCCTACCAAGACCTTGGTTAGACAGCATCTCTTTCTCCAGGGGTGGTCTAGGTGTCTCTTCTGATGCTTCATCTCCTCAAGCCTCCCCAGATCATCATGCAGAGGCCATTCAGGTGTCATCCTATCCAAGGCTGCTGCCACCTTCTTTTTCTGGAAGGCAATTAATGCCTTAGCTGACTGGCCGACCAGAAGCTCAAGGAATTCCCCAGGCGCCCTCTGGAAGTCAATCAGAACCCATAACAGTGGGGAGACACACCACCATTCATCACCCTTGCATTTTTTTTTTCAGGTGAACAATGCATTTAGTATTCCACTTAGTCTAGCATGTGAGGGTGAGTGGAAAAAATACAGCTTTCATTTTAATTGGCCTATTGGCTGTGGGGCCAGCCTTTTGCAGCCCAATGTGCTCACCCTGAAACCTAGAACTCAAAGAAAACAAAGCTCTTTCTTTCTTTCTTTCTTTCTTTCTTTCTTTCTTTCTTTCTTTCTTCTCTTCCTGTGTTTGAGCTTTCCTCAGAGTCTGCACTGGGAAATAGCCAGAGGAGCCAC
The DNA here is from genome assembly GCF_035149785.1 of Candoia aspera. NCBI lineage: Eukaryota > Metazoa > Chordata > Lepidosauria > Squamata > Candoiidae > Candoia > Candoia aspera. The sequence goes on from NC_086154.1 coordinate 262,329,580, forward strand.
AAAGTAACCTGGGCAGAGGCAGACAAAGCACCCCATTTAAAAGCACAGCAAACTCATTCCAAGAATTGCTGTATCTTTCATGCTGGTCTCCCAGATGGCTTTTCCTTCCTCATTTTGGGCAGCCAGTAAATCCATTTAGTCTTTCCTCTTCCCTCTGTGAGCCTTATTTTCTCACTTCAAATATTGTTTCCTCTCTTCCACCGTGCCGAAAGGGAAATAATCAGGGAGAGGGAAAAAGCTGAAAGTGCTAGGCACTGACTTGATAAGATGGCTATCTATCACACTTTTCTCTTTCCTGTCTTTATTTCATCTTTTTTTTATCAAAGCCACAAAATGGAGGGGGGCGTCAAATGACATCACAGCAGCCTTTCTTCTCTTTCCCCAACTAGGATTAAATTTCAGGCCCTCCTTAAAACCTGAGAAATGTGATCTAAAGGGGAAATTGTATCAGTTCTCTCCCGCTCGAAGACCATCTCCAAAAAGCCAAATTGCAATTGACACAAAAGGCAGCTCACTGAAGTCTTTTACCATCATTTCACTAGAAAGACTCTGACTTCGGTGTGGCTACCTTAATCCTGCTTCAACTTATTCTAGTCTAGAACTCCTACCATGGCTCTTTTAAAAATATAAACTTTTCTTATTTAATCAGATAAGATAGCAACAAAGATGCACCAGAATAACACGGTGGGGGGAATGACAGCCGCTGTATCAAAGTCCACAGAAAAGAAATATCTCTTTTTATTCACCCCTGTATTGTTTAATTCTATTGATCTCTTGCGGAAGCAATAAAGATGGTGATTTACAGCAATCCAGTCCAAACCTAAAACCAAAGGAGGTGTGAAAATCATTCAAATCAACATGGTGATCTGTATAGAATAATAACATCAAAAGAAATAAATCAATCACAACCAAGATGGATGGATGGATGGATGGATGGATGACATGACATCAAGTTGGTGTTGACTTTTAGCAGTCACCTAGAGACAGTTTCTCCAGCAGGTTCTGTCCTCCACCTGACCCTTCAGGTCTCCCAGTGGTGCACCCATTGTGATTAAGCCCAGCCCACCAAACACTGCAAAGACTGTTGCAGATGCTGGGAAAGCCTTTAGCCCAGGAGAGGTCAAAAAAGTCACACACCAAGCATTTCTATAAAAATAATTTATTTACAGAAAGCAAAAAAACAAAAGCAAAAACATATTTAAAGTACTTAGCTCCGTTTGGAGCAAGCCTTGCTGAGCTACATTTCCAGCAGAGAGAAAAAGAGGAAGTGAAGAACAAGTCCGGGCAGGTCCTCCCCCCAGGCTATTTTGCATGAAGCACGTGAGAGGAGACAATCACTTGCAACCTTTCACCCGGCCAAATGATTAGGTATAATAGTAGCTTAATCTGTTAGTAGGGAAACCTTAACACTCCCCTTTTTACACTACAGATTAAGATGCAAACCAATCTTCTCTGACTTTATATGTCTTTCCATTCACATTACCATTATCTCCCCTTTGGTTTAACAGAAAGCTACCAATCTTCTTCCTGTGTTTTTCCAAACCTAGGTAATTGGTCACAACTCCAAGGCTTTTTAATATGAAATGGCTTTTCATGCAGGCTTCAAAATCAAGCCTGTTTTTCTGTTGATGTGAACAGCAGCAAATCATCAACATAAATGCACAGATACATACAGCCTTGTTTGTCCTTCTTCATATATACACAGGGATCTGCTTTTCCTTTTTCAAAACCAAAATTCTGCAGTTTTTCATCTACTTTTTGGTTCCAGGATCTAGCAGCTTGTTTTAACCCATAGATTGACTTCTGCAGTTCACAGACTAGATTCTCCCCTTTTTCATAGCCAGGGGGTTGCTGCATGTATAATCTGTGGTCTAAATCACCATAGAGAAATGCAGTTTGAATGTCATAGTGGTTAACTGACATTCCCTTGAGTGCAGCAACTTTTAACAGTAATCTAATTGATTCACCTTTAGTAACTGGTGCAAAAGTCTTGTCAAAGTCTAAATCTTTCCTTTGAGTGAACCCTTTTGCAACCAACCTTGCTTTATATTTTTGGATTTTGCCATCAGCATCCCTTTTCAGTTTGAAAACCCACCTACAACCCAGACAGCGTTCATTGGGAGGTAGATTTACCAGTTTCCATGTTTTATTTTCTTTCAAGGATGCTAATTCCTGTTGCATGGCAGAATGCCAATTTTGTGCAATCTCAGGTGGTAAAGCATTCACTTGTTCTAAAGACTCAGGTTCTGTGAATATGTGAAAAGCCTTTACTGTTTCAGCCTGAAAACGTGATGGAGGAACGCCTTTATTACTCCTCTGAGATCTGCGAGGTAATACAGGGCTTAAATTTTGACTCCTATCACTTTCCTGAGAAGCATCTGTCTCATCAGACAGATCTTCAGTTTGCTTTTCTGGTTTAATGTCCTCATCAGGCAAAAGATCACCATCAGCAAGTCCTTGCTGTTCTCTTGTGGTGGTCAGTTCAACTGGAGAGCTAGAATTTAATCTCCCCCAGTTTTGTTCAGCAAAAGAAGCGCTTTTGCTAATTATTAATTTCTCTCCCATTATGAACCTGTAGCTCCTCTGGCTTTGTTCATAGCCAACAAAGATGGCTTTCTTTGTTGTGGGGCCTCCTTTCCTTCTCTGCTGTTTTGGAATGTGAACCCATGCAGTGCTACCAAACACTCTAAGATGGCTTACCTTTGGTTTCACACCATAAAACAAATGGAATGGAGTGTCCTGAATCATAGAGTTATACAACCTGTTCTGAACATAACAAGCAGTCGATAAAGCTTCTCCCCAGAACTTAAAACATAATCGTGAATCTTTTAACATGCATTCCATCGCATTTTGCAAGGTTCTGCCCTTTCTTTCAGCAACACCATTTTGCTGAGGGGTGTACGGGTTAGAAAGAATTTGTTCTATCCCTTTTTCCACTAGGAACCTTCTGAATTTGTGAGAAAGGTATTCTCCTCCTCTATCACATTGGAGTGCAGATACAGGCCTAGGGAATTTTCCATTTGCCCATGTCACAAAACTTTTAAATTTCTCAAATGCCTCATCTTTATGTTTTAAGATGTAGATAAATGTGTATCTTGAGAAATCATCAATGATGGTCATTGCATACCTTGCTTGTCCAAGACTTGGAGCAAAAGGACCAATAATGTCAGAGTGTACAATTTCCAAAGGTCTAGTTGTAACTCTGTCACTGTGCTTACTCACAGGAGCTTTTAGTGTTTTGCATTCTTTGCAAACTACACAATCTAAGTATTTATCACAGGGTTTTATCTTTAGGTCAGCACACAGCTGTGGCATTTGTGCTATATACTTGTAATTAGCATGACCAAGTCTCCTGTGCATCAGGTGTACACATTGGTCATGATATGGTGTGTTGCCAACTGCAGCCTTGCAGCTTGGCTTCCTTGCATTTTGCACAATGTACAAGGAGTCTTTTAACATACCAGTAGCACACAATTTCCCATTTTTACGTATCTCACAACCATTTTTCTTAAATGTTATGATATACCCTGTTGCAGCCAATTGTGCCACAGATAAAAGGTTTGATTGTAAATTTGGCACATACAACACACCTTTTACAGTTTCTCCTAAGCAGGATAAATACAAGTCACCTTGTCCCATAATTTTGGTCACAGACCCATCAGCCAAAGATACACTTTGTCTTTCAGTTTTAGACAGTGACACAAAAGAGCTTTTACAATTACATAAATGACAACTGGCCCCAGAATCTAACACCCATACATCAGAATTACCCTTCTCAACAACCTGTGCAATTTGGGTTGTCTGAAGAGCCTTCTTCTGTGTTGCCATTGTGTTCTTCTTCTTTGTCTTTCTACTCTTGGGTCTCATGGCACAGTCTCTTTGCAAATGTCCAGCTGAACCACAAGTGAAGCATCGCTGGCTTGCTAGCGCTGTGGCCTCAGGTTCCTTTCCCTTCTTTTCCCTCATTTTCTGGTCTTGCAGCTTTCCAGAAGAGATGGGGGGGAATCTTTCCTCTCTCTTCTCCCATTCAGCGAGTAAGCGCTGTGTAACATACGATGGGGTGAGGTCTGCTTCAGGCATAGCCTCCAGGGTACAAATCAGCGTGTCCCACGTTTCATTTAGTGAGGACAGGAGGATATAGGATTTTGTGAGAGGTGTAAATTCCATTCCTCTCTCCTGCAACTCAACAAACAGCTGCTGAATAAAATGCAGGTGCTCAGGAAGGCTATCTCCTTCTGCAAGGTAGGCTCTGTACAGCTTTTTCGTCAGAGTAACTTTACTCCCTGCTGTTGCCTTTACATATAAGTCTCTCAAAGCATCCCAAAGTTGCTTTGCAGACTGCATGCCTCGCACGTGGACTAGCTGATTGTCCTCAACTCCCAAGATAATGGTGGCTCTAGCCCGCTCATCCTGTCTCAGCCATTCAGCATTGGGATTTTGGGGGGTTTGCTCACCAATTGGCAGCCAAAGATTCTCTCTGCGAAGATACATTTCCATCTTCAGGGCCCAATTCAAATAGTTGGTCTCTGATAGGCGCTCCAGAGGCATCGCTGAGGGCTGGGAGGCAGCCATGGCTTCTTCCTTCTTTTGCAAGTCACCTCAGCTAGCTTCTAAGTCCTGCAGACCGGCAGTTGCTGGAAAATCTCCAGGTGGCTCCAAAGAAAATCTTCACAGGTCTTTGCTACCTGCCTTTAAATTGTGCATGAGGTGTGGAGTTGATCTCTCTTTTCTTTCTGGGTTTTACTGCGTTGTTTACTGGGCACATAACCTGTTGCAGATGCTGGGAAAGCCTTTAGCCCAGGAGAGGTCAAAAAAGTCACACACCAAGCATTTCTATAAAAATAATTTATTTACAGAAAGCAAAAAAACAAAAGCAAAAACATATTTAAAGTACTTAGCTCCGTTTGGAGCAAGCCTTGCTGAGCTACATTTCCAGCAGAGAGAAAAAGAGGAAGTGAAGAACAAGTCCGGGCAGGTCCTCCCCCCAGGCTATTTTGCATGAAGCACGTGAGAGGAGACAATCACTTGCAACCTTTCACCCGGCCAAATGATTAGGTATAATAGTAGCTTAATCTGTTAGTAGGGAAACCTTAACAAAGACAAGAACAACAGAAGTACTTGACAACAACACAACAGATTGAACTAAAAGAATTATGACAACTAGCAAAGATGGGAGAATTCCATGTTAAGCAGCTTTGAGAACATTATGATCTAAGTCCTAATCCCCAAAGAGGTTATTCTAAAACACTGGAGGAGAGACTGAAAAATATGTTCTCCTGGCCTCCATGTGCCTCTTCATAGTTACTGGGGACCAAACCTCATCCTTCCCATGAGGTTTACCTCCAGGTAGGGCTATCTAGGAGGCCAGAGGTATTCCATGTGGCAGTTGGAAACCATTTGGTCTGCTTTTAGGCAAATGACTATTCTGGCTCTTCTGGTGTTTGTTCAAAACTTTTTGCAGGTGGGTGGTGAGTCGTTAAAAAAAAGGAAGTTCTAGTTGAACCAGTCAGACACTTGATTTGCGTTTGAAGGTGAGATTTGCCCAGCTGGCAACAGACCACAACTGGCCCTTGTTTCAGATAATTTGTGTCAGTGTATGTCAGAAGAATTAACCATAACAGAACTTCCAAATGTGGCTTTTCTTTCTGTAGTTGTGGAGAAAGGCTATCAGATCTGGACTTCAAACCTCCGGATGTTCACTAGATAAAAAGATACAGAAAAGTCTCTTCACACCCATCTAGTGGTCATCTGAGATATTGCAGTCCATTTCTAATAAGGATGCTACTGACTGCCTACATGTGAATATTTTAAAATGCCAGGTTTCCTTCCTTCCTTCCTCCCTTCCTTCCGCTTTAGTCCTAAAGTTTGCATAGAACATGATGCCCAAAGTGTAATGAGAGAAGTGTGGAGAGAGAAAGAAAGAAAAATATATAAACATTGGCTGAATTGGTGCAAGACACTTATGCAGACCAGGTAAAGACTTAGCTGAATTTGTACACTGTGCTTGGCTGCTCAGTGACAACCTTGATTAATCTTGTTGTGGCTTTTGTGTATGAATCCAGCCCAGTTAGCCAATTTATGATTTCATCTATTGAGGACCCAGAAAATGGCTAATTCGGTGACCATTAATTTTGTTGTATGAATGCAGCCATAACCCAATTGCATTAACATTCTTGCTCAGATTCAGTGGCTGATTGCTTTGTGGTGCACACATACATTTCTCAACCTTGTCTTCTCTGGATCTTCAAATGATCCTCAGAATAATTAGGGAGAGGTTTATCTGGATCCTTCTAAGTAAAAATAAGTATTTTTCTCAACATTGCTATTTTCCAACCTTTGTTTCTGGCCAAGGAAATGTTGGAGAAGGTCAACAAGAAAAGAGTTGAGTCAGAATTTCATTAACCCAGAAGGAGATATAGACAGTTATTATCTTAGCAGTTTCCTAAGATAATCCGTGAGGCCCAGATCTCAGGAGCATTGTCACATCAGGGCATCCAATTCTGTATCTCCCCTAGGTATTATCTCAAGATATAATATCAGGGGCTATTTTTGGAGACCCAGCCTTCCCAGGTCCAGGTTTCAAGGCTTTTGTTAGAGTTCTCCACCAGAGAAAAAATTCTTTCCTTGATTATAGGTGCAAGGTGTACAGTGATGCACCTTGATAAATCTCGTGGAAAACATGATTAGTCCCCAAGATTAGAAAGTTGCCTATTAGTAATGGACAAATCATTTGTTTCTTCAATTCTTATTGCCAGAACTTTCAAACACATCATCACCTTTTCTTTTCTTTTGCTTTATTATTTTTTTTCAAGGAAAAGGCTAACAAATAAGATTAATATTAATCGAAGCGAATATTTGTAGCTCAGGGTTGAACTGTGGAGTCCTTGGTGCTCCCTGAGCCTTGTTGTTTTCTTGCAGACGTTTCATTGCCAGACTAGGCAACATCTTCAGTGCAAAGAGGGAGAGGGCCTTGCTCTCAGTTTATATACCATGGTTTGCCCTGCTTGTGCTGGTGGGGGTGTTGTTCTCTCCTTGGGAGTTCTTTGGTTGGGCTGTTGTTCGCTGCTTGGTTGATTGCCTGAGTTGATAGTTCCTTGATTAGGGTGTATTGTGCTGTTTGATGGTTCATCTGGTGTTAATCCTGGTTTTAATCTTTGCATATCTGGGTGTTGATTGCTGTACACTCCCTTGCCAGCAATCAACGCCCAGATATGCAAAAATCAACACTAGGATTAACACCAGATGAACCATCAAACAGCACAATACACCCTACTCAAGGAACTATTAACTCGGTCAGTCAACCAAGCAGCAAACAGCAGCCCAATCGGAGAACTCCCAAGGAGAGAACAACACCCCCACCAGCACAAGCAAGGCAAGCCACGGTATATAAACTGAGAGCAAGGTCCACTCCCTCCTTGCACTGAAGATGCTGCCTAGTCTGGCAATGAAACGTCTGCAAGAAAACAACCAGGCTCAGAGAGCACCAAGGACTCCACAAGATTAATATTGGCTGTTCTCCAACCTCTATTCAACATAACACCTGGAAGGAACTGAGACATCTGGAAAATCCTTCCCATATCTTGGAGGAAATTACAAAAGAAATACCAGATGATTGGAAAGGAAGGCCTTGCTGGGATTCATTTGTTATCTGGCAATTTTGCAGGGGTATATGTAGAGAGACTTTTTGCTAAGTAACGTATGTTCAGGTTTTTAATAGGAAATCTTAGGAAGCTGAGTGGTTATTTATGAACTTCACAGAGAAGAAATGTTTAGACAAGTGTCATAGGAACACAGAAATGGAAAGAAGGGGTTATAAGTCAAAGGAACGGGTTAGGATAACATATCAGTTCCTGAATTTTCAATTCCTACTCAACTCCTGGAGGCGAGGCGATTGATAGAACAATGGGTAGATCAGGATTGGGATATTGGTACAAAAGTGGGAACAAATAAGAACAGAGATGAACCTTTATTTATTTTATTAAATGTATAAGGCTGCCCAACTCTATAATGACTCTAAGTAGCATACAATGAAATATACATAATGCAACTGTATAAACTAGAACAGTTAAACCTAGAGGTGTCCAGGGGGGGTCAAAAAAGTCAACATGGTGGCTGTGACTGTATTGTTGAAGCCCCACCCCTTCGCTACCTTCATCATGCATGTGACATGCATTAAAAAAAAGAGCAGGGATTTGACAAACCAGAGAATGCCATCTGGCCAGCACATGGGAATACATATCTGAACCTTTCCCAGGTATTCCCTTTCAAGATGGGCAGCATTGTGCAAAGCACAGAAAGGGAGTCAGAAATACTAAGCCAGGGAAACTGAAGGTGTGAGAACCCATTCACCCATGACATCATCCGTCGCTTCATGTTTTTTATGTTTTTTACCTCTTTCTTTTTAAAGATCCCATCAGCTTCACCTAATCACAACTTTCTCAGTCTTCACTCTTCCTTCGGATACAGAGTGATGCTACTGTTCTAATTTGGACCAACAGTCTCACTTATTTCCTTTTAAGGAAAGGAGAACAAGGTTGGAATTAAAAAGTGATTTAAAAAAAAAAAAAAAACATATGCACGTGCACGCATGCATACACACACACACATACACATATTAGACTCAATGGTCAAATTTTAGTTACATTGATTCTCAGGCTTAAAAGTAATTTACCTAAAATTTATATGAAATGTGTGCGTATTTTCATTTCATATGCATGCATTTTATCTTAATAAGGATTTCTAAATATATTTGGTCTCTAGATATGCATTTTAAATGAACATTGATATGAATTTAATATCAGTTAAAACGATACTGATGTATTTAAAATTGCATTTTGCTACATTTAAATGACCTAGAGTTGTGTCACATCCAGAATGGTGAAAAGAAACATAGGTGTCTTGGGGATGTGGGGAGGAAAGGAGGAAGTGATGTCATCTTCATCATTATGTCACATAAATGACATCACGATGTGTGTGACATCGTTGTGGTGTCTTCCAGATGCATATGGTCAAAAATGTAGATTTCAGTCCATATACTAGCTCAGCAACGTTCACATCAGGTCATTTCTTGGAAGAATTCACAAGAGAAACCCTTCACAGACCTCTTTTTAAGGGAAACAGAAATCATTATGTCATGGATGGACGGACGCATAATTCAGGGCATCCAGTAACATCTGTCAAAATATTTCCCAGCTCAAAAATTGTGAAGAAAAATGTATAGCAAATTGTATCCTAAAAAAAAGCGTAAAGGAAATAGTTACATTTGGAAAAATTACGTGGGGAGAGTTATATTTAGGGAAACCACATACCGTCATAAATATATGAAAGAAAGGTGCATAAACCAAATGAATATATTTAGAGTTGGTGTTTTTTCTTTTGAGTGTTATGCATAGATTAATCAAGGCTAATACCTGAATGCAGGCCATCCTCTAGAGAGTGGATTCATCTCTTCCACGCAGGCTTAATTCTGTGAGGAAACCTATCAGAGCCCAGACTGAAAGACAAGTGGATCTGCATTGGAACCCTATTTGCAATTAGTCAGAATTAAATTCAGAAACATAATGTGAACCCTGAGCCAGCAGCCCTGACATTTAGTCCCCTACCCCATGGCCATCCTCCTCCATTTGGGGACAATAAACACAATTCAAGCAATCTGGTCAAATTTCTTCCAGCTTTGCAAAGTAACGTCCTTCCCTATTTTTCCTACCTAGCTGCAGTGGACTGAATAATAGGAGGTGAAAAGATCTTAAGCATCTTCAACATCTGGAGACTTTTGAACAGATGCTCTCACTGGCAAACAGTTTTCCCAGCCAGACAACTGCATTTTGGGGGTTCCCCACCCCTTATTAAGTTAACCTCCAATGATAGGGATTTATTGATGGGATGTTTAGGTATTCTGCCCTTCTTCCCTTCCATTTCCTCCTCCTCCTCCTCCTCTGGTACCACCACCAGCAGCCCCAAGGAGTCAAGTTATTGAACAAAGCCATACATACAAAGAGGGGTACATGGAGGAAGAAGGAACAAGACCTGGTTCCAGAATCAGCCAACACACCAACTCATCACCATTGGTGCATGGTGCTTCCACGCAAAAGAGACACTTCCCCTTAGCTGTGCTCTGCTCACTGGCGTGTTTCCAACAAGAGTTCCTTTCTGTTGTACTGAGTTTATTTCTTCGCCAAAAGAGATTGTCTCTGCACACTGTGGCCTCCAAAATGAAAAGGGGGGAAATGGACTTTCTGATGCCATCCTGAAAGATCTTTCCCCTGGGTTCCTTTCTCAGCATTCCAGAAGTTTAGAAGAAAAACTCAGGGACCATACTGAGGGCTTGGTAAATCAATCCAAAAAGGAAAGGGAAAGTTGAAGGGCCAATGGTAGGAAAAATAGCTCTAGACATCACATGTTTTGAGTTTAACTGTTGTGCTAGAGGAATTTTGGATGCTATAATTTTGGGATGAAGGTCAGCACATCTTCATTATCCTGTGTGTCATAGAAGCGATGACACCAAGCTGGAATACTGAAGGCTTATAGGCATCACAAAGCTCAGAGGTACCAGGCATTCCCTTTCAAGATATCTTAGAACAATTATTGAGGCTAAGATGCAAATCAAATACTTTTTAAAGTTGTCACCCAACTTTTGCGTTTATGATTCACCAGGCAAAATGAGACCCATGGGTATAATTCATTGAGGACCTAATGAACGTCCTGATTTGGATCATTATCTGGAACTGTTCATGTTCTCCACGGTTAGTTCAATGGACTGAGGCAAAAGGTCATGGAGAAATTGATCTCGCATAAGAAATGGACAGTTCTTGCAGCTGTATCCTACCCTTTTTGTGGCCTCCAGGCCCATCCAAGGTCACTACCATGCTGACATTTAGTTGCAAACTATAGAACATTTGTGGTCTGATGTCCCACCGATCTCCAACGGAAAGCATAAAAAGTATAATAAAGTGTATTAAGAAGTGAAATTAATATGATGGAATTTTTTTAAAAAAGATGTTTTTTTAAAACCTGGAAAATCATCTGTTCATTCGCATGATGTCCTTGTTTTTAAAATAATACAATACATTTGTGTGTCATACTTCAACATTTTAATAGGACAGCTTATAACACATTATGATAACTGCACATCGTAACTCCCACAGGCCTTAGGATCATTACCCCAATTCTTTGGGGCCCCAACTATTGCAAATAATAAAGAAAGACTTAATCCCTAACCCCAAACAGCTGTCTGCCTTAATCTTGATGGAACAAATCTTGATAGAACATTAGGGAGGTGTTTACTATAGGACTTCCAAAATTGTGGAAGAAATCAAGGAGGATTTTTGTATTCCCTTTCACTGAAAAAAATCAGAGCATGCCTGAGCTGTCACCCATGTGGATAGTTCTCTTACAAGGCGTCTTGTCTGATGACAAGATATTAAACTGGACATTCTTGTCATGATATTGTGACTCTAGGAACATATATTTGCTCTAACCAAGCAAAAGCTGTGGAAAATTTTTCAGATAAGATTAATGTATTTATTTATTCAATGTATACGGCCAACCAATTCACAAATGGCAACTATGGGCAGCTGCTGTAGGATTAAAAACATTTTTTTTAATTTCCCTAATTTCCCCTTTCACTAAGAAAGAAAGAAGAATCTCAACATTGAGGAGGAATAAAGAAAACACACACACATTGGTTACACATTGGTTACACCCATCAATCCCACAGCCCTAGCAACTTTTCTCCATAACTACACATCTATATCATTTAGATATGTGAGTTGTATCTAAGAAGGTGTCACTATTGCCTAAAGACAAGCAAGAACAACAATACAGTTCTGATACCTAGCTAGACTTTAGCTTTGATAGCAGAAGTTAGGTTTGTTGAAATTTTTAAAATCAAAGAGTGGGAGTCCTTGTGAAAACCTATGAAGGGGACTTCATTTTACCTTCCAGCATGGAATGCCGGTAAGGAAAGAGCCTGCCTGGTTGGCTCACCTGAAAATCTCTTACAATGAAAAGACTCCCAGTGCTTTTTTGTCCAAACCTTTCTGAGGTAATCCTAGCCAGCAAGTTCCTCACTGTTTGGATAAGATTTGCTTTCTTCTCTCCCTTTCTCGATCCCGTGATTCAACTCCTAATGAAGGAATGTGAGCATCTGTTGTCTGTTTTTGTTTCATCTCTCAAAGAGGTCCCAGACGACCAGCAAAATAAATGTAAATCTGGGAGTCCACCACCATGGCAACCAATGCAACCATTGCTGCAGTCACTTGTCTATAATCTCTTAGGGGGATTATAGCGGAATTTACTTGTACAAGTAGAGGCTGTATTGCCTACTTCCAGGATATTTTTTGGTTTGGCACTCTTGGCTACCAAGCTGGTGTTCTCTGGAAGTTTCCCATCCAAGTACTAACCTAGGCTGATCCTTTGTAGCTTCTGAGCCAGATGGGGTCAGCCAGGCTGCCTCTGCTAAGTCTTAAGCCAAGTTGACTAATTTTTGCCTAGAAGACCAAGAAAACTGAATCTTCAAGATGAAAGCTCTTTTCAGATGGTAGGAAATTAGTCTTCTCTGCCCTGAATGGCTATCTCTATTATTTTCCAAGACACATGAAAACAAGGATGGATATATTAGACTGAGGGAACTATTTTGGCCTCAGAACAACTTTCCAGATGAATTGTGAACTCTGCGTCCTTCAAGGTTCCTAGAAGGAGTTGAACAAGCATCTTTGGGGCAAACTTCTTATGTATCTTATGTAACATTTCCTCAACATATTTGTTGAGAGGAAACAAACACAGTACATTACAAGATCCAGAAATGGAGTAACTTGGACTGTGTTCAGGCCATACAGATCAAGCTGCAGCTACACAACCTGTCAAGGCTCGATTAGGCTTTTATGTCCTCACATGCTGGTTTAGTTCAGTGACGAAGTTTAGCATTTTAGCCAAGTACCCCAAAACTGCAGCTGTAGTTGTAAATAGAGGTAAAAATAAATAATCCAAGTGGTGAAAAATCTGAAACAGTCCAAGTGTGGGAGGAGTGGTCTATAGCAACCATCCCCATGTAGATCTATTCCCCTCTCCCCGCCAAGCGAGGCAGCAGAATCAGGTCTTCAGACTCCGCCGAAAGGCCAGGAGCGATGGGGCCAATCTCACCTCCAGGGGCAGCATGTTTCACAGGGCAGGAGCTACTGCAGAGAAGGCCCACTTCCTGGACCCCGCCAGATGAAATTCTCTTACAGACGGGGTCTGTAGCATGCCCTCTCTGCACGATCGGGTGGGACAGGTTGATGTAATGGGGAAGAGGTGGTCCCTCAGGTCCGTTTTGCTCCTGAAGTCCAGCAAGAGAAAGACCAGTTGTCTAATCCCTCATCACCAAGTACAAAGCTGTTACTGCTGTTGTCATCATTTCAATCTGATATTGTCTTATTTCTTCACAATATTTCTAAAACATATTATTTCCCAAAGCAATTTAAGAATGAAGTGCATACTCACAGAATAGGAGAGAAGTAGATGAAAGAGGTTTCTCAGCAACCTGGTTAGTTAGAAGAAGTAAGGACAATATGAATCTAGCCCATGACAGATTGATTGATTGATTGATTATTTGCACAAAGTCAGAACACTGAACAGACTTATTTTAGGCTGGAGCAGCCTGTTTTCAGGCTGTAAAAATCTGTTCTGGGATGAGATTGTCCCATTCTGGAGTCAATATGATCCCCAAAGGAATGTTTGGTACACTTCTAACAAATGGTACACTCTGAGCCTGCATCCCTCTTGCTATGGATTAAATGATTGTGAAAAACAATCAAACATATTTCTGGCAGGATTTGTACAGGACTTTTTTCATTCCATATCTAGAACTTGCAAGGTATACTCTTTCCCACTAAGCCTTGGGCAAGAAGACTTTCCCAGAAACAGTTACAATTAGACTGACCATATTTTCAGGCAATTAAACTGAGGCAAGGTCACAATCAGTAGGCTTGAGCAAAAAAAGCCAGGGGTATGGACAAAACCAGGACAATCCTGGTGAAATCTGGACATAAGCCTATTACGATGCATCCCCTTCCTTTCCTTCCTTATCTCTTCCTTCTGTGGACTCATAGACAACTGTGATTCTAGGGTTAGTCCTTGCTTGGAAATTCCCCTCTTTCAGACAGCCACAGAGACTCAGGTGGTTTCGGGTTGGGTGGTCTTGTCAGATACAACAAACCCTTTGCAATTGTTTGGGCAGAGGAACAGATTCACCAGGTAATATACCAGTATAATGGCAGGACATTATTAGGGTTGGATTCAACTCTTTCTTCTTATTGGCGATCATGGTAGATGCAGGGTTTCCACAAAAGCCACATGAAGGAGGATTTGTCTGCTCCCTGAAAGAGTTTCAATGGGATGGCCAGCTTTATTATTTAGAGATGGGGGCAGAAATAGGAACCAAAGAGATCCAGTAAGATCTGTAGCCTCTCAGGCCTAGAAATGTCAAAGAACTCAATTTCCAGCAGCTGGCAACCCACCTATGAAAGGTATGGAATAACAAAAGGGGATCATTCCACATTTCCTATCACTTCTGGAAGCTTGTGTCTTCCTGATGTGTTGGGACTGCCATTCTAGAATCCCCAGCCATGTACCCAAGATGTGGGTGAATGGTGGGAAAGGGAGGGAAAGAGCCAATATTAGCATTGTGCTAAGGTGGAGCGACTGTGCCTGGTTTGCCCGCTCTTTCTGCAAAAGCTAGCTCAGTCATTCGGGGGCTATAAAGTAACTATGCCCTTAGGTGAATGTTGGCTCCTGATGATTTCAGGGAGGCATCCTTGTCATTTTCTTGGTGGCAGTGTGAGAGTGGTTTACCGTTGCCTACTTCCAGAATGTTTGCTCAACTTGCCAATCTAGCTACATCCAAAGAACTAATTCTGCTTAGCTTTTCAAGGGCAGCCATAGCTGGCTTGGTGCTGCCACCTGAGATACTGGAGGAGAATAATAAATTAAAAGCCCATGAATATAGAAAGGGATAGGACTACATAGGCTTTAATCCTATCATCTTAATATAATATGTTCTCATTAAGATAGATTCTGAAGGTGCTCCACATAACACAGTCCAGTGAGCAATGCAAATCATGCCATGCATGCTCAAGTGGTGTTCCCTATCTGGTTAGAAAGGGAAGCCATACACAAAGTAACCACAGAACATTGCTTCCTGCTGAAGTTTATTCTTGCTGCAGAATAGATCTGGTTTTACACAACTAGACACAGAAAGCAAACCATGGATGAGCAGGTTAAAGCCACATTGCTCACTGGGGAGAAATCATTGGGTCTGTTCATGGTTAAAGCATGACTGATGATACCAGCGTTGTGCAAATATGCCCAGCGTTTGCCCTTGTGCCCCATATCTCCTCTCTGGTGGAAATGCGTAAGCTAAACATTAGCACAAATGTATCTCCATCAGGCTTGAGGTAGTAGATAAATTCCATAATAAATAAATAGTCTGGTCTGGGGTCAATGCCCTTGAATGCTTCCCAAAAATTCTCCCTGTCATTATCAGTGAAGGCTTGAAGATTTGGAGCAACACCAGTAACTCAAAGGAGCACCGGATATTTAAAGCAAAGTAACTCCATGAAGGTAGAAAGGAGGTGAATATGCCAACATCAATCCATTAGCTGGGGTTTACATCAAGGGCTCCAGAGTGTCACTGGGTGATGTAATCACACGGACTTGGGGTTATGCGAGTGCCCCAACATTTTTCAGCCAGCAGCTCCCAGAAAGCATAGAAATATATCAAGCATTCATACTAATCAGCCTGTTATGCCCTGGGGTTTCTTTGCTTCTTCGTATAATAATTGGGGGGTGGGGGGGCAGAAATCAACATTTATAATTCACAGGATATGGCACCGATATATATATATATATATAATTTAAATGGGGGTCTAATTGGAAGAATTGTTTATGTATTATTCATTTGATCTTTGTTTTCCACTGACATAGTTAAACTTGAATGCAATTTTAATGGCCCTTGGGTCACAGAGCAGGCTACTGGATATTGGAGAAAGTGGGCTAATTCCCAAATCTCCCTCCCCCCCCCACAAAAAGTCAGAGCAGGTTACGTGGGGGGAGGGAGAGAGATTTATCAAACCAGACAAGAATGACTAGCTTCTTCTGTAGGGAAAGCTGTAGGGTACGTTTCTGCAGAAATGAACACGAGCCAAAATGGATTAGTTTCTTCAAGCACGATCTTCCCTGCTTTTGTTGATGCTTGAAAACTGGGCTAATCCAAACGATTTTATGGAACGTTCTACAAGACTAGAGTTAACTTATTGTACTAACTCTGGTTTATGGAATAAACCCCAATATCCTGTTTAAACAAACCAGTGGGCTAGAGTTTTAAAGAAGAGTAAGTAGTAAGTATTAGGGAGCAGCCACAGAGTCAGATAATTTGGGCCTGTTACTTTTGTTTTAATATTTGCAGGGTTGTTAATATGAGACTGGGAATAGAAATGAGGTTTAAAGAAGGGAAGGTTTCCCTTGATGTAAAGTCCAGTCGAGTCCGACTCTAGGGGGCGGTGCTCATCTCCGTTTCTAAGCCTTGGAGCCGGCGTTGTCATAGACACTTCCGGGTCATGTGGCCAGCATGACTCACAGAACGCTGTTACCTTCCCGCCGAAGCGGTACCTATTGATCTACTCACATTTGCATGTTTTCAAACTGCTTGGTGTGCAGGAGCTGGGACTAGCAACGGGAGCTCACCCCGCCGCGCGGTTTCGAACCGCCGACCTTCCGATCGACAGCTCAGCGGTTTAACCCGCAGCGCCACCGCGTCCCATTAAAGAAGGGAACACATTGCTAAATTAAATACCAAAAATATATGGAAATTTGAAGAATTCTAGATTTACCATATGTGGTCTATGATAGAAAAGATTGGAAAGGCTCTGGTACATCTGATTTTAAATCCTGGACTGAAGGCATGTATTTATTCTCTACTACTTTTTTTTTTTACATTGTCCAATCATTATTGTTCTGTGTGGGCAAGCTTCAATTTTTAGTTTAAGGACTAAAGCTTTTGTTTCATATATATCCATTTTACTGTAGAAGGTGTTTCTTCTCTGTCCATTTTCTTGGTTTTTATTGGATTCTTATCCACATTCTCTTTACTTCTTCATCCTCTTCCTCCTTCTCCTAGCTGTAATAATTCAAAAAGCTCCAGCAAATTGGTTCCCATAACATAGTTGCCCCATATTTGCAGGTCACATGATAACTTTTGCAATGTGTGAACCCATCCTATGTCTGATATAATACTTGGACACCAGGCCACTAAGGAAGACATAATTATGTAGCTGCAGTGGGCCCCAGAAAAGTGGGGCACATTCTCAACTTGTCCTTCCCTCCCTTCCTACATCTGCTCACTGTTACGGCCCCCAACTAGGATGGCAGAGGTAAATTCAGCTGTTTTGCCAGTCCAGTTAAATAGCACAGAAGATGAAAAAGAAGCTTTAAAAAATAGTCCCAAGAAATAGCGGCAGTGTGGTAATCATGTGTAGGTATGTAGAGTTGACCTTGGGGATAGGAAAAGAATGAATGAGCCATAAAGGAGGGATGGAGAAAAAATCCAGAGCAGAGTTTCTCAACCAGGGCTCCGTGGCACCCTAGGGTTCTGCAAGAGGTCACTAGGGGTTCCCTGGGAGATCACAGTTTATTTTAAAAATTATTTCAATTATTTCAGGCAACTTCACCTTAAAGAGGTAAGTTTCATTCTTTATGTTTAGTTTAAGAACACTGTAAATGCATCTATACAGGCCTACCCATGAAACAAATATAATGATTTGGTAACTTCTGACCTATATTGTCAGAATATGAATATAAATAAATAAATAAATAAATAAATAATGTGCAGGGATTCCCCAAGGTCTGAAAAATATTTCAAGGGTTCCTCCAGGGTGAAAAAAGTTAAGGAAGGCTGATCCAGAGATAGAAGAAGGCATGGGAAGGAAATTCAAAATAGTCCTGCCTCGATTTGGTTTAGCATAAGATGGGACAGAGAAGAACTTGGAGAGGATTTCAAGACTTGGTTCTCCTCCCCTAAAAGAACAGAGCATTCCAGAGATCCCTGCTGTGTGTGCCTCAAAGAGCTGACAGATTTGTTGATTTCTAATTCAAGGTCTTTGGATTCCAGGATGCTGAGTCCATCTCTCACTGGGCATTTTGGAGAGGCCTTCCCTGCTGCTCTTTGACGTAGGAACCTTGATTCCATGCAGGGCAACCTGGTGTCTTCCTAAAAGCAATGAACCAGCGACTGCCTTTACACATTGCTCTAAAGTATGGTGCAGTTCATTTCTTTTGACTCAGTGTATTGTACAAACCTAGCTGGGTGAGTAATCGAACACACCACATTTTAGTCCTTAAAAAAAAAAAAAAGTCCTAGCAGGAAGCGTGAAGCAAAGCAGTGCGACAAGTTTCTAATTGCAATGGGTGATCTGTTTTCCGAGCAAAGTGCAAAACAAGCAGCCAGTGCCGTTTTGGGCAAGGCTCCTGCCAAAGGCATTCTCTCCCTGCTAGATCTAATGATAGGCTTGCTGAAAAACACCATCTGACAGGGATTGGGTCTGTCAGAAAGAGTTTCTATTTAAGTGAGATGACGCAATTTTCCCATCCGTTGCTCCAACCTGAGGACATTGCTGATCTTTATTTGACAGTCGCCAAATGGACTTGGCTGCAGGAAGCCACTTTCCTCTCCCCGCCGCCCCTGCCCCAAAATAGGCAGCCAGTGCTAATTGGAGGCTGAAACTGCTGCTTATTGTAAAGTTGGCTTGGACAGGCAGCATCCGTCTGACATGATAAAAGGGAGGGAGGATCAGACTTGACAGGCGGTAGATACAAGGAGAGCCCATTGGTGTGATCACCCACCAAATTCCATTTTAATGAACTTGGTTCACTCCCCCTGCAGGAAGGCTCTGCCAGGCAGAGATGGGGACAAAGGAGGAGGTGTGTGTGGGGGGGGGGGTAGCATCCAGAAATAGCACAGTGAAGAAACTGCAGCCCCCCAAAGCAGTCATATTGGTTGAGTTTAACGCAGGTATGAGCATCTTGCTGGTAATAACGAGAACTTCAGCAAAACTGGAGGCTCTTATTGAAATGTTGATGCTCCATGGAGGTTGGTATTGAAATTCTTATGGTCCCTGAACAAGGCAAAGGAGGATGTGAAGAATACATTATACATTAGAGTTTCTTGAGATAACTATGCAATAGCTGACTGTAAAGGATTCAGTACATTCCTTCTTTTTCAATTGGAGAGCATGTATCTCAATTTGTCACTCTGGCACATTGTAGGCTAGTAATTTGGGATTGTTACTCTTGTAGAGTATACTATGAAAAGCAGAATGTAGTGTATCATGCTTAATATGAATCCACAGATTTATTTTTAATCCGTTCAATCATGTCCAAGTCTCGGCGACTGCCTGGACAAATCCCTGAAGTTTTCTTGGCAAGGTTTTTCAGAAGTGGTTTGCCATTGCCTCCTTCCTAGGGCTGGGAGAGAGTGACTGGCCCTAGGTCACCCAGCAGGCTTTGTGCCTAAGGCAGGACTAGAACTCACAGTCTCCCAGTTACTAGCCTGGCGCTTTAACCACAACACTCAACTGGCTTTCTAATCCATGGATACATTACGTTTAAAATCCATTCTTCCAAGAAGATTAAAGCAGAATGCTTCTGATTAATCAATGTTATCCCAATGAAGTACCAGATCCGTTTGCCTATCAATGAAGCCAAGAAATCTAAGTTGAGGCCAATGTTTCTGGAGCAGTCTGGTGATTTGGGAGCAGTCAACCTGAGAACATATTTATGTCAGGAGACTGGAAATAGTGCTCCTTTCCCTTTCTTTAGCCTGCAGCAATGTCTAGGAGAGGATGCCAGATTATTTAATTTAAAGCAATGACCCATGGAAAGCCAATATGTAGCTGACATTTGGCTCCAACCGTTTTGGAGACAGCAGTTCTGTTAACGAAAATTTCATCTGAAAAGCTCAAACCCAAGATGGTGTTGCACTCAGGGAAATCCAGGCCCAACTACTCAGCTATGAATGGATGGCAAATAGATTTTGAAAGATAACGTTTCTTTCTGCCCCTAGCCTTTATTTATTTATTTTTTTCCCAAGTCCAGTTTAACTGCTTGTGTTGTTTTGGCAGCAATACAATATAATTGACTATTGCCCTCATTTCTGGGATGGGATTGGTCTCCCATCCAAGTACTATACAGGCCTCGTCCTGCTTAGCTTTTGAGCTGAATTGCCATTTCAGTGATGGTGGTTAAACTATATGACTATTTTCAGGTGGAAAATTCAGTTGAGTTTGCTGTAGGCAAAAGGATAAGAACTTCTTCAAGTTGAACTCCCAGCGACTTCATAGACACGTCTGTGTTGTGGAACCCTTGACAACAATATAGAATTGTCTTCTCCAAGATATATTTTCATCTTCTTAGCCTAGCCTATATTTCCTAGCGTCCTCTCACCCAAGGATCCACCAAGTCTGACTCTGCTTAGCTTTTGAAGGTGTGACAAGGTCAGCTTCCTAGCTGGTTCTGTTTGGTTGGGAGACAGAAAAATTCAAGGAGGACTTCAGCTTGATTTAGTGAGATGCTGGGACTGAAACTCTTTTCTCCTGATAGATACAGTGGAATGTCTTCTATCTTGGGGGTATTACTCCCAAACTTTTCCAATCTGACAATTGCTGCATTTAAGAAAGAGATGCATTGCCTAAAATTCACAGTCTTCCAACAGCATCTGTGTGCATGTAGAACTCAGGGATATTTCATGAGTCACCAACCCCAAGATATTGTGCAAAACAAAACAATCTCCATCTTCTTTTCAGTGCAAATTTTAATGCAAATTTTATCTGGTGCAGTTAGACAAGCCCACAACTAAGGTCTGTGTCACCCGGGGCAAATGAATTCCACGCCCATTTTGGTGCCCCCCCAGTGCCCATTTTGGTGCCCCCAGTGCCTATTTTGGGGCCCCCAGCGCTCATTTTGGGGTCCCCCAGAGCAGCGCCCAGGGCACATGCCCCCCCTTGCCCCCCCCCCCAGTTGCAGTCCTGCAGTTAGACAGAAAGGAGTTACATCCTGCTATCTAATTTATTCTCTGGGTATTGTGGTATTTTGCTGGTGCCTAAACCTGAAACAAAGCTACAGCAGAATTTATTAGTGGGATTTTCATCCCACCGTCAGAAAGGGTTAGCACCAGAGAAAGGCATAAACTGGGGAAGTGTTAGAAGCTTGTGATTATTAAATGGGTTTTATCTTTCCTAAGTAATTTCTTTATCCATTGTCCTCTGGTTGTGGCCTCTCCAACCTGTATAGTGCTTCTTGTGGGGTTACATTGCCCATTCCTGTGACCATGCTGGATGCTAGCCCAGGCTGTGAGCTTTCCATTAAGCAGGGTTTCTTATGGCTGATGTTTAGGTTCAGTCTTATCCTTTGCTTCTTTGGGGATCTGCTCGATGCACTTTGCTTTCAACCAAGATCAGTCTAAAAAGGAAAAAAAAAAGATTTCCTCATGGTGGATTTAATCAGGGTCTTTAGGTAAGTTCTGCAAAATCTGGTTGCTTGGTTAAAATGCCTGCTTTTCTTCATGCTTTCTTCAAGTGACTTCAAGGGATCCACCACACACCCACACAAACACAGAAAGAGAGAGAGAAATGCAAGTATGTTAGAGAAATTGCTTCTGCAAATGGGTTTTGTTCTCGTTGTTGATTCGTTCAGTCACTTCCGACTCTTTGTGACTTCATGGACCAGCCCGCGCCAGAGCTTCCTGTCGGTCATCAACACCCCCAGCTCCCCCAAGGACAAGTCCGTCACCTCTAGAATATCATCCATCCACCTTGCCCTTGGTCGGCCCCTCTTCCTTTTGCCCTCCACTCTCCCCAGCATCAGCACCTTCTCCAGGGTGTCCTGTCTTCTCATTATGTGGCCAAAGTACTTCAGTTTTGCCTTTAATATCATTCCCTCAAGTGAGCAGTCTGGCTTGATTTCCTGGAGGATGGACTGGTTTGATCTTCTTGCGGTCCAAATGGGACATACATGCAATACATACTATATGCATATACTCCTGTCTGATGCAAAATACAGCAGCTCTTGCTTCATCATAGGCTACAGTCCAATATTCAGGGGAAAATATCCAAGATCCATAGGAACTAGTAAGCTGATAAAAGTAGATGGTGAAGGTAGAGTATAAAAGAGATAAGGAAGTAAGGAAAGACAGAGAAGAAAGATGACATGATACTCATCCAAGTCCTGGAGAAGAGTCATTTTCATGCACATGGTTTCATACATATCCCTACTATTTGTGAGCATCTTAGAGGATCGCCACCAAAGTAGACTAAAACATTTGTTTAAATTAGTAACTTCCTGGAAACAGCAATATTCCCACATTCTCATTCAGCATTACCTAAAAGAATTGGTTTCTGATTTCCCACCCAACCCTAAAGAAGAAAATTTCAGCAAAATGCTAATGGGACCAGTGTGCATATTTTGCACTTACAGTATGTTAGGGATGGGGAAGGTAGCTGAGTGACTTTTCTTTTATTTCACAATCCTGTTTCCAGAGGTCTGCGGCTTCTCTGGCTTCTCCCTCTTCCATTTGATCCCAAGTGAAGACTTCTGGAGGAAAAGTCTTATACAGAACTTTCTGGGGATTGAGAAGGGTAAATAGCAACGGAGGCTGAAGAAAGATGAAGGATGCAAAATCAAGAACAACACCGGCAAGAGCAGATGGTGCCCCTTCTAGTGGTACAGTAAGCTCAAAGCACTAAGAGAAATCTGAAAGAAATTCTCAGTCACCCTGACAATTAGGTAGAAACCTCATCCACAGAGGATGAACGCTTGGTAAATTGGAGGACAAATGTGGAACCCTATTAGTTAAAATCCTGACCTATAATCTCTTCCATGAAAACTCAACCCAGATAAGATGGATTCGCAAGGATTGTGCCAAGACACGACCTTGGGTTGGGGGCAATCACTAAAAATATTGATAGATAGATAGATAGATAGATAGATAGATAGATAGATAGATAGATAGATACACACACATACACACACACACATATTCACTCTCTCTCTCTCTCTCTCACACACACACACACACACACATATAGGGTTGTCTGTATAAACTAGAACAGGATGGATGGATGGATGGATGGATGGATGGATGGATGGATGATAGATAGATTAGATAGATAGATAGATAGATAGATAGATAGATAGATAGATACACACACATACACACACACACATATTCACTCTCTCTCTCTCTCTCTCACACACACACACACACACACATATAGGGTTGTCTGTATAAACTAGAACAGGATGGATGGATGGATGGATGGATGGATGGATGGATGGATGGATGATAGATAGATTAGATAGATAGATAGATAGATAGATAGATAGATAGATAGATAGACAGACAGACAGACAGACAGACAGACAGACAGACAGACAGACAGAGACACATACACACAACACACACACATTCACACAGACACACATTCACACACACACACACACACATATGTATAAGGTTGTCTGTATAAACTAGAACAGAATGGATGGATAGATGATAGACAGACAGACAGACAGACAGACAGATAGATGAAGACTCTTTCTTCCTCAGTTTCAGATGTGGATGGGATCATGAGAAGGATGTTCCTGAAGACTAAAGTAGAATCCACTGGAGTTGGGCAGCTAAGAAAGTCACATAAATAAATAAATGGGATGGAAACAGTTTTCTGGGTATTTGCTCATTCAATTCCTAATGGCCATTATGGATTAAAATCAAAACCCAATCCCCATGGCTTGGTTTTCCATGATTCATACAGCTCAAATGTCATGGATTTCAGCCAGAGACACACAGCTCTTTCTCACACAAAATCCCAGGAGAGCAAAAGGTGTTTGTCCTGGTGAGGCCCTGCCAGCCTCCATAGGTGTCGCTTTGGTCTTCACCACGTAATGTGCAATAAAAGCTAGGGAGGAGTAGAAGAAAATAATCGGGAGGAAGGGAAAAATTGAAAGAATATCCAGCTTTTTTATTAGGTGTCCCAAACTTTCCTGCCCTGGTCTCTCCTCTCCTCTCCTCTCCTCTCCTCTCCTCTTCCCTCCTCTCCCCTCCCCTCCCCTCCCCTCCCTCTGTCCCATTTCCTTTCTGGACAGGTGCAACAGGTTTAGACCCTTTGAACTGACCAGACCTTCTCCCTAGCCTCTGAAGCCAATTCTCAGGGCTTTCTGTTTTGGGTGGGTGCAAAGCGCCAACATTTCTCCTCATTTCTGCTTTTGCAAATTGTCAGAAAGATGTCTTAATCTTTGCGTTCACAAAGCGAATGGCCTCAAGAGATTTTCCTACCTGGTTGTTTGGCTGCGACTGAGAAAAAGCGAGGATTGTTTAAAGAAGTGATTTGCCCAGAGGTGTTTCAGTAAAAAGGCATTTCTACCTGCAGTGTCAGAAACAGTGGCATTTATGGGCTAAATTTATTTCCAGCTCTCCCATGCCAGATTTGATAGGTGAACAGATTGAAGCTGTAAATTTTAGTCTGAGCCCAGTCTATAGTGACTGATGTCTCCTTAATGGCATATATCAAATAAGTTTCTGATCAATGTAGCCAATTTCAGAAAGAGGCTCTCTTTCTATAACTTGACAGCCACATGCAGAGGAAGTACATGGATGGGGATTGCAGAAGCAACTTTCCAAAGAAACATGGAATGACCATTTGGGGGGTGGGGGGGCTGAGACTTTTTGCAAAGCCACTTTGTCTTCTGTCTATGTCCTTCTACCCCATCCAGAAAAAACAGGCTTTTGTATTACTCATTTGTACTTTGAATACCATATGACATCAAGGAGTGTGGGGATTGCTGCATTAAGTTGAAATGAAAGCAAATAGAAATAGATGTAAAGGGTGAGCCAACCAGCTTCTTTAGCTAGAAGAAATGTCCTTTCAGGGACTCTGTAGGAAAAATGGGCTGTAACAGCACTAGCCCATGTGAAAAGGCGTTGCTTTGGTCATTTCCAATTAGCAGCCCTTCAATTTTGATTAAAATGTGGCATCAGCCTCTTACTGGATGCAGATCCTTCAGTTACCTGAAGAATGATACCTTTTCCTTGCATTTCTCTTAAGTGGCAAAAAGACCCTGAGGTTTCCAGGAGCTTTGAATTTAAACCAATAAATCTCCGAGCTGAGCAAGTGGCTTGGGTAGTTGTCCAAACTCTTTTTTGCATAATTTCCCAATGAAGATTCATGTTGACAGTGATCACTCGAAATCAACTTTGCTTTCTGTGTTTTCCGCATGTAGCAAAACCTGATTGACTGTGATATCTTATTCCTGACGTGATCCCTGATTAATTTTTCTCTTAGAAGGAGGACGCCTTAGGCAGAAGAAAAGAATTGGGAGAAATAGATCATGGTGAATGGAATTTAAAGGGGAGATGAATATTCATTCTTTAAGTTTTTTTAAAAAGAAATACAGTGTCTGTCTCCCCTTATTCAAAAAGAGCCATCACTGGAAATTCATATGAATTTTATCATTCATGAAGGCAGTAAAGACACAGCTTTTTTGTAGGGATTTCAGTTGGCAGACTGTTGCTGCTATTCAGACACTGGAGACTCTGGATCTGGGTCTTATTTATTTCACTCAGTGGAAATGTTGTAAACCACCATGAAAGTTGGCATGTGGTGGCCTAGAAGCAGGGGGAAGAAGAAAGAAAGAAAGAAAGAAAGAAAGAAAGAAAGAAAGAAAGAAAGAAAGAAAGAAAGAAAGAAAGAAAGAAAGAAAGAAAGAAAGAAAGAAAGAAAGAAAAGGAGGGAGGGAGGGAGGGAGGGAGGAAGGAACGAGGGAGGGAGGGAGGGAGGGAGGGAGGGAGGACTGGGTGAGTTAAAGACCTAGTAAATGCATTCACCAAGCCTTCTAAACTGAGTGTTAACCTTGGTGTTGCTGTTTTATTTTGTGGCTTTGGGATGCTGATGCATACCCTAACTAGACTCATTGGATTAATTTTTGGCTCATTAGAATGTCCAAAGTCAGAAAATGAGCTGATTAGAATAACTAGGTTAAGACACACAAACAGACTCATACATGAAGAGGTGAAGATTTTCTAGAGTTCTAATAATTAGGCAGTGTGAATTAATTCAGAATGCCATGGATATGCCATGTTTCTGAGGTGCAGTGTTGCAGCATGGTACTAGGATGAGGGATCTGATCTGGATGCCTCCAATCCGCAGGTGTGGAGGTTGCTTGGTCCAGGGTTAAAGTCGGCAGGTGAGTCTTGATCAGCTTGCATTTTGAAGGAGCATCTTCTCTGTTCCTCCTGATCTGGCACCTGCTTGTCAAAAATCACTTGTGGCTTTAGCACAGCTCAGATGGCGCTGCCATGCAACAATATACTCGCATGAGGAAACCCATCAGGCTCACTTTCCATCTTTGTGTCACTTAATTACGCACCCCATTCCCCAAGAAAGCCCAGCCAATCCATAAGCTTCCCAATGTGTCCAGCCTTAATACATATGCATATGGAATTTTACATATCAATTCTACAGGACTCAGAACTTCAAAAGAAATCTGGATAATCACAGCAGAAGATAGAAAAGATCAAACAGAATATCTTTTAAGCAGATCTGAGAAGATTAATTTTCATCCAGGGTTAGTGCAGCAACTCTTCTTCTTCTCCCCCCACCTTGCATTTTTTTTCCACTTCCTTTAGTGGCTTTGATCTGTTTTGACATCTTTTTCCAGCTTATCTTCCAAATAAAAATCTGTTTAAAATCTTGTCTTTTTTTACCTTCCTTCCCTCCACCCAAAAAAAAAAAAGTGATGCACTCTTCTGAGGGTTAAAGAGGAAATCCGTGCCTGTGTTTCATCTTCGTATTCTCTAGCAGAAATATCTTTCAGCCACGTGAAGAAAACAGATGGATGGGATTGAAACACCAAAATATGTAGAGGGCAGAGAGGCAAGTAGAAGCCATCTCCAGCCATTGGGAGAATGGCAGTCAATCTTCAAGGTCTGAAAAGTGGGTTGAATGGGTTCCTGGGGGTCAGGTCTATCCATGGCTATCAATATTGATGGCTGCTTTCCATTCACTGAATCCTAGGCACCAAACCTTAAATGCTAGTTTCTGGGAAGTGACAGTGGCAAGAAGCTCTTGATCTCCAATCCCTATGACAGGGATGCTCACAGGGTGTGGTAAAAAAAAAAAGTCAGAATTACAGCCACAATGGTGGGACCAAACTCCTTCGACTATGCGTGAAAATGGGTGGAGTTTCAGATACACCAGCGTAGCCATCATCCTGCTTTCTTTTTGTCACACCTTGTGGACACCCCTGCACTTGTGAACTGCCCAAATGAACTCAGTTGACTACTGCAGGGCACAGAAGGATCGACTAGGTGGGCCGAGGGCTTGATCCAGCCTCAGGGCTTTTGGGAAGCTCTTGTCATTGTTGTGGAATTATTAGGTGATCTAAGTTGCTCAGATTTGTTCTAAAAGACAGAAGAAAAATAGTTAGTTACAGGGAAGTAGATTTGGCCTAAACATCAGGAAAGATTCCCCTACCATAAGAATTGTTCCATAACACCCTGGATTATGCCAACATTGCTTTGGATGGACTCTCTTTCCCTGGTGTTATTTAAACAGAGGCTGGATAGGCATCTGTCTGAGATTCTATAGTGGTGGATTCCTGTACTGGGCAGGAGTTGGACAACATGATCTCCTTCCAACCCTGATACTCTATGATTCTATGAACCCATGGAAAAATGTTGTCTAGGCTGAGCAAGAGGTAAGCATATATCCCCATGAGTACCTCCTTGCCATTTCTCAAACTTCTTGCTCCTCTTGATGATGCCACTTTCTTGCATTGTCTTATTGGCAAGGGCTCCATAGAAATCTAGCAAGTTTTGCTGAAGATCAGAATGGTGTAAAACAGCTCTCCAGGGCTTTCTTTGAAGGGAAGGTAGGCTGAAATTGAGGCTGAAGTTGCAAGAAGCATCTAATTTGACTTCAGGGACATAAGCGTTTGGGGACTGCATGCTGCCTACTATAGAAGTGTGTCTCCGTTATTTTGTGTGAGAATTCCTAACCTGCTCCTAATATTCCCAGTGGGCCCTCAGCCCCCAAAGTGTGCAAACCCCATGCTACATATATTTATTGCTCTCACAGTAGAAGCTTGGCTTTCTACATCTTAAAAAGCAGAGGCTAATATCAAAGAGGTCTTGCCAGGAGTTGGTGGTATGTCCAGGGAACCAAAGCTTTGCTTCAACTGTCCTCCCCGATCAGCTACTTTTCAATGTGCAGGGTTGGGTGGAGAGAGAGGTCCTGCTAGTTATTTCCCCACATGCATGAAAAAGTTCCAGCAGATTTGTTTACCACAAGAAGGACTAGACAGATGGAAAGTAGTCTGTATTGGGCATATTAAACCTCCTTTGAATTTGTTTTCACTTTGCAAAATTCAGGTCCTTAGCAAAATTTGGGTTATCTTATCCCGCCATTGCACTCTTTCTTTTCTTTCTTTCATTACAGCTGTTATTTATTTGTTTGTTGGTTTGTTTATTAACCTTGTGCTATCTGTGCCCACTCTACGATGCTGAGCATGCAATAGGTGTGGTATGTCTCTATACCAATAGGGACTGGAAAACAGCAGGGGGCATTAGAGACATGGCTTAGCAGCAGCAAAACAAGTCATAATTTCAGCTAAAAGTATTTTGGTTCAGTGTTCAGATACATGCAGGGGTGTCAAAGGTAAAAATATCAGAATGGCAGCCACAGCCAAGAGATTGAAAATCCACCCATTTTTACCTACATCACACTCATGATACACATAAAAAAAGAAAAGGGGTATCAACTGTGGAGTTGTGGATGCCATCTTGACTTTTCTGACCCACCCATCTACCAACAGCCTGGGTATATAGACTAAGGGGATTTTCCAAACTCTTCAAGCAAAGGATCATTTCAGCCAAAGGATAAATGGAAATAAAAGGTCTGCCTGCACATCTGATTGACTTCAAGGGTTTTCAAAACTCTGGTCTGGCCATTCCAAACCAAAACATTCCATGACATCACAATAGCTCAGCCAATCAGATTGTTTGTCAGAATCTCTTATGCAATCCTAGAAACTGATTTGTATTCATCTCTATCGTCTGTCTGTCTGTCTGTCTGTCTAATTTCTATCCCACTCAAACCAAATTCAGTGCCTTACATAGATTATAAAAACTAAATAAAATATCCCCACATCCCCTACAAAATTCATAAAAACAGTAAAAGAACAGCACTGAAATATGAACTGCAAACAATAAACAGGAAAGAAAAAGTGGTATGATAAAAATCCAGAGAAAGCTGTCTGGAAGAGGTCCATCTTTGAAAGCTTCCAAAACATCTACAAGGATTACCTTAGCTACTTGGGGCATTACACAGGAGTAGTGCACATTTTGTAAAATGTATCTATAGATACATACACACACAAGTGTGTGTGAATCTATAAATATATAGACATAGATATAAATAAACGGGTGTGTGTGTGTGTGTGCATGTGTGTAGAAAACGGCACAAAATGTCTATGCTACTTTTTCATAATTGGAAATGGCTTGAAAGCTGGGGGATTGGAAGGATATTTCCCACTGAACCCTCCCAAATATAATTGATGGTCTGAAAAACCTTTCCCCTTAACTCTCCTCTTTTTTGTGGTTGTTCAGAAAGGGGTGGGGGGGAACTATCATCATCATCGTTGTCATCATCGTCGTCGTCATTATCACCACATAGCCAAGTCCTATCCCATAAAAAGACCCTTTTGCTGCCAAGCCATCTGGGCTGATTCCTGGTTAAACAAGGATTGTTGGATATTTAATCCTAGAGTTCCCAAATCAAATCAAACTCACGCAAGGCTTGATTAATAATTGAGTATTTTATTACTGATACGATTCCTTGGACCATCACAGCATTTGAATAATTGATCGACCAAAAGAAGCCTCTTGCTGTTTGCTAAAATGGAGAACATTGGATTGGGATGCTTCAAAGCCGAGCTGGCTAAATACATTAAAATAGGTCCCAGCCTCTCTCAAGGAAACCCATTCTGTTGGCCAGGAGTAAAAAAGGGAGTAGGGAGACCAAACTGGGAAATTGCCATGCCACAAGGATGCAAGAAGGAACCCAAAGAAAAAGATCAATGTTTTTCTGCTCTGTTGAAAGAGGAATTCCTAAAATGTCACTGTCAAATTTTAGATAATGTGCTTGGAAATGGAAAAGCTATGATCTTGTGGTCATTTTCATAATTACAGAATATATTGTACTTGAGCACCATTCACTCTCACATGGTTTGGCCATCCACCTGTCCATCCGTTCATCCATCCTTCCAGATAGAGATATAGCAGTAGGTCCTTGCTATATATTCTGTCTGCTGCTTTGCATTACAAATTGTTTTGTTGCTCTCTTATTATTCCTTCACAAGCAGTTTCAAATACCATTTTTAAAAGATGGGCATAAACTTCCATTCTACCATATTAAAGGCCTGAGGAAATGCATTAACTATGTTCAATTTGGTCATCAAAAATGCCCCGTACTGTCTTTCATCTTCCTCAGAATAGCTGAGCAGGCTTTTCACGGTCTATCAACTGAAGGAGCTTTGGAGTTGAAGAGGTTAACCTAACAGGGAGCACGTTGCTCTGTTGGCTGTGAGGTTTGGTCTCTTTCAGGGAGTTAAATAGAAAGCAAGTCCAGATGCCTTATTGCTACCATTGTGGCATGATATTGCATTAAAGGAGTTTAGGATTTCAAATTGAATGTCAAATATAATATTGTAGGGAAATGTGAAGAGTGGGCAGACACAGCCTGTGCCCAAGATTTGCTGACTTTGGTACGAGACCTGCCCAAGGGGCTGTAGAACAAGTCATCGGCTGTCCCTCTGCAACGGAGTTGTTCTCTGCTCACCAGCTGAAATTCAGTCCCTCTCTCTCAGCCCAGCTCACCTCACCCTCCCAAAAACAAGGTGGTTGTTGTGGGGAAAATAGGAGGAGGAAGGAGTATTAGGTATGTTCACCACCTTGAGTTATTTATTAAAAATAATAATAATAATGGTGGGATAAAATTCAATTAATTAATTGATTGATTGATTAGATTTGGAAGATGCTGACTAGGGTCCTGATCAAGGCCAGCTTGAGCAGCTGGGTGAGGATGGCCATAAAGCCATGGGGACAGGACCAAACTTCCCGATACAGTGTTGCGTTTCTGGAGGACCATTCTAGAAAGACTTTTCTAGAAAGCCATTTATCAGGGTCTATACAGTAGATCAGCCCATCTGCCCCAACTCCACTCCTTGTCCATAACTTCACTAGCATTTCCATACGTGTTGAGCACCCTGTTGGCCTGAAACATTTTGCTTCTGCTGGTCATAAACCCTACAACTATTGCCCTATTTCCTGCCCTTTCATTCCCATGGAGATTAAAGCAAGCATAATTAGAAACTACACTTCTGATGTTTTCCCAGAAAGGGTAGCCATATAAATGCTGACAGTTTGGGAATGAGCAGAGAGAGTAGTTCAAAATTTACACTCAGTCAACTCTCAAATTCTTCATGTTGTCTTGCATGCTGTCCCCTCTGAAGAGATTTATTTTATTTGTTTTTATTTGTTCATCTATTTGCTTATTTACTTACTTATATACTTACTAGGGCTTACATGACCCTCCAGTCCAAAAGAACTCTAAGCTCACCATCCACAATGGTCCTTAAAGCACCACCACCTGGTCTGTTGGTCCAGGACTGATTTCAGGCATTCCTCCAAGCTCTGCAACATGGAGATGGGAAGATCAAACCCATTCTTCCTCTAAGTGTTGTGCGTATGCACTATCACTGTTGCACAGGATGGCAGGTCAGGATCCAATCTCCTCAAGATTCCAGGCTGTTGTCTGTTGTAGAAAAAAATAGCTATTCAAAGTCTTTAGGCAGTAGGGAATCCGTGGGCTCAGTCCAACAGAGGACACAGCAGCTTTTGCTGGTTGCAAGGCATTGTTTAAGCTCTTCAGATGTTTTTCTGAAAAGTTGTTGGCAATGGAACTGAACTCCACCTCCCCATCCCCAGAAAAAATGCATTCCATAATCCTGTGCCAAATACTTTATAGCCTTTCTTCTCAAACTGAAAGTAACGCATGAAATGTTCCTCTTTCCCCACTGTTTTCAGATCTATTTTCCCCAACAGCTTTGCTTTTTCCTTATTCTTGGCTTATAGTGTTACTTTCTGTCCAAAGAGAAATCGGGATGTGGAAGAAGAATGTCATTACTGTGGCCCAAAAAAGAACAAAAAAGTACATGGATCAACAGTTCCATGAAGTTACCAGCAATTGAAGTTGACTTGAGGAAGACTTTTATCCTTAGCCCCAGCAGGTGACAGCACCTATCCGACCTTGGTTGATGTTATAAAACTAACATCTGATTAGTACTGGTATGGAAGACCACCAGTAAATCCAAGGGTGGTAGGCTAGGTTGAGACATACAAGATGGAGAGGGAGAGGGAGAGGGAGAGGGAGAGGGAGAGGGAGGAGGACGAGGACGAGGACAAGGACAAGGACAAGGACAAGGACGAGAAGGAGGAGGCTATAACCATGGCAAACCATTTCGATATTGTTGGAAAAAACTATGTAAATCTCCATGAAGTCATGGAGACTTTATTTTTATTATCCAGATAGTTGAGATAGGAGGTATGATTACTTAGGTCTATAACACTATGTCTTCTCTGGCCTCTGGAGTTTTGACTATGCAGCATCTAGTGTAGTCTTCACTGACAAAATTCCATGTGTGAAGACTTCCCTGCAAAAATGTTCATGCTGCCATGTTGATAGTGGTGAAGCCCTAGACCATGAAAGGGAAAGGAAGGTGGTCACCCTCCGTTTTATGTGATTTGCCCCAGGGCTGAAAATTGCGCAGAGGAAGCATCATATTTTGAAGATTCCCCTTGATCTAGACCTCAGGACAGATGTTGTACAGTATATTTACCCTCTGTTAAGAGAAAACGCTCATTGCTTGCTTGGAAGAAATGATATGAATTACAGAGAGCAAGTGAAGGATAATGGCTGAGAAACCAAACAAATCAAAGGCCTGAGTTCAATTTCTTCTCTGGTATGACCTTGTTAGATTTACCATCCTACATACGTCCTTTCCAGGAGATCAGCTCCATTGAACTCAGCACAGCTTTCTGTTGAGAAAAGGCCAATTCTCCTTGACGCCATATGACAGGACAATTTGGTTTTCTTGGCAACGATACAAAATATTTCTGTCCTTTTTTTTTTTGGCCATTGCTTTCCTCAAAGATGGTTTTGAAACTTCTTAATCTAGCTTTACACTCTGGGATTTTCTAGTGGCCTCCCATCCAGGTCTGACCCTGCTTTTGAAGCTGACCAAGGGCCACCAAGTAATTCCATCTAGTTGGGCTTCTTTGAAGTAAATGAGCATGAAATGGGGTCGCAAATGGTCTTATGCAATATGAGTACTACGAGGCGGGCTTTCATTTATTTATTTATTTTTAATCTGAACAAAGTGTCATATGTGAAGCACTTCCAGCTATATACATGCTAATTATTATTATTCAGGCGGCTTGTTTTAGCGAGAGGAATCTCCTAAATCAATCTGGAGAGGCTGACTATCCTGGCTGTGTTGCTAAAAGACCTGAGGATGAAAAAAAAAATTATCTGTGGTAGGAAAATGTGAAATGAAATTAAAAATACACACCGTTCAGGATTAAGTTTGCTTTCCTTCCTTGGTGTGACAGTAACATGGGAAACATTCCATGCTCAATTGCAGGTTTGGTTTAGTGACTCTCTAACAGAGTCTTCAGACTGTCCATCAATCACACAGATAATTTTCCATCTCATCAATTATGCAAATTAAAACACACACACACACACACACACACACAACTGTGTTACAGGAACACCCGGGGTTTGACATAAGCCCATGAAACCAAGAAGCTAAATATTCCTTCCTCCATGCACCCAGATGAGTTTTAGACATGCTGGAGAGGATAGGGCACAAACTTTCTCAAACCGGTGGGGTGGGGGGAGACAGCTCTAGATAGACTCAAATTGGGAACTTTTCTCTAAACATGTGAAGAGCGTTTTTCTCCCTGCTGCTGGGTGTGAGCAGAAGAGATCAAGTCCATTCCATTTTCTGTCTGGGATGTAGATTTCTAGACCAGCATATTTTCGATTTAAAAAGAATCTGCAGAAATATTTGTCAGATCAGAACAGTGTTTCTCAACCTCTGAAACTTTCAGATGTGTGGACTTTAACTCCCAGAATTCCCCAGCTGCCTGGGGAATTCTGGGAGTTGAAGTTCACACACCTGAAAGTTTCAGAGATTGAGAAACAGTGAATTAAAACATCAGCAGGGAAAGAGATGGGTCTTGTATTTCTTAAATGTATTAGGTGATTGAGAGATTCTTCCTGGTTTGTTTAACCTTTAAAATGCTTGTGGTGCTTGCAGCAGTCCTGGGCTCTTTTCAGAGAAGGCACCTCCCTTCTTTGGTCTTCCTGGAATGACCATGTGACTTGGCAACACGGCATGGTCTGTCCAAGAAGGCTAGAAGAGGACTCGATTCTGTTGCAAGCAGGCCCGGCTATTTAAAAGAGAAAGAAAAGTGGGAGACATAGACCAGATATCTCACACACTTCAAAGAGTAAGTGCCACCCTCATCTAACCTAGGGTTCTCCAAACGTTTCAGCTCATTGACCCCTTCATGGAGTTTCAGATTGTTCACTGACCCCCAAACTTTTATTAAATGAAAATAATTTAACAAGAACTTTGTTGTTTATTCATTTAGTCGCTTCCAACTCTTCGTGACTTCATGGACCAGCCCACGCCAGAGCTTCCTGTCGGTCGTCAACACCCCCAGCTCCCCCAGGGACGAGTCCATCACCTCTAGAATATCATCCATCCACCTTGCCCTTGGTCGGCCCCTCTTCCTTCTGCCTTCCACTCTCCCCAGCATCAGCATCTTCTCCAGGGTTTTTCCTGTCTTCTCATTATGTGGCCAAAGTATTTCAGTTTTGCCTTTAATATCACTCCCTCCAGTGAGCAGTCTGGCTTTATTTCCTGGAGTATGAACTGGTTTGATCTTCTTGCAGTCCAAGGCACTCTCAGAATTTTCCTCCAACACCACAGTTCCAAAGCATCGATCTTCCTTCGCTCAGCCTTCCTTATGGTCCAGCTCTCGCAGCCATATGTTACTACAGGGAACACCATTGCTTTAACTATGCGGACCTTTGTTGTCAGTGTGAGGTCTCTGCTCTTAACTATTTTATCGAGATTTGTCATTGCTCTTCTCCCAAGGATCAAGCATCTTCTGATTTCCTGACTGCAGTCAGCATCTGCAGTAATCTTTGCACCTAGGAATACAAAGTCTTTCACTGTTTCTACATTTTCTCCCTCTATTTGCCAGTTATCAATCAAGCTGGTTGCCATAATCTTGGTTTTTTGAGGTTTAGCTGCAAGCCAGCTTTTGCACTTTCTTCTTTCACCTTCATCATAAGGCTCCTCAGTTCCTCTTCGCTTTCAGCCATCAAAGTGGTATCATCTGCATATCTGAGATTGTTAATGTTTCTTCCAGCGATCTTAACCCCAGCCTTGGATTCTTCAAGCCCAGCACGTCACATGATGTGTTCTGCGTACAAGTTGAATAGGTAGGGTGAGAGGATACAGCCCTGCCGTACTCCTTTCCCAATCTTAAACCAGTCCGTTGTTCCGTGGTCTGTTCTTACCGTTGCTACTTGGTCATTATACAGATTCCTCAGGAGGCAGACAAGATGACTTGGTGTCCCCATACAGCTAAGAACTTGCCACAATTTGTTATGGTCCACACAGTCAAAGGCTTTAGAATAGTCAATAAAACAGAAATAGATGTTTTTCTGAAACTCCCTGGCTTTTTCCATCATCCAGTGGATATTGGCAATTTGGTCCCTAGTTCCTCTGACTTTTCTAAACCCAGCTTGCACATCTGGCAATTCTCGCTCCATGAATTGCTGAAGTCTACCTTGCAGGATCTTGAGCATTACCTTACTGGCATGTGAAATGAGTGCCACTGTTCAATAGTTTGAACATTCTTTAGTGTTTCCCTTTTTTGGTATGGGGATATAAGTTGATTTTTTCCAGTCTGATGGCCATTCTTGTGTTTTCCAAATTTGCTGGCATATAGCATGCATTACCTTGACAGTATCATCTCACAAGATTTTGAACAGTTCAGCTGGGATGCCGTCGTCTCCTGCTGCCTTGTTATTAGCAATGCTTCTTAAGGCCCATTCAACCTCACTCTCCAGGATGTCTGGCTCTAGCTCACTGACCACACCGTCAAAGCTATCCCTGATATTGTTATCCTTCCCATACAGGTCCTCTGTATATTCTTGCCACCTTTTCTTGATCTCTACTTCTTCTGTTAGGTCCTTGCCATCTTTGTTTTTGATCATGCCCATTTTTGCCTGGAATTTACCTCCAATGTTTCTTATTTTCTGGAAGAGGTCTCTTGTCCTTCCTATTCTATTGTCTTCTTCCACTTCCACGCATTGCTTGTTTAAAAATAATTCCTTATCTCTTCTGGCTAACCTCTGGAATTTTGCATTTCATTGGGCATATCTCCCCCTATCACTGTTGCCTTTTGCTTTCCTTCTTTCTTGGGCTACTTCTAGTGTCTC
Source organism: Candoia aspera (assembly GCF_035149785.1). Lineage (NCBI taxonomy): Eukaryota > Metazoa > Chordata > Lepidosauria > Squamata > Candoiidae > Candoia > Candoia aspera. The sequence continues at coordinate 262,366,242 of NC_086154.1, forward strand.
AGCAGACAGCCATTTTGCCTTCTTGGTTTTCTCTTTCTTTGGGATATATTTTGTTGCCGCCTCCTGAACAATGCTGCCAACTTCTGTCCAGAGTTCTTCCGGGACCCTATCTACTAAGTCCAGTCCCTTAAATCGATTCTTCACCTCCACTGCATATTCCTTAGGAATATTAGTGAGCTCATATCTAGCTGATCTGTGGGTCTTCCCTAATCTCTTTAGTCTGATCCTAAATTGTGCAAGAAGAAGTTCGTGATCTGAACTACAGTCAGCTCCAGGTCTTGTTTTTACCGACTGTATAGATGTCCGCCACCTTTGGCTGCAAAGGATGTAGTCAATCTGATTTTGGTGTTGTCCATCTGGGGAAGTCCATGTATAAAGCCGTCTCTTAGGTTGTTGGAAGAGAGTGTTTGTTATGCAGAGTGAGTTGTCTTGGCAAAATTCTATCAGCCTATGTCCTGCTTCATTTTGCTAATAGTAATACTACTTCAAATAACAACAACAACAACAACAACCCCTTGGATAGTCCCATCAACTCTTGGGAGTCGATACTGACCACTTGAGGGAGTCCTGATCTAACTACTGTCCAGGAAGGATGAGTTGGACTCCATTCCTTCTAGCATCACCCCAGGATGTATCTGTTGAGACTTAAATAACCAGATTTACTTCCAGCCAGATAATCCCTTTTCCTGAGTGCTGGAGCTGGCACAAATAATGTCACTGATTTTAGAAAAGTAGAATCTCAACATAGGTGGTTTAATTCTAGTATCTCTTCAGGGAAAATGCTCCAAATGGTGCTGGTGCTTGGTTTAAATTTGTCCATTCTTTGTCTTTAGTTTCTTTTACAACCTACCCAGGATGTAGGACCAACTGGGCAGAAATAGTGCAGATCCTGGAATTGAGCAGATTGTGGTATCCAACAGGTATGGTTTCAACAAAATCAAGGGTAAATTTTTCCTGTTTCACTTCCCAAAAAGATAAGCCAAAAGAAATGGGATTCTTTGAGTCTAGTCCAGAAGGCATTGCTTGGCACCTCCAGATATTTAACAGCCTTGTGCAATAAATTTAAGCCAGAGTCTAATTGATCGATTGCTCATATGTTTCATAATTTTCTTGACGATATTGCACTGAATCCAAATTTGTCAGCAGGGGTGCTATGCACATTAAAAATGGATGGTGCTTCAATCACACCATCTTGACTTTGATTTTTGACCATACCCTGCAGACACACTTGTTCACAAAAAATTACTCCACAATTTTTTCTAGTGCTTGCACACTCTGAGTGTGTTGGTATTTTTTCAATCTTGATTGCCCAACAGGATAGGACTAATTGCACAAGTCAGCTAAGCCAGAATTAACCATATTTTTCCCCTGGTTTATGAGGCAGTGGGTGAGGATACCACTCTGATTTTCTCTACAACAGTGAAGTAATAGTTCACCATTCTCTTCTTCTGGGGTGTTTTTCCAACTCCCCAGCCCATTCTACAACTTGGGACATCCCATTTGTGTCCAGAGTCCACCCCTGTTGAGATGGCCAAGGACAGCTTGGTGCTGCCACCTGCTGTAGCCGTGTGGAATTGCAGCCTAGCTTTTCCAACAGAGATGGAAATGTGAATTTGGTTCTCCTACACTAATGATAAACCCCATACTTCAAATTCATTTCATATAGGCACAGTTACAGAATATAACAATGGCACACATAGGGAAATAACTGTACAAGAATCCAGTTCATGATTTCTGCATATCAAGAAGGATATTGTGGGGTTTAAATTTCTCAGTAGATTCATGATCTTATACAGTATATTGTCTGGATTATTGATACAATTTTGTTTATGCATTTGTTTCCTAATTCACACATCCACTAAAGATAGTGAAATATTCACCGATCTTCCTTCCTTCCTTCCTTCCTTCCTTCCTTCCTTCCTCCCTTCCTCCCTTCCTCCCTTCCTTCCTCCCTTCCTCCCTTCCTTCCTTCCTTCCTTCCTTCTTTCCTTCCTTCCTTCCTTCCTTCCTTCCTTCCTTCCTTCCTTCCTTTTGTCCCATCTGTTTGGACTACCACCAATATCTTAGAACTGGAGGTTTCCTGTGTTCCTAGTATATCACCAGATATAAACAGTGAAGACCTTTCAGCTCAGTGGGTAGCAGACCATGCAAAGGCTACAGTAATAGAAAATTATCCATTCAATACTATCTTGTTAGTAGCTTTAAGAACGGCAGTGTATGTCTGTTTATGTGCCATTTCTCATGAGTCTCATTCTGTAAGCCAGGCATTTGCCAAATATGTGTTCTTATTACTCCTGTAATGGTGAGCTCCTTTGTATTTTTAGTTTCCTTAGAACAACTAATGCAGTTGTGGAGATGCCATTGTGAATGTGACTTTGGTAAGTTTGATGTAATTTGCCAAAAGACTTTAAGGAGGACCACTGGTAGAATTCTGGGGCTGATGGAAGATATGAATTGCCATTCAGTGCTGTCCACCAATGCTGATCACCCTTCAGTCCTTCCACCTTCACCCCAATAAACAGATTTTGTCTTGGCACAAAGTGGAAGCTGCTTAACCTAACAGAACTTGCCATGGTGGGGCAACATAACTATGGGAACAGTGTTGCACCCCATTTCAGTTTCTTGCAAAAACCCCGTTTCCAAGGCTCAGCTCAGAGAAAGTCAGTGAGTTGATGGAATTACTGAGAGCTTAGCAGTAAACAGTCCCAACAATAAATTGAGACGGCATTTATTATGTACAGCCCCGCATCTGTTTGCAGGTATTATGGAATGTGTCTCTGAAGTGGGAGGTGATATGGTGGATTTCAGTAATGCTGCTGGTTCTCAGGAAGGAGGGAGCACATTCCAAGGAGGGGGGCAAGGTGAAAGGAGACACAGTCCAGAAATGGAATGTGGGAAGACTAAGAAGTTCAGGAGAGCCCTGCCCTAGAGCCTTCCCAGGTTGTTTGCCCTTAGGTTAGGTGAAATAGCTTTAATTTGGCAAGATCCTGTCCATATGGCAGGAACAAATGAAGAACTGAAGTTTGGCTGGATTGATTCTCTGAAGTTCTTGGGCTGGGCCTGGCAGCCGATTAACATGAACCTATATAATTTTCATTTCCAAAATGGGAAAGCCCATTCTCAGCTATTTGCAATTATTTGTACCGAGTTGAGTTTTGTGATAGGGGTGTCTCACTATTTTTTTAAAGTACAGGTGTTTTTAGAAGGCAACCACAGAGACAGAAAAGATATTTGAAGAGGAGATGGAGAAGTGCAAACCATAAAGAAAACACATTCAAACATTCACAGATAAATAGGACCTATGAAAGTCCCAAATGATTGCAGAGATGGGACAGAATGGACTTTATATTCAAAAACGGAGAAAATTCAACACTGACAAATGTAGCCAGTCCAATTTCCTAGAGGCTTTCCTGCTTCCTAGCCACCTGCTTCCAAATTTCTTCTGCTATTTACATTCTTCACCTGAGTTCAACTTTGGGCAACTAATGCCTTGGGGCAAAACTACACAATAGGTAAGAACTGGTGGATTTGGAAATTCAGACTGTCACATCATTTGCCTGAATTACAGTCCCATTTCAGCCTGTTTATGCCTCAACCTGCAAATTCATCTTTATCTCTCTTCAAACATTCATCTCTCTTTTCACATACACTTGACTTTATACATATCAGGGGAGAGCTCTTGTTTTTTCAGTAAATTTTTCCTGTAATGTTATGTGGGAAAGACCTTGGGAGACGGGGCAAAGAGATGCTGCCTAGGGAACGGTCAGATAAGAGGCAGCACAGCCCAGAGCTGGATAGTGGGCAGGGCAAGAGGCTCAGGAGGGACCCTCCCTAGCTTCTCGGGCTGTAAAGGAGCCAGTGGGAGATTCGCCCTTTCAGACTTGCAAGATTCTGCTAATGTAGGTGTAGGACAAAGTAGAATTAGTTTATCTGGTCATGCTTCCTGTCTGGTCTGCCTGGTAAGATGACGTCAATTTTGCAAGTCTGGAAGTACAATTCTCCCACCATCACCTTTACAGTCCAAGAAACTAGGGAGGGTCCCTTCTGAGACATTTGCCACATCCCTATTCCTTCTCAGACTCAGCTGCCTCTTATCTGACCATTGCCTAGTCTGCAGCTCTTCTTCCTGTCTCCCAAGATGTAGTGGTATGTGAGAAAGTCCTTGGGAGACAGGGCAAAGAGATGCTGACTAGGGAACAGTCAGATAAGAGGCAGCACAGCCCACAGCTGCATAGTGGGCAGAGCAAGAGGCTCAGAAGGGACCCTCCCTAGCTTCTCGGGCTGTAAAGGAGCCAGTGGGAGATTCGCCCTTTCAGACTTGCAAGATTCTGCTAATGTAGGTGTAGGACAAAGTAGAATTAGTTTATCTGGTCATGCTTCCTGTCTGGTCTGCCTGGTAAGATGACGTCAATTTTGCAAGTCTGGAAGTACAATTCTCCCACCATCACCTTTACAGTCCAAGAAACTAGGGAGGGTCCCTTCTGAACCTCTTGCTCTGCCCATTCTCCAGCTGTGGGCTACGTCCTCTCTTATCTGACCATTCCCCAGGCAGCATCTCTTGGCCCCATCTCTCGAGGACTTTCCCACATATCATTACATTTTGCTAGTGTTTTTGCATTTACTTTTTTCCTAACAGGCAATGTGTGTGTGCGTACATGTGTGTGCATTTGTGTTTCAAGTCATTGTTAAAATCCAATTCGTATATAAATACCAACAGCAAGAGGAAGCACAATATAAATCATGAAGTTGAAGAATTATAGTAATTTCTGTCTGAACAGAAAGATCTATCCTTACTTAAGTGAAAAATCTATCCTTATTTAACAGATCATTGAAAATTAGAATATTAAGACTTTGTGTTAAGAGAAACCCGAATGTCAGATATGAGACAAGCCTATATATGGAATTGTAATACAAAAATGGTTTCCAAGTTGAATTAAATTACGTGTCAGATTTACTCTTCAAATATAAAGTTACTTTGGACATTGAGGCATAGTCCAATAATTTAATTAGCCATTTTTCTGCAAAAGGAATTGTACATACTTTCCAGTAAGAAATACAGAGTATCCTTGCAGTAGTTACTATATACAAAATTAATTCAGTATACTTTGTGGAGTATAATATTTAATTATATTTAAGTATATTTAAGTATAATATTTAAAATTGTTGAGCTTTGCAACATTGCCATCATATATGAAAAAAAAAACATTTAAACTGATTGTTACATTTCCAGCAATTAAAAGAAAAAATGAACAGCCCATTCCATTAATAAATCCTGGAGTACTGTAATACACCCATGGTAAAACACCTCTTGACTAATTAAGGGCAGATCTTAAATTGCTTACCTATTCACCAATCTCTAAAGATTTATTTATTTTGACACACAAGTATGGTCTGGTTCATGTATTAAGAGGATAGGCAACCATTTTTAAGCAGGGACAAATGTGTGACTGGGTGGGTGCAATGACAAAATGGCTGTCCTAGAGACTTGCCGAATCACACAATTGTGCCATGATAAACCTGGCCAAGCCCAAAGGATCTTTATGGGGTCGAAAGCCATTTCTGCAAATAAACAGGATGCTAAAAGCTGGTGCTTTGCTTTGCAATATGCTAGCTTCCCCTGGGTTGGCGGGGGGTGGGGGCTTGTAATTAAAATAATATTTTTAAGAAGTCAGGTGGAGCAGAGAGCTTGGTGGGCCCCAAAGAAAGTTAAGGGCATAGATTCCATGGATTGCCTACTCTAGGGCATACCTTCAAGTAGTACTAATTGGATCCATTAATATGAAATTGTCCTAACAGCCAGGAACCACGCTGAGACGAGGAATAGGTCTCTAGTGCTTTACTGCTACATAAGACAGAAAATCCTAACAAACTGAAGAAGTGTGGGAAAAACCCAGACAGATAAACCCCAAAAGTTAAGGTGGGTCTGATCTGTGTCTCTTTGAATGGCTGCTCAACTCCTCAGTGCTACGCATGCGTTTTCCCCCCTGGATCGAGGCCCCCTCCTGCTCGCCATCAGTGCTCATGACAGAAATGTTCAATCTTCCTCAGCAAAGTCAAAGGAGTTTTGTGGTCATCTTGGGCTCCCCATGGGAGAGTTTTCTCTGAGTTACTTTATAACCTATATTCTTCACTTTCTTAAAAAAAAAAAACTCTATTTGCAAACTTACCAGCTGAGCCCAGGAGATGCAGCTGCCCTGCAAGCAAAGAATCTATGAAACATTTGCAATTTCTCTAGAAAGCAAGTGCATATCCTTGGAGAGTTCCCCCCACTCCTACCTCCTGTTCACCTGAAGGCACCTTCTTGCAAGCCAGATGTGCCACGTAGACTAGGGAAGCTCAAGAAATTCAATAGAGGTGAATTCCAATATGAACTGACTTCTACACGCCTTCCAGACTAATGTGCAAATTGTAACATAATTGTCCACCAGCTCTTGCACTTTCCAAATGTCCCAACACAGTTTTCATCTCAACAGTACATCAGAAGAATATTTCAGATGTGACTTTTGAAAGAAATTTTTTTGTATGAGGGTCTATATTTCTGTGTTCTGCACATTAATGTGGAAACAGAATTATTCATGTATGAAAAATCATGGACTGGGTACAAACTTGCATTTCCTGAACTTTGGTTTCTTACTTCTCTGGCCAAGATGGAAAACTACTTTCTCCAAAAAGTTTCTTCAATAGCTTGCATCCACCAGCAGTCAAAGCTATCAATGTTCATAGATCACATCTCTTCATCTGTGAGGAATAACCTTGAGGTAATCCTCTTCTCCTTCAACACAATACTCAGAAGCCCATCTATTTTCCATCAGCATTGTCAAACATTTCAGTTTGTGCTTTTAGGTTGTACTCTGGGTCAAGCCTAGAAGATTCTTTTGTCCTTAAATACTGAAGTGTGCAGTCTTCAAAGTGTTCTTTTGCACATGACCTCCTTCTCTGCTTGTTGGCCCCAGAAACAAGTTGCTGCATTTGCTCCTTTTTGTCACTATGAATCTCTCCTCCCCACAGCCACAAACTTTTGTTCCTTAGTCCATGCTGCTTCAAAACTGTCACCTTGCTAGTCTCAGCAATGCAAATCATCTGACACCTCAGAACAAGGCTGTCATATTCCATAATAAACTAGAGAGGAAATGACATGGACATCTGTGCCCCTGTCATAACTTGCTGGTGGAGGGTGGGAAGAAAGGGAGATATAGCTCTTATTTATGGTCCTCCAGTTTGCCGGTGTCATCATTTCCATCAACACTACGGTGTCTGTGAGTCTCTAATCTCTTTGGAAGAACAACTGGCCACCCAATTTCCCCTTGTAGTTGGGGACCGTTTCTTCATCTAGATGGACAAAATGTGACATCTATGGTTCGGCTCACTGGACAGAGTTGATGTGCCAGCCCTAACACCACCAGCTTCATCCTCCAGTTGGAGAATGGCTGCATCCTACATATTTGGTGGATTTACTACCCTACCTGCCAATTAAACGTTGAGGGATAATTCCTGAGCTTTAATCCAGGATTTTAGGCAGATAGGCTATGTTTGAATGAGAAGCTCCTGTATGTTCTTATGTGGAGAGGCATTGGCTTCTTGCATCAGCCTTCAGAGATTGTTGTAGTAGCCCAGAATTAGTTTCCAGGTCTTCCTTAAAGGTAGCCACTACTTCGAATTCTGAAAACATATTCGATTATATCAGTAGAATATCATGATCATAGACTTCAGTTGACCAGGCTGTGGATAGCTGAGGTGAGGTTAGATTGTCAGCTTCATATGTGGTGCTGGATCAGACATTTCGAACATTGTCTGAATCATTCCTCAGTAGATGATGCTTGGAAAAGAAAGGATCACCTACCATGGATGACATCCAACCATACCTGGTGAATATGGTTCACATCTTTCATCTGTTGCAACTTGTAGATATGGTCCTGACAAAGGACATACTTCTTTCACTGGATTCTCTCTCTTCTAATAGCCATGGGTGCACTGAGTTTCATGGATGCGTCTCCAGTATTGTCAGCCTTTGAGGTAGACCAGACTAGGAACCAAAGCTATGAATGCTAATATGATTTTTATTATAGTTGCAGTAATAGTTCCAGTAACAGAACCTTGCAAGTCTGAAGGTGCCTCCCCATTCCTTGCCTTTATCTTTAAGAAAACTAGGGAGGGTCAAGTCTGTGATGTTTCCTCAAATTACATTCCTGCTTTGGACTGAGATGTCTTTTATCTGACCATTGTCTTGGTTGTGGCTCTTCCTCCTGTTCTTCAAGGTTATTCTTACAGTCCATTACAAGTATTGAGTACTGACTAATGGAGTCTACCTAGAGGACATAATACAATCTTTTGATAAGACCAGACATTGGGTATACACTGAAACCCAGCAGTGATTCTCAAGACTGTCCTTTGTCATGTTCATCTGTGAACCACAAAAAATATACTGCTCCATCACCTTCTTCCCTGATGATTCAGTCACAACTTTCCATCATTTGATGACCTTCAGGCTCTTAAGAATTCTGCGCCAGCATAGGAATTTTGGGGACTGTAATCCCAGCCCATCTGGAAGACACCAGTTGAGAGAGAGGTGCCCTGCTGACACAGCACACTCAAAGCCTTTTTTACTGCCTTCTATCTCCCCCCACCCCACCCCTTGCCTACTCTGCAAATAAATAAATAAAGTTATAAATTCTAAGTCCTACTCTTGCAAAACTTGTACTATCCTCGTTGTGTTGAGCAGGGCATTTAATGCTAAGATGGAGCTTCATCAGTGCTGTTGATGCAGGTCTATCAATTTAGGCCAGCCTTTTCAGGAATGGTTCTCCCTAGCCCACCCCTCAGGACAAAAGTCCCTGTGAATTTGATCTATGATGTGGCTTTGGCTGCTTAGCATTCTGTCTACTTTTGAGACACTGAGAAAAATCACAGTCAAGAACAAGAGCTGAACCAAACAGGTGGCTAAACAGGCTTTGCACTTATTCATCAAAATCACTGGAGATAGTTTCTTCAGAGGGTGGCACTGGACTCAAAGCAAGGACTATCCATCACAACATGGGGAGAAGCAAAATCTCTCTTCACCTTCTGGCTTCCTCTCACCTTCACCTCCTTTCTCTCTCCATCTCACCTTCCTAATGTTTAAATGGATAGAAATTCATCTTTCTCACTGAAAAACCCCACACAGTCGCAAAATACTCAGCTTTTAAACAAACTGCTTGTTTGGGGCAGCATTTATCATTGTGCTGTTCACACAAGATGCTTAACTGGATCAAGCAAAGGCCTAGCAGCTATGTTTTCATGGCCTGTGAAGCTTGGCCAGTTTTAACCTTGGTTAAGGCTTCTTTTGCATACAGATGGTTCAGCGTCTTGTGCAAAAACAGCCTGTTAAGTTAGTTTGTGATACCATATAATAGGAAACCTAGAAAATGGGTTAATCTGGTGACGGTGATCAGTGTGTTGTGTGAATATAGCCTTTGTTTCTTTGCCTTATTATTTTTTCCTCTCCATTTCTCTAACACCCATTCTCCCTCTTGGACCTTCTGAGATCCCTGAATAGGAAACACGGCCTAAACAACTAAGTTTGTTTAGAAATCAAGGCTGCATCTTGTTTTGTCTGGTGCAGGACTTACAGGCTCCAGAAACCTCAATTTAATTCAGTTCCTGAGGGGAATTCCAGAAATAGGACTGGTGGTCCCAAAAGTGAATTATAAGGGGAGAAAATTAAAGACCCTACAGGCAACAGAAATCCAGGTGAGGAGGAAACAGAACAAAGACCTTGGAACAAAACTGGTTCTTGGCCTCTTGATTAGTTACTGCCTCACAGGTAGACATAGTGTATGACCCCCAGAATGGTTCTGTTTTTGGAATTTTTGAAATTAAGCACACACAAAGAAAACCAAACAATCTTCTAGGAGCATCTTGAAGGAGTTTTAAAAAATCAAGATGGTGGCCACAAAGACATACGTTACAAAAGGTAGGGCTTCTATCACACAATTGTGGTTGCCATCTTGATTTTTCTGACCTCCCATGAATGCCCCTGAAACTTTGAAGGCACTTGCAAATGATTTATTCTCCTCCTGCTCCTTCACTCACAATGAAGCCAGTTCCCTAGATATGTCCTTGAGATTTTCAGTCTAAGGGATCAATAGGAGCTAATAGAAAAAGCCATAGAAAACATCCCAGTGGGTCATCAGGACTCCAGGTTACCTATATTAACCTGGAGTCCTGATGACTCTTCATGGCAAGGGTCATGAAGACTCGGACACAACTGAACAACTGAACAACAACAAAGGTTGCTCCAGATCCCCACCAGGCTCTGCATGGCTGGTTAAAGGCTGCACATCAAAAAGGTAGCATGGGGGGGGGGGGGCAGAGTCCTAGGAGGTGATATGGGTGCCTTAAGCATCTACAAAATTTTACACACCCATTGTGCCCTTTGACTCCAACACAAACTCCAAGAAATGCAAAAGCTGGCTCAATACTTTGATTCTTCCCACAATCGGGGTTGCTGAAAGTCACAAAAATGGATCTTATTGAGCTACATGCAGATCTTGCCACACTTCTGACGCCCTTGGGCTAAAGCACAGGTGGGGAAATTTTGGTGGATGGGGGGCTCAGCCACTGGTTTTGTATGAAAAGTGATGATGCAAAGGGTGCTCCATGCATATTTGCAAGACCAATAGTTCCTAGTTGTTTTGTTTTTCATAGCTTTGGGAGTAGAGCTGCCCCACAGAAACGGATAAAAATCAGGCAAGATGGCAGTCACAGCATCAAAACTGAAGCCCCACCCCTCTTCTACTTGCATCATCATTCCACACAGGCACAAAGGGGCGGGGTTTCAATCAATCTGCTACCACTGCCAACTTGCCTGTTTTGACCCCACCTGGGACACTGGTCTTTGGAAGGACTCTTTGATTTTATTAACTGTATTACATCTATTTAGTGCTTAACTATAGTTTCTCTGGATTTCTTGTGTCAAAATGGCAAAGCAACATTAAGCAGGGTGGTCAGAGGGAACTACAGGAATCCAACGAAAGGGAAGAGATTTCAGGAGCCGTGGACAGGCTTGCAGAATTTGTTTTTCATCTATGTAAATTTGTTTTTAATATTGTACATCACCCAGAGTCGATAGACAGACAGACAGACAGACAGATAATAGATAGATAGATAAGGTGGACTTTATCTATGGCTGTATATAAGCTACATCAAAGACAAAACAAGGTTGATTTTTCCTTTTGCCCTTCCTAAAAGGTTTCCTTCTTTCCTGATCATCATTCTCAACCGATTTTGACTAGTGATACTTTTGTCTTCTTCAAATGCACCTTTCAATAATTCAGCATAACAGCTCGTTCCCTGGCATGGCAGAGTGGACTGCAGGGTGCGAACATTTGCTCATGGCCATTAAAGAGACAGCAGCCCTTTAGGGGACCATAAACGGCTTCACTCTCTTTGGCTGGGCTGATTCTAGCTTAAGTCACCCCTCCAGCCCACGTGCCTCAAAGAGATCGGGATCTCAGTTTTCACACAGCTCTGGAGTATTTTTAGCATAAAGCGTGAAACCAGCTGCTACAATCTGTCCCCAGAAGTGGTTTCAGTGAGGAAGGAGAAGGAGAGAAACAGGAGAGGACAGTCAACCAAGTCATGTGGGCTGCTTTGGAAGGGAAATGCCTCTGAGTTCAGAGTTTGCATCAGCAATGTCTACAGGGCCGAACTAGATGTTGCATGGATGTGTCCACACAACACGCACCACAAGTGAATTAAAGCCGTAGCAGCTACATACTCTAACATGCCAAGCTTGGTTCATTTTAATCTTGGCTAGGCATTTTGGATGGGTGTGATGTAGTATGTTGTAAGGACTCAGTATTGGGTTGCTTTACAGTTCAGTATATTGTGTGAATCTAGAGAATGGGTTATGTCAGAAACCAGGTTAAGAAGGCTGTGTGAATGTAGCTAACAGGTCTGTAGCTGTCCTAAGTAAACATCAACTGTGCAAGATTATTTACTATCATGGCTTGTCCTATGTGTGAATGAAGGACAATAATTAATTCAAAGGACATCAACTTTTTCTTATGCGTATAAAATAGCCCTAAGGGACGCGGTGGCACTGTGGGTTAAACCACTGAGCTGCTGAGCTTGCCGATCAGAAGGTCGGTGGTTCGAATCTGCGTGACGGGGTGAGCTCCCGTTGCTAGTCCCAGCTCCTGCCAACCTAGCAGTTTGAAAACATGCAAATGTGAGTAGATTAATAGGTACCGCTTCGGCGGGCAGGTAATGGCGTTCCGTGTAGTCATGCTGGCCACATGACCATGGAGGAAGTGTCTACGGACAAACGCTGGCTCTTCGGCTTTGAAACGGAGATGAGCACCGCCCCCTAGAGTCGGACACAACTGGACTTAATGTCAAGGGAAACTTTTACCTTTACCTTTATAAAATAGCCAAAATCTCACCAAAACTCCTACAATTTCAGCATTCTGACCCCCAAATCTCATGAAGTTCTGTTTCTTTTACGCTAAAGAAGGAGAACACCAAACTATGTGGCTCTCTTGTAACATTTCATATTTAATGTATATTCAAATGTATTTAATACACATGCCCACTTTGTTTTCAACATCTGGCCTCAGCTTAATTGGACAAGTAATGTGAGGCTGTATAGGACCTTTGGCAGATATAAATGGAAAAACGTCTCCAGCATGGTCTGAATGGTCTTTTACCTTTTTGCAAACAGCCTATCAGACCTATTCAAAAGTGGAGACTCTTACGTAGCTGGTCTTGAACAGAAAACACTGACACTTCTCATTCAGTTCCTTTTTGTGCATTGTCGATCAGACATGACAATGTAGGAAGGCCCTGGTGTAAAGACTAGAGATTCTTCAACAGAACTTCACTTGAAAGATGTGATCCTAATTTTAAAAAGTCTAGTTCAAATTTTCAACTAAACCCTGCCTCAGTCCGAGTTAGATGTTAGGCCTTGGATTTATAACTCCACGTCTTTAGCTGTTTTTCTGATCCAGATCATTCCTACTCTTCAGTGTCACAGTCATGGGTAGCTGCTACTCAGACTTGAATTTATGACAACCCACATTCTTCTTTCCCAAACCAAGAACCATCAGGAGCCAGCAATATGGAGCAAGAGCAGATGTCCTGACACAAAAGTCGTACTAAATGTTATTGGGTGGAATTTGAAGCTGTCGGTAGGCCTGGAGGAAGAGGAAAAAGAAAGTTTCCTCTTTTGTCAAGTCCTTGTTGGCACTCAAGCTCAGATTGGACAATAATTAATTCAAAGGATATCAACTCTGATTCTCCTTATCACAGTACTATAATTCCCTTTTGAAATCAAAATGACCTAAGCAATTGCTTAAGTATGTCTTGAAGGGACCAGAATGATTTTAGTCCCTTTGAAAACTATGCATATTATCCAACTAAAGAAGAATTATGGCAGAGGCAACCAGGACATGTGTGGGAACCTCTTGAATTTTATTTCTGTAGCTCTCAGACCCTCCACTAGTCATGGGTTTTGAAACCTGGATGGCACAGTTTCCATCGTGCTGGGATAGGCACCCATAAAAGTGATAGTGTCAGCCCTAAAATTGGCATATTCCCATTTATAAAAACTAAGAAAACCTATGAAACCTCAGACCCACCAATCTGTGTGATTTATCTTCATGCACTTTGCAGACTTTACTCTCCCAAAAATGTTAAGGGACTTTTGGGGTCCATCAAAAAGTCTGCCTACTCCTGACCCTGGGATAACCCTGTGGCTTAATCATCTGCAAGTCCTACCAAGGCTCAGAAATTGAAGAGCCTGACCCTGTGAACTTGCATCATCTCCACAGCTTTGTCCCACCTTCTTTCAAGGCCTATGAAGTTTGTCCTCATTGCTGTTATTTGAGTGCAGTTATGGTTAGATGACTCCAGTAGAAGCAACCACCTTGCCAAAAATTGCTCTCCTATGCCTCCTCCTCCTCCCCCTCCTCCAAGTAGCTTCTACCCAACTATGTAGGAACCATTTCCTCCATATTATCTGATTGCGGTAGCAAACAGTGTTGACATAATTATACATCTCTCCCCAGAGTTAGGTACACTACTTTCTCTGGGGATCTGCCTTTCATTCCACTCCTGATCTGGTTTCTAACACTCCACTTCCAGCAACTTTGAACTCAGAGCTGTGAATACCCAGTGGCCATTTCCTCTGTTAAATGGGGTTGACAGCAATGGTGTAAAAAGCGGATTGTTTTGTTGTCCAATCTAATTATATTACATGGCATGAGAAATCCCTCAGGGTTCCTTCTTAGCCTTAAAAAAGAAAGAAAGAAATACCCTGAGTTTTCTCCTCATTCCCTTATCCTTTTGCTTGTCACAATAGAGGTTGCTTTGTGTCCCACAGAATTCTTGCTGCTGACCATAACACAGCAGAGAAGATATGGAAGATCTTCTGTTATCTACTTAGACTGTGAAATGTTAGAGGTGGGAAGTTTTAAGGCTAGGATCATGGGAAGGTATCTAAAATAAATAAAAGGCTCCAAGTGTGTGTTTGTGTGCATGAGGCTGTACTAGAGTGTTTAAACAGAGTCTGCTGTCAACATCCCTCATGAGCTGGCTACGTAGGAGCTTCATCGATGGGCCTTGGGGAGTGATTTATATAAGGGGCTGATGCAGTAAATGCAATTTGTTTTAATTAAAGCAATGGGCTATTGCATAATTCACATGGCTGCTGCTCAAATGACCACACGAGGCAGTTTTGGAGAATTACAAGCCATTCTCATAAATTCCATTAACTGTAATGCAGCAAATGTTGCAGGAAGCGGGAAGAGAGAGACAGAGAGAAGTCAGCTCCACCCGGAAACATAAATGCGGCATTTCTGTTTATGTAATAGTTCCGATGGCTCCTTGGTGCAGGAGCCCTCCATGAGTGACAGAAGGACTCTGTATGGGAAGCAATCTGGGGCAAAGTGGCCTGAAATGAGAAATGCAGAAGGAGACAAATGTCTATAGCAGACCCATTTCCTTCACAGAATGCCTCATGGAATGTTCTTCTGGAAATAAATGTGCGCTTCCAGAAGAAAAGTGCAGTTCACATTCCTTCTGGAAATAAATGTGCAGAGAGCCAGAGGAACCTTTGCTTGAGACTAAGTTGCTCTGGAAGCAACGTAGGAGTCAGAGGAACAGAGTTGTTCCGTTCCAGACACAAAAATTGGCTTTCTGCTGAATCAGAATAGGGTTGTGGACTGGATCATTCCCAGTCCTCCTTGGTGATCGCAAGGTGGGAACCAGGACCATGTGGCAGGTAGAACAGGTGCTCTGCAACCAAGCTAGGCCCCCAGTCCTCCATTGTTCACCACAGTTTTAGACCAGAGAATGTTTATCTCACACACACACACACATACACACTTGGAGTCTTTTATTTATTTTAAATACCTTCCCATGATCCTAGTCTTAAAACTTCCCACCTCTAACATTCAACACAATCTGTAGATAACAGAAGATCTTCCATATTTCCTCTGCTGCGTTCTGGTCAGTGGCAAAAATTCTGTGGCACCAACAAGGTCACAATACTTTATTCTGTATTCTATTCTGACCAAAAAAGTACATTTTGTAACAACTTCCAGCTCGAAATAGCTGGGTGTGTTTAATGTGTTTCATTTTCATTCATCCAAGGAGTACCAAAGTAAAACGTTAGCGCTTATGAGAGACAAATTGGGAACAGGAAGAATGTGATGGAGATCAGCAGTATTATAAGGTTAGGAAAGGAAGACATAGCACTAGAGATAGGAGACCAATGCTTTTCTTTTGCTGGAGAAACGCACAGGGTTTCCCCACTTGAAAGAAACAAGGTGTACATGTGTCAACTGTTATGCGATCATTGTCATCTGAGAGAGAGAATTGGAGGTTCTTGTCATGCCAAAGCCATGACGAAGCTGTTGGAAGTAGTGGGTCAGGATGGAGTGCTTTTATTTTATTTTATTTTCTATCCAGGTTATATGGCTGCCCATCACAACGAGTGACTCTGGGTGCTGAACAGAGTTAAAATAGAATAAAAACAATAACAAACTTTGTGAAAGTTAAAATACAGGCAGCCAAGAAACAACAGCCCAGATCACTAAGACAACCAATTTGGCTTTTAATCTGAAGCTGAGAAGAGTTCAAGGACCCCAAACGTCCCTTTCTGCCAATACAGGGTCAGGCTCCATCAACAGAAGTATAATTTCCAGATTGCATGACCAATCAAAGTGAAAATGTGTAGCTCAGGGTTGAACGGTGGAGTCCTTGGTGTTCTCTGAGCCTGGTTGTTGTCTTGCAGACCTTTCATTGCCAGGCCAGGCGACATCTTCAGTGTGAACGTCTGCAAGAAAACAGCAAGGCTCAGAGAGCACCAAGGACTCCAGATTGCATGACTTATGCTTCTACTACATTCTGCTTAGGTTAGACCTCACCTTGAGTTTGGGGGGGACCATAGAAAAAGGGTTGTGAGAAGGGCTGATCAGAGGACAACTGGGAACTATAAAACCTATAAAGAGAGATTGAAGAAATGTGGTAGTTTAAAAGAGTACCCTTTTCGGGAGAGATGGGTGGTGATAGAAATTTGAAAGATAGATAGATAGATAGATAGATAGATAGATAGATAGATAGATAGATAGATAGATAGATAGATAGATAGATAGATAATCTTGTGAAAGGATGACTGAAAGGGGATAGACTAGTTTAATCTCTTCAGAGATTAAACAGAATTCAGAGAGAAGCAGATTTAGACCTATTCTCTCTCATTCCAGAGTATAGGGCCCAGACAAAAAAAAAAAAAAGACTCAGGTTACAGCTAAGAAAATCCTTAATTTATTCTTCTATGTGCCTTACAGGTAGTCTTTGCTTAATGACCACAGCTGGCCTGGAATTTTGGTTGCTAAGGGAAGCGGTCATTAAGCAAATCCAACCCGATTCTATGACCTTTTTTGTGGTGGTCCTTAAGGGAATCATTGCAGGTGTTAAGCAAACCACATGGTCGTTAAGCAAATCACGTGGTTCCCCATTGATTTTGCTTGCCAGAAGCTGGCCGGGAAGGTAGAAAACGGCAATCATATGACCACGGGACGCTGTGATGGTCATAAATGTGGACCGGTTGCCAAGCACCCAAATCGTGATCATGTGACTTCAGGGACACTGCAATGGTCATAAGTGTGAGGACTGGTCGTAGGTTGTTTTTTCCAGCACCATCTTAAGTCTGAACCATCACTAAACAAATGGTGTTGAGTGAGGCCTGCCTGTACTTCTATCAGGTCCTGCTCTTACTGCACCCAGCAACCAACCTTCAACTCCAAATTTGTACAACACCTTCCATAATTCAAGCTTATTCACTTTATCCTACCCTTTCTCTCAATCAACAAACGTATAATAAACTTTCTCACGTTCATACATTTCTCAATTACTTTCTCAGGCTGGAGGATCACCCCCCACCACCACCACCACTCGATAGAGAGCCACAACGCACTTCCCAAATTTTGTTCACAGTAGAGGTGCCCGTGGGCATGGTCAGCAATACCAAGGCGGCATCCCCAATGGTGCAAAGTTCCACCCACTTTTCATGTGCAACTGCACCTTCATGACGACCATCTTGACTTTTTCAATCATGCCCTGTGGACGCTCCTTATAAATTACTGTCCTTCAGTCTTTTCTTGGATTCTAACATTTATAGCACTCATCGCAATTCTACCCTTCAAGAGACCCCTGCCATCCCCATACAGATCTGTGAAATATTCCTCCAGCTTCAACCCAAATGATTTCATCTCTTGTATTCTTAATTCCATTAATTCCAGTGGAGGCTCCTTGTTCAGCCCTCTTTGCCCACTTCCAAAATAATTTACTTCCATCCAAATCACTCTGCATTTTCTCTTCCTATGTTAATCTTGACTGTTCTTTGCTCTCTTTGACTACATTTTTTTTGCAAATATCTTCTTCTTTCGGCACCCATCCTGCATTATCCTCATTTTTTGCAGCAATCATCCTCTTACATGCGTTTTCACTTTATCTTTCTCATACTTTCCATTAGCTGAACTCCACATACATCTGTGCCGGTCTGCAATGTAATTCTTTTCGCTCTCTTTCAAGCAGCTTCTGCATCCGCTTTTCATATACCCACTTTCCCCTGCATTCTGTCAGGAGATTAATCTGTCTTCATTCAAGATTCATAGATTTTCTCCCTGCAGTCATATTACTTCCATTCACATTTCTTTGTCTTCTCCTTTTCCTCCCAGGGCTGGTTCATGCTTCATCCAGGCTCATTTTGGCCCATTTGGACCAGTGTGCTACAAGTATAGCCAACGTCCCCTTTTACCCCATTATTGTTCATTATTAAGAACAACACGGGTAGTCCTCACTTAATGACCACAATTGGGCCTGGAATTTCAGTTGCTAAGCGAAGCAGTCATGAATTGAATCCAACCCAATTTTACAACCTTTGTTGCAGCAGTCATTAAGCGAATCACTCTGGGTGTTAAGCAAACCACGTGGTTATTAAGCAAATCACACAGTTCCCCATTGATTTTGCTTGCTAGAAGCCAGCCGAGAAGGTAGAAAATGGCAATCTCATGACCACAGGACGCTGTGACAGTCATAAATGTGAGTTGTTTGCAAGCTCCCAAATTGTGATCATGTGACCATGGGGATGCTGCAATGGTCATAAATGTGAAGACCGGTCATAAGTCATTTTTCCCAGCACCATCGTAAGTCCAAACCATCACTAAACAAATGGTTGTTAAGCGAGGACTACCTGTAAGGAAAATCCAATGACGTATAGGTTAATGGCATCTTGAGCATCCTGCCTCAAAGAACTACAGAAACTGGAAAGTAAAATGTTCAGGAGATGAAGTATGAAGTTTTTTCATGATAGAGCCTAATACATTTGTGGCTTGGGTAACCAGATTACACACAATAGCCCTGTTTCTTGAAGCTCTGTAACTAAGATGCACACCATCAGGCTGATGGCAAGTTCAGTGATGACAGCTTGTGGGCCTGACTCTCTGCTGGGTGGCTTTTTAAAACATTCGAGAAGCTATTGGATGTCACACTGGCTCTGTGAGCCTTCCATTTGGGGAGGCCGTGCGTCTTTTATTGACCCCCGGGGTTTGGTAGTCACCTGAGAAGCAATTACAGCACAGTTTGAAGCTATTGACATGCATGTCAATCCTGAACAGAAATCCATGTTTTGTTTTGTTTTTAATGAGCTGTTAGCCTCCCTTGCCATTCAAAATCCTTTGTGCCAACCTTCTTCCTTGGATGGGTTGACACGTTCTTGTGGCTGCCATGCCTTTGTCTCTCCAGGAGGCAGACAAGCAGGCAGCGAACAGGGTGAGTTTGCAAGCCAGTCACACCTGCCTACATTGCAACATTTGCGGTACAGACCACTGGAAACGAAATATAAAATCACGAAAGCCATTTTATCTACCGAAGCAGGCTGTGAGATAGATACACAGGCAGAAAAAGAAAGTGATAGACTGCTCTTCAGCACTGGCACCTACTTACTATTTATTTGCTGGATTTCCACCCTTCCTCTCTCCTCTAGCGAGGACTAAGTGCTGCTTTCAACTCAGAGGATGTGGTTGCTGCTACAGTTCTCAGTCTGTATTTGGTTTATAGCCCCTGTGTTGGCTGTCACAGAGTGATCTTTGTGAACATAAGCATCCCTGGTCCTGTTCTGGGGTGGACCCAACTTCCAGAGTTGATGGCCACTTCATGCCATGCTCTGAGGACTCACTCCTGCAAGTGATGCTCCAGGGAGATGAAGTAGCTACCACAGTACCTCACCCTCAACCCCAGGACAAGGCTTCAGTGAGGGCAAACAGTTGGACTGAGCGGTGGGGGGCAATGTTTGGCCCTCCTCTCAGATCCCCACTGCAATATTTGTCATCCTTTTTCTCCTGGCTGAGGACTCAGAGTTTAACCCTGAAGAAGCTGCTCCAGCTGAACCAGAGTAATGTCAGCCTCAGGAGACACCAAGCCAGGAATCACCTGGGGCACCATCAGAACAGCTGGAGCAGTCAGATGATGAGGTATGGCCTCCAAGCCCTCAGACCTGGTGAATAGAGTGGAGAGCAGAGCAAAGATGCTCAGTAAGGTTCCTTGCCAAGCAAGGGAGAAACTATCTTACTTGAAGATAGCTGGCTGCAGCCTGATTTAAGAGGCAGTCATGAGCCATGTTTCTCTGTTGGAAACAACCACCTGATCTCCTGCTCTGGGGTGTCATTCTTGTGTCTTCTGCTAACGTAAAAAAACTGAAATTCTGACCTTTAGACTGGCTGATGAACCTGGGTTGGCTCTCTGAATTTTGTCTTCTCTTCTGCATGTTCCAGTTGAAAGTGAAACTATCCAGGCAAGCTTTTTTTCCAGGAGACCACTTTTGATTTACATTCCTTTCCTCATCTGCTGTTTATCTACTCAGCCTTGAGAAAATTACTATTATCACCTAGCAACTGTGTGAGTTTGAAACCTGAAACAGGACACTTTTGGAAGGATCTCATCCCCCTTCAGGGTTGATACGTGTATTGGGCTCTCTCTGATCTGATGAGTAGATGTAGGGGATGCCTTCAACAACACATGCCTTCAGTGTGGCTTCATGAACTGAGTCAACATTCCACATCTGAGCCCTGCATTGAAGCTACCATGCTTCATTGTACTGGTGGTGGATGGGCAAAGGAAAGAGGCCCACCTCAACATGAAGTGATGAGTTTCCCTTAGCTGGAGATCGATGGTCATTTTAAGGCCTTTCCAACTTTGCTTCTTAGTGAATTACGTCTCCAACTAATGAAAGGAATTGATTTATTATGGGCCATCAAGTCCTTGTTGACCTGTAAAAGGAATGGCAATTCCTGAAACACAATAAACAGGCACAAACACTCCCATCTTCACAAAAGAGGTAAGCTGCCCCTTCTCTGCATCAAAAAAGCAGCAGGGAGTGGACAACAGGTATGCACTTTAAACTGCCCATATATAGATGTCTCATTTGAAAGCTGAGCCCTTGTGTTGTAACTTTAAGCTTCCTTCTAATAAATACTATCAATGTTTTCATATTCTCATTTCTTAGCTTGACTGTTTTCAGTCTAGGCTCTAAGGAGCGAAATCTGACTTAGAGAATGTAGTGATTGGAAGAGACTCTGGAAATTGACTAGATCTGTGTTTTTCAAACTTGGCAACTTTAAGATGTGTGGACTTCAAATCCCAGAATTCCCCAGCCAGCCATGCTGGGGAATTCTGGGAGTTGAAGTCCACACACTTAAAGTTGCCAAGGTTGAAAAACACTGACCTAGTCCAACACCCTGCCCAGTGCAGGAATCAATTACTCCAGCATTTGTGATAGATGGCAATTCAGCTTCTGGATCCATTCCCCCATGGCAGGCTGTTCCATTGAAGACATTGGAACAGAGCACAAGATTTTTCTTTGTCATGCTGTTCCTTTGCTGCCATGATTAGAGTCAAGCTGGGATGCTTCACACAACAGTCCCAAAGAATTCGGCATGTAGGTAAATCTATCCCTTTCATGCATATTCCCATTTTTTCCAACCTTATCATCCAATTTCCCTCCAACACGGAAGTACTTCTGTAAAATAATTTTATGCAACATGGCATGCAGTTTTACCCCAAAGGAAGACTCTCAAAAAAACAGTTCTTTTAAAATGGGAGAGGTTGTTGAGAATGTGATAAAGGATTCAGATAAACATTTGTTTGGGTTTTGTTTAATGTTTCCTTTGAGTTGGGTGTTTTAAATTCAGGACCAACTTTCTTTTCAATAAATGCAGGATATTTATCTTGTACACACTTTCTGTGACCTAGGTCTATTTCCTCCCTAACGTAATGTCATCTCTGTTCCCTAACAGAAACATGGTTTTGTTCACATTCCCCTAATTTACATACTTTTAGAACATTTTTATGAAGCACACCACAAAAACGTTTGGAAAAGTGCAAATTCCAGCATGTCCGTTCATTTCTGTTTCCACTTGATTGATTGATTATATGCCACCAAGTTGTTTTTGACTCGTGGCAACCACATAGATAGGTTCTGTCTAGGATCTATCTATATAGATAGGCACTTAGGTTCATGAAAATGCCAATGAGGTAGGTGTGCATTGAAATGCCAACCCAACTATTTTCATCACCATCTTAGGGCAGGCCATTCAAACGCTGTGATTTTGCAGGTGTGGAGATCGCATGGGCTGTGTTTATTTGTTTAAGAGTTGTAGCTCAGCACTAATTAACGCAGGATATGATATCTTCAGATCATCAGATCTCTAGTTCAAGGTCTCAAATTACTGAGTGACAAGATCAAAGGAAACCAGGGGAAAAACACAGAGGAGACCTCCCAAGTTAGATACACTAATTGTATGAATTAGTATATTTTCATAGCTGTTGTCACAATCATTCCTCCAGCCAGTTGGTACATCTGTACTATCATAAATAATTTCACAGAAGGTGGATGAATTGGAGGAGACCAATGAGGAGGTTTTTCTCTTAAAAATGAACAGGCAACAAAATGATCTTGGAAATCATATGTTGGACATATGGTCAATAGTCCCATATCCACAAGCCAAAATAAATCTGCCTGGTTGCTAGTATCCAATAAGTTATTGATAAACAATTGTACATTAGACAAGCTGAAAGATGTCTAGGCATTTAGAGGAAATTCATAAACAGCTGTCTATATCTTGGGTTGATTTTCATGTCAGTGTGAAAGCCAGTTAGATTATTAAATGCTCTTTGCAAGTGGGCTTCTAGAGTATCAAAAGTTTCCTTTAAAATAGAAAAACTGAAATATGTTCAGGTGAGATTTTTTTTAAAAAAAAAAGTCAAGATGGCAGTCTCAACTGCACAATTGAAGTTCCACCCCTTTGTTTACATGTGTACAAAGTTGCAGCAATGGAAGACATATATGGGGGTCCCTCACCAACCTTTGCCCAGACTGAAGAAGCTGCTTGGACAAGCAGCGAAACATTTCAACCAAAAAGAAAGAAATCCAGTTGCCATGACTCAACCTACAGACAATTCCTCCTGGATGACTGAGAATCTTCATCGACAATGTTGCAGCAAATTAAAAAAGGGGAATAGATTCAATTGCATGGTCATGGTTGCCATCCTGATGTTTTGATCCCATCTGTGGGTGCCCTGGGGACTGAGATTCTAAAGCATGTAGCAAATGAAATCATATGAGACCTGTTCTCACAACACACTGAACCAGGTGAATGGGGAGCAGGTATTAGAGTGTTCTGCAAACATCCAAAAGGGTTCAGTTGATCCAGTGAACCAAATCCCCAAGAGTTAAATATAGTTTATTTATTTTATTTATTTATTAATCAAATTTATCACTGCCCATCTCCCAGGAAAGGGACTCTGGGCGGTTTACAATAAAACATAAATAGGAAGAATATAAAACTGTAAAATAATATAGTACATAATAAAAATAAATATGGTGGGAACTAGATGGCTAAAAGTCCTCTATAACTCGCAAGCAGAGCAGGGTCCTTCTAAGAGACTAGCCATCCCCAGAAGTGCCTACTCTCCCTCCTAAAGACAGAACCAGGTCTTTAGTTGTCTCCTAAAGTCCAGGAGGGAGGGAGCCAATCTCACTTCTGGGGTAAGGATGTTCCAAAGGGCAGGAGCTGTTACCGAGAAGGCCCACCTCCTGGACCTCACCAGTTGGAGTCCTCTTACAGACGGGGTCCATAGCATGCCCTCTCTGCACGACCGGGTGGGACGGGTTGATGTGATAGGGATGAGACGGTCCCTTAGGTGGCCTGGACCCATGCCATGTAGGGCTTTATGTAGTTCCTCAATAATCCAGTTATGTACAGGTTTAAAATGTCTCCAGCCAGTCAGCTGTGTTGTAAGAACATCTGAGCTTAATTAACTGCCCATTTAGTCCTCCTAACAAAAAAGCTGGAAAGAACAAGTGGATGAAAAAGCCAGATTCTACATTATGGTACTCGATGCCAAGAGAAAGCAGCAAAGAACAACCCTCCCGCCCCACAAATAGATTGGCTGCAGAGCCAAGCCACACCTGGCTGCAGAGCCAAGCCACACCTACTGCTGTCATCCTGGCCAGTCAGGAAAGTTAGCAATTCATGTAGAGTTGCCATTACTTTCCTGACAAGATGGTTCCATCAATCTGCCATCTCCTTGGCTTCTCGTGTTTCAGATAAATCCAAAAGCAACTTGGAGGAAGTCCCCACACTGGGACTTCAGGAATGGTGCTATTGTCACCAGTAAAGGGAGATCCTCTCCTTCAGACATTGTTGGAGACTTTCTCCTCCTGGAGAAACCTAGAGAAATTATGGCCAGAAATTAATACAAACCTGAGAACTTCTACTCGGGCCACACAAGTGGTCTGCCAAAAAGCACCAGAAGATGTTCTCCAAAGAAAGGAAAACAGGGAATGCTTCATTTGTTCTTTGTACCTGATGTTCTATTATATTTCAAATTGTTTAGTAGAATCGTATACCTTCTGGAACAAAATCTGGGAGGTCTGATGGTTTCTGTTCAGGAGTCTAGTCTGCTAGCCAGCCAGATTCCATTTGTTGGTCCTCCTCATGTCATGCCACTCCTTTTAAGCCTGCTGGCTTTCTTACGTTCTGCCCCCACCTCTTTAGGTTGTATCCCACAAGAAAACATTTATTTCTTTAAATCTTGGGAAAGAAGTTAATTCCTTTCTGCGTGCATCTGGTTTAGTATTGGCTGCTCAAGGATCTAAATCAGAAAAGTGAATTTACAATTAACATATGTCTCCACAGCACTTAGATTATTCTGTCTTGATTCAGAAGCTAAGCAAAGTCAGATTTGGTTAGCATTTGGATGGGAGGCTTCATGGAACTCTCAGAGCACTCCCCTAGAATAAAGCAACGTCAAATCACTAAGCAAGTTTGTAATCCAGGAAGTTGCCAAGCCTGCATTTAAGGTCCATAACAGTCTTAAACAGTCTTACAGATAGTACTTCTGGAATTCCCAATATCTCATCTGATCAGTTTCTGTTCTGCAGAAAATAAACTGATGCATCTTTTCACAACATGGAAGAAACCACTGTCTTTTTTAGTGGGGGGGGGTTTTTTAGTTAGGGTCAGTTATACAATTCTTCCTTTACATCATAGCCTTGCTTTGAAATAGGGAAGACTCTCCCAGATGAGAGCAATGTCCTATTTGACCACATCATGTCTTCGTCCGGCTGTGTCCTCTGAGAAGCTCCATCTTGGTGGCTCCCGGGGAGACAGCAGCAGCTGGAAGGGAAATAATAGTAAAACTCTATGGCTGCAATAAAACGCATTAGCCATCTGAACACTCATTTCAATCAAATAATGCAGCCCATTCATATTTAAACAGGAAATATTGTTTAATGTTTATGGTAATGACCAAATCAAATTTTAAAAATTAAACACGGCATGAAAGATTAAAGGGAGGCTCCAGAGTTTGACGCACTGGGTGAGGGTGGTTTAGAAGGGTATCTTGAAGCTCTTTGATTCAAGAGATATTGATAAGGCTGAGCTACAAAGAGAGAGGCATATTAGATATATATTTTTTTCTAAAGGTCCTCTTCCTTGCATCTTGAATGGGGCAGATCATTGCCTTTTGGGATGTGCACAGTCAAGACAGTGTTTATCACCTTCACTCTTTACTTTATACCCAATTTACTTTGGGATGTTGTCATGTAAGCAAATGGACTTGGCTACATAGTGTTGTGACATTGTGATTGTTTATTACAGTGTTGATTTCAGAGAAGGGATTGAAACCTGCAAAGTGGATTTATTGCTGAGGAAATTGAGTGCGCTGTTCTGCGGATTATGGGTTTTTACGGTTTTTATTTATTTTTCTTGGGGGTTTTTTTTGTTATTTTGTTGTGCTGTTTTGTGTTTTTAACTTTGTACACCACTCAGAGTCATGTATGTAAGATGGGTGGCTATATAAATTTACCAAATACATAAATAAATAAATAGGTTCTGGCCTTCTGGGCTAGCTTTGCTGAACAAAGATGGGAACTGGGAAGGGAGAAAGGAGTGACAAGATACAATACAGGTAGTCCTCGCTTAACAACCATTCATTTAGCAACAGTTCAGACTTACAGCGGTGCTGATAAACCAACTTGTGACCTGTCCTCACACTTATGGCCATTGCAGCGTCCCACAGTCACGTGATCGCCATTTTCAACCTTCCCAGCCAGCTTCCGGCAAGCAAAATCAAAGGGGAACCATGTGATTCACTTAACAACGCCGCAAAAAAGGTTGTAAAATTGTGTCAGATTCACTTAACGACCCCTTCACTTCGCAACTGCAATTCCAGTCCCGATTATGGCTGTTAAGCAAGAACTAGCTGTAGGAGATGGAAAAGGAACTGCTATTCTAAGTTGCAAAACAATATGTGTATACACATATATCCACATGAGCATGTGCACATGTATGTACATCTTTAACTAGCACAAAATAGTTTCTGCTTCTGTCCCTGGAGAATTGCTGGTTGTTAGTGTAGGCAAGATCAGGCTAGTTCAGCTAGCGGTACAATGAACTGCAAGGTACCGTCATATGTTTATGAGCAGAGCTTCAAAAAGAGTCCTGCTTTTGTTTTCTGAGACGCTAAAATCAAGGGGGCTGGCAAGCAGCTGGCAGGGCAGGATACCTGGTTGGGTGCTGGGCTGTGTTCTGGGGCAACCATTTTTCATCTGTCTCGCTTCTTTTTTGAGCAGGCGGCTTGGCTTCATGGACAACCAAGATATTTTTTGTCTTCTTATAACAGCCTTCTCCAGCTTGGCGCCTTCCAAATGTATTGGATTCCAAATCCCATAACCCCCAGCCAATATGAGCACCTCATGATTCCACTGCTCACCTCCCTCTGTCTTCATTCTATCGTTTTCCAGAGCAGGGATTGTACGATTGGGTCCTGCATCCTTAAAACAAACCACGTGTGATTTTTCTTTTCTTTTTTTTTGCTCCTCTTGCTCTAAAACTGACACACAGACACCCACAGATTCTGACCCCTTTCCTGAACGAGAAGGACATCCCTCTGATGAGCTTTGTTGGCAGAAGACAACGCTGGGTATAAAAGATGGGGGAAATTAGCCAGGCGAATACATCAAAAACTGGCTAGACTTATCTCATCTTACAACCATCACCTGTCTTCTGCCACACACTTCCAATTGGATCGGTCCTCGCTTAAGAGGCTGACCTGGGCTTCATTTAGTCAGCTTGACGTACAGACGTTCAATTGGTAAAACTGCCGCTTATCTCTGTAATTGTCCACCCACTTAAGCCGCTGCTCAACATCAGCTTCAGAAATAAGTCTTGGTTAGGCAGCTCCCCAATCAAACTTCAATGCTCACAGTTTCCCCTCCCATCTTTTCTCTCCCTCCCTCCCTCTCTTTCTTCCTTCCTTCCCAATTTTCAGACACCAAAGAAGTGAGTTAATGTATGTGTGCAATTATAGGGTGGGGCATGCAATCTACTCCTAGTAGTGTCAGTGGTAATATTAGTAGTAATGTCCTCATTATTTAAGATGCCCGCCTCATAATGGGTGCTGAAGAATTGTAATACACAAGACAGTTATTTTTATTTTAACTTAGGACATTTGCGAGCACCATCGTTTTCCTGCCCCAGACTTTCAGTCTGTGATCATCTTAATTTTGGCCAACCTGAAATGCTGAGAACAAGGAGGGAAAATCTCTGCCTGGCCTGAGCTACTGACTTACAACCCAAGTCTTATCAATGTCACCACTGCTTGCTTGCTCTGGGTATCAGAGGGGGAGCTACAAAGCCCTCAAATGAGCATTCCCTTTAAAGAGCCTGATGTTCAGCACCTGAGGAGGGGAGAGGCAAAAGTTCCATCCAATGGGGACAGAGAACCACAGCATCTCAAATAGAAGGAAACAACAACAAGCTAGCTTGGCAGTAATTTCAGCTACCCCATGGTCCTCCAACAGTGCAGGTCAAGAGTGGTTTTTTTAATCAGATCAAAATTCTTATGTGGAAGGGCCTTCAGACCTTTCAGGTGAGTGGAGGCATCTAACAGCTTTGATGGCTCAACAACCCTTAACTATGTATCAAGAGACTTTTCCTTTCTGTTTTTCCTAAGGGGATCAACGATTGGGTGTATCTGAAAGGAATGTTTTGCCCAAGAATGAAGGTTTATGAGTTTTCCATTCCCCCAGGTTTCCTCAAGCTGACAGTAACCCTTACCCAAAGGCCTTAGATTCTACACCAAGAAAGCCTTTTTTGTGGAAATGAGCCACAACATTTGGCAATCTTGATTAGACTACAGAGAGTAAACAATATCCCATATTCAAATTTTTACTGTGTTTTCCGGTTAATTCCTGGCACAATTCACAAGGTTAAATGTGTGGCAAGAAAGCAAACTAAGAAAAGTCTGCTTCAGAAACCACTGGTTACCAACCAATATGAAGAGGTAGATGGACCACCATCCAACTCACCAGAAAGCAACTTCCCTTAATCCTACCTAATCAAAAAGAGTTTGTGGAAACTCTCCTGGATTCTTGACACTAAATTTCCACAAGAGATTATTTCTTTGATCACAGCCTCTTCTTCCTAAGTTTCCCTATTTCTTGAAATTCAGTCTTGAGCATTTTTATCACCCATCCCTGAATTTTG
This sequence comes from Candoia aspera, assembly GCF_035149785.1. Lineage (NCBI taxonomy): Eukaryota > Metazoa > Chordata > Lepidosauria > Squamata > Candoiidae > Candoia > Candoia aspera. The sequence continues at coordinate 262,394,831 of NC_086154.1, forward strand.
CCATTTTCTCCATATCTTATATGCCAAACCTCAGATAGGTGTGGAGACACAGGATATACCAAATATGGTATGTAAATTAACAGACACTAGAAATGATTGGAAAACAATTGTGGTTTTTTTTAAAAAAAATGGAGGGTCCTCTTACTTCTCTACAGTCATCTGATGATTCTTAAGCCAGTTGCCATTATAAATCACTTTGCTACCTTATACCTCAGCTAACTGTGAGGCTACATGGGCTTGTTCTTATTGTCGTTGTCACTGTTTTAAAACACTCTGTGTTATATTACAACATATCACAGTGGCTCCCTTTTCCTTGCTGAGCTTCATAAACTCACAGCATACCCACAGTTCACCTGTCTTGTCAGGAGACACCTCATGATCCATTGGGACAGATATCAGCACTGACCCTGTCAAGGGCTTACTGTGTCACTCCAATGACATTGCAACATGAGATCAGTCCTTGACTATATTACACCCTCTTTTAGCCTTAGAAGGATGTAGCAGCACCTTGCTAATTTAATCCACAATTCTGTGACCAAGTTCTGGAAGACTGGTTGCAATGAAAGCCCTACCATAAGGAACGCTGAGGGAGTTGCCTCAGCAACAGCTGCTGGGTGGTAGGAAAGGAACAGTGGAGGTGCTACATTCCCATCTGCTGAAGGCAGTGGTCCCAAACAGCTTGTCCTGTGTTCCCTAAGTTAGCATGGAAATTGTTTTCTTATCTCCTGGGTCAAAATCTGTCCTACCTACCACCTGATTAGCTTCTGCTCTTGAGGTGTACCTTGACCTTGGATGTAGGTAGCAAAATGGCTTGAGTCACCCTGGGGAGATGTCTCTCCCAGTCCCCAAATCCTTTAACCTTCCTTCCTATTCTATCCATTTTGCTTGGGTAGAAATTGCTGAGGTTGAGGTAATAACATTTTGTTATAACTCTTCCCTTTGTGCTTAACTCAAAGGAGAAGATGTAGTTGTATCTGTGTTGATCCACATGGCAAATGAGTCAGTGAACTACAAAGAACTCAGGTGTTGGAATGAATTAAGAATGCATGAAACCGCTTGACTGCTTCAACCTCTCATGAAAATGAGGGAACATCTGTGGGATGTTCATTCAGAAAGATGGCTCTGGAATTTTCACAGCAGAATAATGGAGTTCCTTTCATTTTTTTCAGTTCAGGAATTAGCCAAGGGTGTTTTTCACATTTCCATTCAGCACCGACTGGTTTGGAAAAGCCAATAGGCCTCTACATTTGCTTATGTTCTCCATTTGAATATTGGGCTGGCTGCTTATTCCAAACGGCATAGATCATCCTCCACTGTGTGCAGCTGATTAAATTGTGAGATGTTTTACCAAGTAAGTGTAATGGTTGCCTCGCTCTCAAAAAGACACGGACTCACTTAGATGGGGCTAAGGATATCCAGTTTAATGAGAACAGAGTGCATACATGCAAAAAGACGGGAATGAGCACATGGCGTGCGGGGTACCCCGTAAATACCCCTGGTGCGGACCTGGCCCTTCTCCACCCCCATTGTCCCAGAGTCCGGGTCCGGTTTCTTGATGGGCGATCGGGGTGCGATACCAGGGTCTTGATGGGCGATCAGGATGATTATCGCTGGTCTCCTCTGTCTCCTTCCCGTGTCCGGTGCAGGTGTGTCCCCCGGGGTTATGCATGGGTGTCCTGGCGATATGCTGATGGCTTCTCTGGTCAGGGCAAAGGTATGTCTCCTTTGTCCTTGTGATTGCGCTTGTGTTTGAGTGTTTAAGGGATCAGGATGATTCCTTCCTCCTTCCTTCCCCTTTTCCTGAAAGGCACGTTCCCCGTTGTGATGCGTGATTGCATTGCAACAGGGGTCATGACAGTAAGTCCCTATTGTAACTTCTGTAGTCCCATGTTATTTTCCTCCTTGAATATGGAAAACATGGGTGTTCAGAGGGGAGGGGAGGGGATAAAAAAAGTAAACCTGGCAGATGAGATTACACAACCAAAGCCCCGCCCCCTTTTTGATGTGCTGCCATATCAACCATTTTGATTCTCTTGCCTCACCTACAGATGCCTCTGATGGAAATGATGGATCTTAGTGAAATTGTATTTCATGCAGGACATTTCTGTCTTTAACATTTCCATGGTTTTGTTTCCATTTACTCATTACCCTCGACTTGTCCCTATACATTAATTACATTTGGGGGTTTTTTTTTTCCTCACTGCATTAAACTTCAATGTTGGTTTATTGAGTTAGGGTTCAATACCATGTCAGATGATGGCTGGGTTCACACAATGCACTTTGCACTCCAAAGCCTTGTCCATGCCAAACAGAGGTCTAATATGTCCTGATTACCAGGAAACACACTGAGACAATGACTTGGTCTCTAATATTTATTAGTAGTACTTAACAAGAATCCTAACAAACTGAGGAAGCGTGGGAAAAACCCAGCCATATAAACCCCAAGGGTTAAGGTGGTCCCGATCTGTGTCTCTTTGAATGGCTGAACAGTTCCTCAGTGCTACGCATGCGCTTGACAGTCTGGGTGGGAGCCCCCTGCTCGCCATCCTTACTCATGACATAATAGTTGCAATGTACAACATATTAAACCAGGTCACTGTTAAGCTTGGCCACCCATTTCTTTGTTTAGCTAGCTTATGATTCAAATCATTGTATCAATCCAGAAAATAGATTAAAGTAATGCAGAAACCAGGTTAAGAGTGCTGTGTGAACTGGGCCATCAGGTTCCTATGACACCCTAAGCCCTAGAATGGTTCGTTTGGTTTGAGGTACCTCAATTGTTTTGGTTGATAAGCCACAATGTGTGTTTTATGGCCCAGAGTGATGCTGAACCAGTTCTCTATGGCTTCTTTCAATATTTTAGGAAACTGCTGTGATACAAGGACTCAACCAGTGAGCCAAAGGGACAAGGTCGGGCAGACATTCCATGAAGGGGACTTTGCAGCAGTATGTCAAGAGTAGATTTGACTGGGGAGGGAAATAAATGCAATAAGTAAACCAAGTAACCAACAAATAACCTAGGCCAGGAATGGCACCTCTCAGCATCCCATGGTAATCTTTTAGCTGCTGGAGTCCTTATCCTTCCCATTTTGACCCTGACATTTCTATTCAATAGCTTTCCCCTCATCCCCAAGCAAAAATAAGCAACCATGAAAATGGTGGTCCTACTCCTTTTCCAATGTAAACTGTGGCCCTTGGAGGTCAATATGGGTCTGTGTTGGACAGGAAGGGATAGGGGATCCTGGGCTGTAAATAGATTGCCCACTCTCATTCTCAGGGAAAGGTGGAAGCAGGGAAGGAGTTTTAAACTAGGACACTATTCAGTGGTTTTATTCACTTTTATTTATTGATTTCATTCTGAGTATTTATTTTAGAAAAGCTATCTAAACTAGTGACTACCTCAATCCTGTTCATCCCTGTCATGTGTCAGATTTATTCTCCTTATAGATTGTATGAAGATTTTTTTTTCCGCTGATCTGGAATTGAAGTACACTCAATCTGCTTCATTAACAGGATTTGAAGGGAGGGAGCAAAGCATAATTCATGTAATCCATGGGCTTCCAGCTTTCTCCGAGAGGAAAGAACCCTAGAAAATGGGAACCATTTAATATATTTATTCTTGTTGGCTTGGTCCCAGATGATATTTAAAATCCCAACCGGCCATCCCCCTAAATACTGGAGGGCCCAAGTTCTTCATGAGACGTTTTATCCCATATCTTCTGACAAAGAGCCGTCCCAAGGTTGTTTCCAAAGTTTATGTCCCAAATCAGAAAGCAGTCAGAGCGTCCAAGTTGTCTGACATAATTAGCACCTCCAACAAGGATCAGTCCAAATCATCTGGCCATTGCTGACCTATTCCAGCTCCTCACTGTCCCCTCCTAGCATTAAGGAACGGTGGTGGTCATGTTTGTCACCTCAAATGGAAGGAAAACTAACCAGTCAGAGCAGACCCATTCATAACTTTCCAAAGAAGCCACAAACAGTTCTTTGAGACACAAAATAATCATCTTAAGGGTAATAATCTGAAGTCACTTTCATATCAGAAACTCATCCTTTTGGTATTAAGAGTGCTTATGAAGGAATGACTCCACACTTACTGAGCTTTTCAGGCCCACGCTGATGCCCTAAGACTTTGCCCTTTGCATGGTGCTCTACAGGACTGAGATCTTGTTGGAATGAGGTCACCATCCCCATTTTTAGTGTCCACCAGCCATAGTTCACAACTTTGGCATCATTTTCAGATTTGGAGAATGCACTCTCAGCCAAATGTCAATTTTCCCTGCCTCACAGAAGTCTGATGATGTTATTTAGTTGGGTAATGAAACATCTTCAAGCAAACATCCGAACAGCAAGGACTTCACAGAAGTCTGAAATTACCAAATTTATTTATTTAACAAATTTATATAGCCACCCAGGCAATATAGATATAAATTATCAAGGGAGGGAGTCCAGACAATTCATCCAAAAATCACCACATGTGTTAGTTGACTTTAGAAAGTGGGAGCCCTGCCCAAGCATTTGCTTAAACACATGGAGAGCTCAAGAGCAGAGATGTCTGAATGATCCCATTCTTTCCCCACTTGGATTCTCCCCATAGTCAGGCAAAAGCTTGAATGGAGCTTTCCTCCTCCTGTTATATCAATAAGGAGAATCTGAGATATTCCTGCCTTGTCTTTTCTACTGTGCATCTTTAACTTCTCTCGTAAGCCACACACCTGACAGCTTGGACTTGGGGGCGCATAGAAGGCTAAGATAAAGCTGAGGTATTTGAAAGACCTCTCTGATATATTCTGCATAGCACAGGTGGCAGAAGAAGGGAGGGAGGGAGGGAGATACTTCTGAAAAAGAGCCGCCCCCCAAAAAAAGCACTGGGAGTTGGATTCAGAAAGAAGAAATTATGACTATGCTTTCATGTCTTCTTCCTTCTCCTTCTCCTCCTCCTTCCAAGGAGAAAATCAGATGTTAAAACTTGGATTAGAAATTTGTACTTTAAAGAGAAGGTTTCTCTCGGAATTTATTTTTAAAAAGAAGCACAAAGGAAAGTCGCATATCATACCCCCATATATGAAGGAGAGTGAATGAAAAAGGATGCATTTTTTGATCCCAAGCCTTAAAACACCCATGTTTTTGGACTGAAACATTGTCCTAATACCGGCAACAAAATAGACTGGATTAATACTGAGCCACACATCGTGACAGACATGGACATTAAAGCAAGTTTACCTCATGGATAAGAGAGTAAAAAACAGACAAGGGAAGAGAAAAGGCGCTCTCTTTTTTTTTGTATTTTCTTCCACAATGAAAAGCTGTCAGTTGCAGCAGAGTCCCATTCAAGTAAAGCAATATTGTAGCTTGTGAGTCAGACAGGTGACTGACAGGGGTTAAAAGCGTCCAACTTCCTTTTCTACAGCAGCTCCTTAACAGCAAAAAGAAGTCTGTCCTTCACACCAACCACGTTCCCAAAGCTTTGGTTCCCAAAACATTTTGATGGAAAAGCTGCACGTTCCCCTTTGGCTTTTTCAGTGAAGCTCTGGAAAGCATTTACGTCATCTGCAGTGGGTTCCTAATGGTAGCCGACGGCTTGTGGTTCATAGATGAGGCTGTGGAAGACCTGTCAGTAGTTAAAGTAGATCATTCTGAGCTAGATGAATGCCTCCATTTAAGGCTGATCCTTCTGTTAAGGAAAGGCCATGCTTTCCTAGTGGGAATCTTGACTCTTTCCACCACTGTTTTTCAGGTATTTTTGATCCCCTCTCTGTGCAGTTAGAACTCAAGGAGGTGTCCTATCAAAACCAGGAAAAGAGCAGGAGAAACCTACATTACACTCATGGCATATACAATAAAACTGGAGATATTAAAACTCAAGCAGTATTAAGTGGAGGAAAGCATAGATGGCTTTCCACAAGACGAAAGACCAAGGAAGGTGGTGAGGTGAACATGTCCAAGCAAAAAGTGGGCAGCTATCTGTCAGGGATGCCTGAATCTGAACTGCTGCCCCAATGCCCTGTGCAGCATGCTGCACTTTGCCCCAGCAAGACCCATTATGCCACAGAAGTGACGTATAATTGACCTTATCAAAGGGAGGAGCCAACTCAACTTGCCTTTTTTGAGATGTTTCACATCTGAGGCATTTCCAGTAGCTAGTGGGCATTTCTGTGCATAAACTGCACATGCTTAGATGCTTCTTCTGACCCTTTCAGTATCTCTAATGAGTTTCTGGAATCTGAAGAACTTCTGTGCATGTGGGGTTCACAAGCAGAAGCCTCTACCAGCAACTGAAAATGCTAGAAGAAGCTCCAGAAATACATAACACCAAGCAATGCACCAACTTTGCTTTATTCCTTGAGGAGGGAGCATTTTTACTGCATTATGAATCAAAGTCCTCCTTTAAGCATTGCACCACCCCACGGAGCTGGGAATCAGCTCTCCCAATTCTGTGATTTTCTGATTCTAGGTAGAAAAATTAGGGTTAAGCAACCCTTAACTGCAGAACCCAAACCTGACAGGAAATGTGCAATTTGGGCTGGTTTTTTATGCCTTGCCTACCTTTTTCTCAGAGTCAAAATCCTCCACCAGGGTGTCCAGAGGGTGTGGTAAGAAAGTCAACAATGCAACTGAAGGACACTCTTGATCCTTCAGCTCTCCTACATCCTTCAGGCCTTGGTTACAAACAGCAACCTCAAGCAAGAGAAAGGCTGATCTTTTTTTCTTTCAAAGAAACTTAACTTTGATTTTTCAGGAATTTCCTGGTTCTGCTTCCTGTCTTCAGTCATTTACTGTATTAGGTTTGACTTTCCTGGCATGTGATTTTGGAAATATACTATATCATTGGGTGCATCTACCTTGCTTTTTATCTTTATAAGCAATTCTTCCATATTCTATACAGATTGTTTCCCTCCCTCCCTCCCTCTCAGTAATGTTATGCAGTACCACTGCCCACCTCATTTTCTTCCACCTGTACTCTATGGGTATTTCTGTTAAGCATCAACTGCAGAGTTACAGATTTAAAATGCTCAAATTTCAGGAATCAGTCAGATCAAGCAATGCCTAATCAACACAAGATAGTGAGGCCATTTTCTCAGCTTAAGTCTGGACTCAAAGGATGCTGGATAGCCCCGGAGCATCCCTATTAATTATTAGAATGTTAGCTCCACACTATTTGTCCCCATGGAACCTAGAATCCTAGAACCGGAAGGGTTCCTCGTGGCCACCACATCTGCTCAGTGCTAAAATCCAGATTGAAGTGTCCCTGAGAGATGGCTGTCCAGACTGAGCCTGAACATGTCCAGTGAAGGGGACCTTATCAACTTTCTGGTTTATGGACTCCACTCAGATGTGTCCTCAAGTAGGTTCAAAAAAGTCAAGCTGGTGGCCACAATCTGCCTGTTTTTTATGTGCAACCCATGTGCAAACTACAAGTAGTCCTCACTTAACGATAGTAATCAGGACTGGCAACTCCATTCCCAAGCAGTCACAAAGTGCAACGTCGTGACTCTGCCAACTTCCAACAGCAGTTGCAGCAGTCCCAGTTCCCATCATTAGGTGAATCCCATGCAGTCACAGCATCCCGTGATCACTTGATCATCATTCGCAACCTCCTGCCAGCTTCCCCACTGGCTTTGCTTGTAGGAAGCTGGCAGTGAAGGTCGCAAATGATGATCAAGTGATCACGGGATGCTGCAAGCTGGTTGCCAAGCACCCAAATAGTGATCACGTGACCACAGGGGCACTGCAATGGCTGCAACTTTGAGACCTGTTGTAAGTCCCCCTCGTTCAGGACCATCATAACTTCAAATGGTCACTAAATGAGTGGTCGTTCAACAAAGACTACCTATACATAAAAACAGGCAGAGGTTCAACTGTACTATTGTGGCTGCCATCTTGACTTGTTTGACCATACCCTGCAGATGCCCCAGTTCCACTGTCCAACTGCTCTTATTGGGAAGTTTCCCCTAGGATTCCACTGCCTTCTTTGTTATCCTAAATCCATTATTCCACGACCTGCACTCTTGAAACAAGAGAGAATGGATCCTGAGCTTCTCTTGAATAACTTTCTTTTAAGTATTTGAAGAGGACTATCATACACATATATGCGCGCATGCACACACACACACACAGACACACCAGTTGACCTTCCTAAAGATTAAACGTACCTACTTACCTTAGTTCCTCTCTGGTAGACTTAAGTTTTCAGTCGTTTGATCGTTATCTTTGTCTTTTTTTGAGCCAATCATCTAAACAAGGCCAAACAATTATCAGCTTAATCTCCACTGGAAGGTCACAAAATCGTTCATAGGATTTGGAAAAAACAGGAACGAAAATGATTAATTTAAAAAAGCATGCATCTCTCATATAGTCAGCAAATGTCTTGCATAATGATTCCTGTCTTGTCATATAGTTAAATTATTAACATTTAGTTTACTTAACAATAGGAAAAAAAATGGGAAATTAAACATAAAGCCAGCATATGCAGTCCATATTTCTAAATGGTCCTGTAATCAGGATTCCCAGTAGTAAAAACCTTGTCTGAATGTAGACAGAGAATGGGTGTCATTCTAAATTTGTAGTGTCATTTTTTTGTGTAATCATAAAAGTATGCAATATCATTTCCATTGTCCTCTTGTTAGTTTCCAAACCATAATACATAATTCAGAAGAGCATGAGCATTTACAAAAATCAATCATTCTCCTGAAACAAAATTAATACTTGAAATAAATTTGTCCCAAAGGAAGCCATTGTAAATGAAGACCACGTCATATGAATACACACTGATTCTCTGTGCCATATCTCCAACTGTTAGCTGAACAAATTCTCATGAATCTAAGAAGCTGCCTCCCTGAAAGTCAATTCATTAATCTACAAGCCAATATGATAGACACCAACTAGCCACAGCTCTCCAAAATTTCAAGGGTCCACCTTCAGCTGTAGTTGGCAGTGCTTGGAATCAAAGCTGGGGGCTTTTTTCATCTGATTTGCAACTCAGCTTTGATAAAGATGTTGCTATACCAAAAGCCATCCTTCATATCTACTCAACATCATTTTCCTTTGAGATGGAATATCCAAGATCTGCTCAAATGGTAACCATAAGTATGGGCAAGCTGATAACAAAGGGTGTCATCAGATTATCTCACTTGGCTGATGCTCACTTGGATGCTCAGCTGGACCTATCCTCATTATAATTGGGATGGGAGACTAGCAGGAAATCCCAAGGTTGTAGGGTAGACAACACCACCCCAGAATGTAGCAGTGACTAGCCATTTGAATATTTCTACCAAGAAACTAGTAGGACACTAAGAGTCAAGCCTGGTATGAAGAACCTAACTTTTGCCTTTGGGTGGGGAGAAGATATCCTCCTAGACATACAGTACATGTTTTGGTCCCATGTTGGTTATTCTGCTGATGTTCATTTCAGTTTTGGTTCTTCTTATGCAGGTTGGTGTTTTTGTAGGCTAGGAATAAACACAATAACAATAAAGTCATATTCATAATTATATGTCACATTTATGAACAAGATCATCCTAGTTGCTTTCAAATGGAGGTCTCTTCCCATTAGCCAGGCCTGATGGTCGAGAGGGAGTGCTAGTGCTTTGTCCCAAGAGGGGGAAATGGATATCATAAGATTAGGGTCTGCAAGATCTAACTCCTTCTGTGTTTCTCAAATCATATGGAAAAACTGAATCTAAGTGAAGAGGAAGTTCCCATTTCAAAAAACATCACCCCAGAGAATTCCATGGAGGTGATGGCCTTGGGAAGGAAGAGTTCCCTCCACTATTTCCATGGGGAATCCTCACTTGAGCATACACACTGGGTCTTCAAAGGGTAACTGTTCACAAAGCTGGTTCCTCTTTTCTCTTGGATTTTTTTTTTCAAAATGAGAAGCTTCAGCGAAAAGACATAGATTCACCAGGAAATCAAGAGGCAGCATAGGGAGGCCCACAGAACCAAATCTGGTTTATGGGCCAAACCAGTGCTGCCCTAGAATTTACTTTCAGTATATGGCTGGCATAATATAGAAGAAAGGGTCTTTCATGGCATGATGTGCTTTTGTCTCATTACACTACAATCTATGTTCAAATGCTTCTACCTTCACTGGACACCAGGAGATTAACTTTCCTTGGCCACAATCTGCAAGGCACCTCAAGTATTAGTCGGTTGGGTTCCCAGAAACAGCGCTTAAACCTGGTAATGTTGTGATTGGCACCAACAGCCTGTAGGGGGAGGGAATCCGACTGCCCATGCAAATTCTCCAGTGTGGTCATCTCCCCCAGCTTCCTTATTGAAATGCTTAGCTATTTAAGAATAATTGCTCTATTTGAAATAACATTTTCTTCTGAGGGGCAAGAATGCAACCTATTTCCCTTTGTTAGAGAGCAATAAATTGGTCACAGTCACATTAGCAGCGAGGTCCACCACACTCGGCTCCCACTTGGACACTCCATCACTCCTTGGCATTTCCAGAGTGAAGGGTGGTGCAGCTCCATCTTTGTTCTTCGTTTCTTGCAACTGCAGGCTACATTTCAGTGGTTAATGATGCATTTGCCAAGGGAATACAGGTGCAGCTCAATCGTGCATGGCATAATGCTGCATCTGACCCATTGAGTGTGATTAAATGGGATTCACTTGGCTACGGCACGGCATTAGAAACGCTTCCGTACTTTACAAACCACAACATTCAATTACAGGAACAGAAGCAGGAGATGAATAAACATCATATTTCCGCGCATTTTGAGTTTAATTGTATTGAATTATCCAATTGGTTCCTCCAATAAACACAGTGCAGCTGATGATCAACAGGTTTGAGGACGGAGGTTGTTTTTATTTATTTATTTATTTGAGCATGCCAGTTACCATTTAAAACCTCTCTATTTGCTTAAAAGGTTCCAGATTCCATAGGGAATGCTTTACCTCCCTTTTTACTGCCCTCCTCTTGGAAATGAGAGCTTGGGGTGTTTTGACAAACGAAGTAAAAGGTTATCTCATTTCCTTGTCATTGCAGAAAATTCTGATTGGGAGGTGTAAAGCTCTCAGATGGAGAAGGGTGTCATTGTAATCAGTCCGAGGAAATCTGAAGAGGTAGTAGGACAGAGAAGGCAATAGCCCACAGGTCACTGAAATTTGTAAAGCCAAAAGAAAGATGGTCACATTCCTAGCAAGGCTTGATTTGCTACAAGCTTAACTTTGGTATTTTTTCCAACTCAAAGTCATGCCCCTTTGAACATTAGCACCTAAAAGAAGTAGAATGGAGCATGGCTGTAATAGTATGTGGGAATGAGCTTAGGAGCCACAGCCAGGCCAATGGTTGGATAAGGGGCATAGGAAGGACTACGGGAATGGCAAATGTCTCCGAAGGGACCCTCCCTAGTTTCTTGGACTGTAAAGGTGTGGGAGGGGGGAGAGAGATGCACTTTCAGACTTGCAAGATTCTGTTAATGTAACCTTACAATAAAGTAGAATTAGTGTGATGGTTGCCTTATTCAACAAAAAACACAGACTCACCAGCCAGGGCTAAGGATTTCTGGTTTATTGCGAATAGAATGCAGACACTGAGAAAGACGGGAAGGAGCACATGGCGTGCGAGGTAGCCGGTAAATACCCACGGTGCGGACCTGATCCTTCCCCACCCCCCATTGTCCCAAAGTCCTGCCCGACGGCAAGTCCGGGGTCTCGATGGGCGATCAGGGGGCGATTCCGGAGTCTCGATGGGTGATCGGGAATTAGTGCTGATTACCTCTGTCCTCTTCCTGTGTCCGGAGCAGATGTGTCCCCCGTGGTAATCCAGAGATGTCAGGTAGATAGGATGATGGCTTCCTGGGTCAGGGCAAAGGTATGGCTCCTTTGTCCCTTATCTGCATTGTCTCTCAGTGCTTAATGGATTAGCCCTGATTCCTTCCTCCCCTCTTCCCTTCACCGGGAAGGCATGTTCCCCATTGTGATGTATGTATACATCGCAACAGGGGACATGACAATTAGTCCATCTGGGCGTGCTTCTTGTCTGGACTATCTTGCAAGGGCAACATCAGTCCTGCAAGTCTGTACAACAGAGATGTCAACATACAAGATACAAGAATCTATAGTACTAGAAAATGAAGTTGGATCAGTATTCTAGTCATTGTTGCTTTGAAGATTCTTCTTGTTAGCTGTAATATTACTGATGTTTTTACTGACTGTAGGTCTGTAAACCATTTAGGATCCACTGTAATTGTACTGGCACATAAGCCTAATAATAAATACACAAACTACTGTTATTTAGCAAGTATCTCCATTTTCTAACTGCATTTTTTTTTTTTGCATTTGTCTCTGTTAAATTTAATTCCATTACTTTCAACCATTTCCTTAATCTGTCTGCATTGTTTTGAATTTTTTTCTTCTTGGATATTCACTCTCCTCACCCTTATTGTACCATACGCAGATCTGACTACCGTTCCATCCACCTCATTATCCAAGTCACTAGTGACAATAAAATAGAAGTATACAAGGCCGTGGATCAAACTCTATGGCATTCCACTTAATATCTTGCTCCAGTTTGATTAATACAGTTTTTGAACCTGCCAGATATCTCTTTCATTGTCATGTATTCCAAGCCACTCTTAATTAGCCACCTAATCAAAATGCCATGAAGTACTTTGGTAAGTGCTTTGTTGAAATCAAGATATATTATATCTGTAGCATTCCCACCATCAAAAAACTTTCAGAAAACTTGTTGTTAACAGATCCATGATGACATCAAGTTATAGCTTTGTTTTCAATGTCTTTAGAAATCAACTGTTTTATGATTGTCTCTAAAATCTTCACCGGTTTCATTGTCAGACTGGCAGGTCTTTAGTTCCCTTGATCCTTCTTTTGCCCTTTATAAATATTTTTGTTGTCCTCTATCAGCTCTCCAGGATTTCTCAAAGATTATATAAAGATCTGCCCAGACTATCAACAAGTTCCTTCACTACCTGAGGATATAATTTATTCTGACTCTGGATATTTAAATTCATTTAAAGTAAATATGTATGCCTACCCATCCAAGTTTTTATCAGTCTCCAGCTTCAATCCTGCCTTTTTCTCCTCCTCTTAACAATTTCTTGATAAAACACATACTTCTTTTTTTGGTGAAGACTGAATAATAGGAGTTGAGTAGTTCTGCCTTTTATTGGTTACATCTTAGCTTTTTGCCAAATTCCTTGGCAAAAATAACTGGTTCTTTTATTTTTCTTCTATTTTGAAGATACCTAAAGAAGCACTTTGGGGCATTCTTAGCACCCTTTGCCTACCACAGCTCATTCTGAGCTTTAGCTTTCCTGATACCATCTCTACAAATCCAGGTTATTATACTGTGCTTCCCTAAACTGTCCTTTTCCTTCCCCTCTATGTATCCTTTTGCACTTGTGGTCTTCACTAAGCTTTCACTGCAGCTACATTGACCTTCTGGGCTTCTCCACTTGAACCCCTAAGTGAAGTAGTTTACAATGGTGCTTTTTGCATCTTCCATTTGTTGGAAGCCCTGGCAAATCCATCATGCCTCATTAGCATATGAATGGTTGCTCTAAGATGCAAACTCTTGGTGCTATAGAGGAAGCTGTTTGTTGCCACTCTCACTTCCCCCCTCCCTTCTTCCTCCTTCTTCCACCAAATGAACAGGCAGCTTGGATGCTGCTCTCTTCTTCAGGGCCATGTCCTCAGGCCTTGATGAAGAATTCTGCCCCATCTTCCACAAAGTTCTTAGCAACTGTAGGGCTAAGGGTGAATTATGTTTAGGAACAAAAGAAGAACAAAGATTTCATCTTTTCCACTGAACATGGATGTAACCAAACCAAGAATAAAGTCAGTAAGATATTCATTTTACTTCTTAACCTACTCTAAGTGTGTGATTCTTTATGCTTGGGAGGGCTGAGTGTGTAAGATCTATAACCTGTGTTTCTCTGACATGCTCATTAAAGCTATCTAAGATAATATCCTTTTTTCTGTGTGCAGCTTCTCAGCTGTGTTAAGCTCTGCTCCATTTCAGTGGTTCTAGCAGGCCACTAAATGGCTTCACAATTTAGGCACCATCATCCATCGTGAGATTCTTTTCCCATTAGTTTTTCTGCCATGGTATTTTCCTTCTCATTGTGCTTCTTAGTTGTGAAAGCTCCCTTGAGCACCAAAATCTCCCTTCAATAGAAGACTAGCAAGCAGTTATTTATATCTGCTGCTCTTTCTCATTTGTTAACTTTCTAAACCGACTTTCCCCAATCCAATGCCCTCCCATTAGCCTCAGCCAAGATGGTCATAGTCCTTCCTGATCACTGGTGGAATCTGGTGGAGCTGAAGAGCAGCATGTCTGAAAAGATTTCCATTCTAAACCTCCAGCTCCATTTTTCTCAGTGGTCTTTCAGTCTTTCAGGTCAAGAATTCATTCTATTTCATACAAGTTATTATTGTTTTAACAGATTTGATGCAAACTGACCCAGACTGCAACTGCTGAACTAATGTGTAAATCAGATCACAGAGAATGTTCCAATTTTCCACTTCTCTAAATGTTGTGATCCAGTTTTTAGCTCCCAGGCCATTCCAAAATGACTCTTCAAATGTGTCTTGGGATAAACCACCTTTAGAAGTATTGTTAAATACCTTCAGAAAGATGAGCTTTGAGAGGAAAATCATATTGTCTGAAATTGTGTGCATATACAGGGCCATCCAGTGGGGGCCAGAGTCAACAGCATCAAAATGGTGAGTGCAATTGAGCAATCAAAGCCCTACCCCTTTTTAACATGCACTATACACATTGCACACTTGTAAAAAGGTGTGGGGCTTTGATTGCTTTGTCCCACCCACCATTTTGGTACTGTTAAACTCCTTGCCGATGCCCCTGTATGTTAGTATATAATTTGTGTACTAATATTAATATGTAATGCTCAAGATCCTGCAAGGTAGACTTCAGCAGTTCATGGAGCGAGAATTGCCAGATGCACAAGCTGGGTTTAGAAAAGGCAGAGGAACTCGGGACCAAATTGCCAATATCCGCTGGATGATGGAAAAAGCCAGGGAGTTTCAGAAAAACATCTATTTCTGTTTTATTGACTATTCTAAAGCCTTTGACTGTGTGGACCATAACAAATTGTGGCAAGTTCTTAGTGGTATGGGGATACCAAGTCATCTTGTCTGCCTCCTGAAGAATCTGTATAACGACCAAGTAGCAACAGTAAGAACAGACCACGGAACAACGGACTGGTTTAAGATTGGGAAAGGAGTACGGCAGGGCTGTATACTCTCACCCTACCTATTCAACTTGTACGCAGAACACATCATGCAACATGCTGGGCTTGAGGAATCCAAGGCTGGAGTTAAAATCTCTGGAAGAAACATTAACAATCTCAGATATGCAGATGATACCACTTTGATGGCTGAAAGCGAAGAGGAACTGAGGAGCCTTATGATGAAGGTGAAAGAAGAAAGTGCAAAAGCTGGCTTGCAGCTAAACCTCAAAAAAACCAAGATTATGGCAACCAGCTTGATTGATAACTGGCAAATAGAGGGAGAAAATGTAGAAACAGTGAAAGACTTTGTATTCCTAGGTGCAAAGATTACTGCAGATGCTGACTGCAGTCAGGAAATCAGAAGACGCTTCATCCTTGGGAGAAGAGCAATGACCAATCTTGATAAAATAGTTAAGAGCAGAGACATCACACTGACAACAAAGGTCCACATAGTTAAAGCAATGGTGTTCCCCGTAGTAACATATGGCTGTGAGAGCTGGACCATAAGGAAGGCTGAGAGAAGGAAGATCGATGCTTTGGAACTGTGGTGTTGGAGGAAAACTCTGAGAGTGCCTTGGACTGCAAGAAGATCCAACCAGTCCATCCTCCAGGAAATAAAGCCAGACTGCTCACTTGAGGGAATGATATTAAAGGCAAAACTGAAATACTTTGGCCACATAATGAGAAGACAGGACACCCTGGAGAAGATGCTGATGCTAGGGAGAGTGGAAGGCAAAAGGAAGAGGGGCCGACCAAAGGCAAGATGGATGGATGATATTCTAGAGGTGACTTGTCCCCGGGGGAGCTGGGGGTGGTGACAACCGACAGGAAGCTCTGGCATGGGCTGGTCCATGAAGTCACGAAGAGTCGGAAACGACTAAACGAATAAACAACAACACAAATATTAATATATAATTTTATTTAATACATACACATCAGACAGAGAGAGAGAGAATGGATGGACATATAAATAGACAGAGATGGATGGATGATATATAGACAGACTGACTTGTGGACAAACACAAGAAAAATTGAAAAGATAGAAAAAAGATTGATTCCCTCCCTTTCTGTTCTTAGAGATATCAGCAGTTCCTAGATGCAAAAACTCTGAGATGAGGAATGGAGTTAAATATAGTCCATTCCTAATCCACAATGATGCCAAAACAATGACATGTGTGCTGCAATGGGGTGACACAAATCTGTCCCTCTGTGTTGCACAGATGGATGGAGTTTGCATGGCAAAGGACATGGCATCACTTGTCCCCACATGGACCTGATGCAATAGAAGCATGTACACCACCAGCTAAAAGCACTGTGTCTCCAAGTGCAGCAAACTCTATGGATACAGAATACTAGTATCTCAAGCAACCTGGGCCTTTTCAAAAATTACAGGGACAAAGAGAACAGAAACATCTTCAAGAAACAGAAAAACCAACTCCAGTTCCCTTACAACCACAAACAAATCTTCATAGCCTTATTAGCTATGGAGTTGGGTGGCCAATAAATTTAAAATAATAATAATAATGACGATGCCAAATCTAGTCTACACATCTGGCTATGTGACCAGCAATAATAATAATAAAAAGTACTGGTGGGACCACAAAATAGACAAAGTAATAGAAAATGAAGTAGCTAAAGTGCTCTGGCACTTTAGAATTCAAGCAGACAAGCACCTGCCACACAATACTCCAGACTTAACAATTGTTGATAAGAAAGACAAAAGAGTCTGGATAGTGGACACTGCAATACCTGGAGAGAGCAGAAGAGAAGAGAAAGAACTGGAGAAAATCACAAAATACAAAGACCTGCAAATAGAAGTAGGACGACTGTGGCAAAAGAAAGCAAAGGTAGTAGTAGGCGCCTTTGGGTGCAACTCCAAAACATCTGGAGCACCAGTGGAACACCATCAGCATTGACAAAATCACCATCAGTCAATTGCAAAAGGCAGCTTTACCTGGAACAGCTGACATCCTGTGACAATATCTTTAATATTATTAAACAAAAGTATCTGCCTATCCCAGGTCCTTGAGAAGGACACAATAGGTGGACAAAAATGCCAAATCCAGTCTAAACATCTGGCTGGCTGTGTGACCAACCATAATAATAATATTTTTAAAGAAAACGGGAACCACAGGACCTATTGCAAGAGGTGATGGGTCTTAGTGCTCTCATCCACAAACACACATGGACAGACGTACCAGCACTCCAAACACCACATCTCTCCCCATTCAGTCCAAGATCTCCACGGTTTTTATGAATGGCGTCACCCACCTCCCCATGGGCTTCCTCCAGGGTCCTACAGCCATCTTGCCCCTTCCCTGCCCAACAAGCCTAAGAGGTCTGTTTCAAACTGCTCCACACCAAACCAAATCCCTTTCATATTTTCTCCCATGCAGCGGAAGGACTTAAAACAAACACAAACAAAAAAGGCAAGAAAAAAGCAAGAAAACTATATATCTGGCTGCCTATTAATTTAAATCTCGAGCCAGGAAGAAGTCAACGAACTGTAATTTATGAGCTGTCAAGGCCTGAAAAATTCCTTTTGACACCGTATTTTCAGTTATTACATGCTTTCCTGCAGGGCGACAGTGTAATTCTATACAGAGTCTTCCTGAGAACCGTATAAAGGCAGAGGGCAGCCAGGGCCTCCTTATTATCTCTCTGCTTCTTCCCTCCTCCTCCACCCCACCCCTTGCAGTGCTGTTCCGTCTTGTCCCCATCCACCCTGGCCTCCTCCCTTTCTCGGTTCCCAGGCTGCGTGTAAAGAAGGGGGGACAACCAGGCCCACACAAGGCAATGTAGATTGGACCCCTCCAAGACCTTGACACCTCAGAGGAGATGCAGTCCTCAAAGAGGCGATGTGATTTGCCTTCATGAAATACCTCGCCTTGCTTCCGACCCTCCCTGGGCCTCTTACCACACACAAAGGCTTTGGTGAAGATGCTGCGCATATGCAGAAGCTTCTTTCAACTTCTGCTAGCCCTGGAGGGGTTGGCAAGCTGAGCCAAACCAAGCCACGTGGCGGGTCCTCCTTGGTCTTAGAAGCCAGGCAACCATATTGCTTTGCAAAGCTGACTGGATGGGGGTGTGGGTGCTTGAAAGGTCTTGGAAGCCAAGTACCCCTCTGAAGATTTGTGCCACCTGGGGGGAAATGTCTTGACTTGCTGAAGAAATGAAAGCTGCATTGGGTCAGCTTCAATTTCTCTTGCAGAGAGGTGGGACAGCTCACCAATTACAACTAACCTGGGTGGAGTAACTGGCATTTGGAAACTGTTAGGTCCCATTGGCAGTAGACGGGTGTTCTTGGGGGAGGGGGCAAAAAAAAACCAAGATGGCAGTCAATACCATGCAATTGGAGCCCTGCCCTTTTTATTTATTGGATTATTAGGGGGCTGTTGAAAATCTCCCAATAGCCAAAGCTCTCTGGGTGGTGTATAATAAAGCATACTAAAAAAAAATACAGTATGAATGCAAACATATACAATCAAAGGCAAAATAAAAGCCCCACATAAACTAGGGAGCAGCATGGCAGACATTCCAAAATTAAGAATTAAAATAGAGTTAAAATATAAATAAAGTCCCATTAAAAAGCCTGGAAAATTAGAAAGGAAATCATCTGGTACCAAAACAATGTCGGGCCTCTCTGGGGAGGGCGTTCCATCAATGGGAATCAGGGAGGCCTCAGCCTGAGCCACTTCTGAATGTTCTCTTTTTCCTCAGGGTTTAAAAAATGTTTCAGCCCCCTTTGCCTAGGAAACAGCTCCTGCATATTTCCATCAAGGTCATCTTCCTTACTTTCTACAAGCCAAGGGAAGAGGGAATGAAAAAAGCAGAGCCACACCACTGAAACACAAGTTGCCCCTTTTTTTGAACGCACACATCAGGGCATTACAGTCACATATGGCAAGGACAGAGCCTGTGTTGTGATGTTGCATCTCTGCTTTCATCATAGTGATGAAAGTCTATGGTCCTGCTGACTTCTCTCTTTTGCTGGGCTCTGTTTCTTGGGCTGGCACAGATTGAACTCTTATCAGTAGTTGGCAAGCAGACAAACTGGTGAAAAGAGGAAGTCCTTCCTCCATTGCAAGATGTTTTCCTTCACATACAAATGGACATCTTTCACCACCAACTTCTGAAATACCATGAAATGTAGTGGTCTTTTTCTGTAATAGTTGGACATATACACAAGTGCATCTTTTAACTCAGCCTTGTGGACATCTATGGAATCCAGCACATGCCATTGTCTGTACTTCTACAGCATTTGGATATGATAAGCTGTACTTGTGCAGGACTCAGTCTTCAGGGTTTTCTGAGAAATATACCGTACTGAGCCCGATCCACTAGCAAGTTCTCTCTTTTCTACAGCTGCCTATGCATTCAGAAAGATATCCTCCCCGGGTCAATGGGTCTGCTTCTTAAATAAGTGTGAAATAGCACCGTAGCTGCTTTGAGATACAGATATGGGAAGTAACATGAAAATTAGTAAGTATTCAGATAGATATCAAATGAGAAGTATATATTTAACCCTGTGCTTCTCGCAGAATGTGATTGCAAGAAGCATTTGTAGGCAAGAATAACCATGTGAGAATAGAAAGCTGGCAGAGGTCAATGAGTTCTTTGATCCAACTAGTTAAACATTGAAAATTGTGCCCACAGAACTCTCTAATGTCTCAGGCACAAGTTTACTTGGAATTGTCTGGGGAAGGAAGATGAACATGGGACCTTTAACATCGAGACAAAAGCATTGTACTACAGAGGGCTGATTGCTCCCCAGTAGTAATATTGGTTGGGTTCACACAACACACTGACGTTACTGAGTTAATCCATTTTTTGAGTTTGAACTTATCAAATGGTGTCGGATTCATACAACATGCTCACCTAAATTAAAACTAATCAAACTCATACTGTGCATACTGTATATAGCTGCTAAGTATTCGATTGATCTGGTTACATGTGTTGTATGAACCCTGCTATAGCTGGGGTTTGAAAAAGAATGACAAAATTTCACCAAATATACTTCTGGCCTGTTTCTTCTTCCCCACTCTGTATTTCTTCCATCTTTCTATTTTCATCCAACCTTGAATGTAAGATGAGGAAAAGAACCTCCTGGAAGGTAATGTCTGTAGATTCAGCAAGCCCAGAGCTCAGTCAACAGGTTCTCCCTTCTTTTTGAACTGCATTGTATTAACTGGAAAAGACCTGTTTTAGGAAGCAAATGCACGCAATTAGAAGGGGAGCTAGAGGCTTGCTTTGTGTGCAAAAGGTCCTAAATAGCATTTCTGGCATAAGATAATAAGAGACCTAAGCCTGGATCAAACTAAAGACCTTTCTGTTCCAGCGTTCCCCATCACACTGTTGCAAAATATATGTACCAGGGAAGCTCTCAAGGGAGGTGAGATGTATCACCCTCTTTCACTGTTGCTTACAAGTGCCAATTATTCTGCAGGTAGAAGGGACTAGGGTCATTTCAAGTAGAGCTGGAATGACATCCTGGAGACTTGTTGCCAACTGATTTAATCCAGATTTTCTGGAAGTCAGACCCTTTAGTTGTGCTGGGCTACAATATAACCTTCAACCATCTATTAGGTTAGGACTATGAAAGCTGAGCGACACTACCTGGAAAGTGATGAATTGGGAACATCTGGTGAAGACAGGGCTAAGTCTGATGGGTTGATGATCTGACGTGTGAGTTGATACCTTCCCACATTGCATACAGAAAGCTCAGCAACTTGCGACCCAGGACCATCTTCATGTGGAGCCCAAATCCACATAATAGGCATTAAAAAAAAAAGCAAATTCCCCAAGTCCCCTTCCCCAAACCCAAGAGCAAGGAACAAATCCTGGCCATGTTGTCCCATCCACCATGGTCTTTGCCATCCACCCTCCAAAGTGTTGGTTCATGCTCTGTAAACTGTTGTCCACCTTTATGTGAAGATAATACTGTGTTCTGAATCCCAGGTTTTCACAGTTGGTCCCACCTGCAATCAGTAACACTCCCAAGACCATCCTAATGTTCTTTGTTGCAGCCATGTCTCCAAGATATTTAAGAAGATCTGAAAGTT
This sequence comes from Candoia aspera, assembly GCF_035149785.1. Classification (NCBI taxonomy): domain Eukaryota; kingdom Metazoa; phylum Chordata; class Lepidosauria; order Squamata; family Candoiidae; genus Candoia; species Candoia aspera. The sequence continues at coordinate 262,416,117 of NC_086154.1, forward strand.
TGTTCTCACTGTATTTCAACTGCCTGGAAAAAATCCACCAGTTGCCCATCAGGTCAACTCTCTTCCAGGTTTTTTGGGAAGAAGCAGGATGGGAAAACTTGCTCAACTTTTGCCAAACCCAAATGTTATTCATTGTCTTCTTTCCAAAGCTTTATTCTGGTGTGTGCACAATCATTCTGTAATTTAGATGGCTCTTTCTTTCCATCCTTCCTTTCGCACCTTGATTTGATTTCGTGCTCCCGGACCGTAAACCTGTTTATCATTCAACAGCCACTTTGGATACCTTTGGCGGATTGCAATTGAAATATAGATTTGATTCTCAGATCCGTGGCTGAGCTCCTGTGGACTTCATCCACCTCCCCTGATCAGGCTTGGATTGTGGTGCTTTGTAGTTTTCCAAAATATAAAGAACATTTTCATGCTGCTATTTTATAAATTGCATAATGATTCTCAGTGCAAAAAGAATAGCAACAGCTGTGACAGCAGGGTTAGAATATTAATGCTTAGAAGCGGGAACTGCAATGAAATTGTTCTCTGATGGAATCAGAGAATCACAGAGTAGAAAGGCCATACAGTCCCATGCCCTTCTTAGCAACCGCACTGGTTGGGGATAATGAGGTGGTTGTCCAACACATCAAGAGTACACCAACTCAAAGAATGCTATAACCTACTGGCCTTCAAAACCTGTTGAACTAGAACACCCAGCATCTTTTCCTTTGTCTGAGGCTCTTAAAAGTTATAATTCAGCAACATGTCTGGTTCCTTTGCTGGTAGCATTTAAAAAAAATGTGGTGAACAATTTATTTCCATCATTTCATGGAATCCTAGCATCCTAGAGTTGGAGGGGACACTGAGGCCATCTAATCCATGCTCTGGGTTCCATTGATTAAACAACGCCTGCCCTCTAGAATGAGGTTCCTCCTGAGATTTGAATGGCCCCTACCCTACTAGTGTTTTGAAGAGCCCTAAAGACGTGGCTTTTCATTCAGGCCTTTGGAAAGGGCAACTGACACCACTTTCTTCCTTTTCCTTTTTCCCCTCCAACTTTGTTTTCTTTGCCATCTTTGTTCGTCTTGTGCTGTTTTAGTGTTTTTGTATTGTTCTTTGTTTTTAAATGTTTTTAATTACTGTAAACCACCCAGAGACACTGGGAGTTGGGCAGCGTATAAATTTAATACATTTTTAATTACTATTATTATTATTAACCCAGACTTGCAAGATTGATGTCAGTCTTGCGAGGTAGTCCAGACAAGAAGCACACCCAGAAGTACTAGCTCTATCTTTATTGTAAGGTTACATTAACAGAATCTTGCAAGACTGAAAGTACATCTCTTCGCCTTCCAAGAAACTACGGAGGGTCCCTTCTAAGCCATTTGCCATGCCCACATTCCTGCTGTGGGCTCAGCCGCCTCTTATATGACTATTGCCTAGTCTGTGGCTCCTCCTCCTGTCTCCCAAGGTCATGCCCATGTACCATTACAGCAACTGAATCCAACTTAAAGCATCCCCAACAAACTGGAAATTAAGAATTCTAGTGTCCTGGCAAGCAGGAACCATGCCAAGACGAGGAATAAGTCTCTTGTGTTTTATTACTGCTACGTTAGACAGAAAATCCTACCAAACTGAAGAAGCGTGAGAAAACCCATACAGATAAACCCCAAAAGTCGAGGTGGGTCTGTTCTGTGTCTCTTTGAATGACAGCTCAAATTCTCTCTATTACACACGCGTTTTCCCCCTTGGATAGGGCCCCCCTCCTGCTCACCATTGGTGCTCATGACATCAAGTCATCCAAGAAGCTCTTCCATTTAATTTCTCTTTCCGTTCTCCAACTTCCCACCATTCTTAATTCTTCCCTACCTCTATGTTAGTCATCAGAACTGGTAACCTGACACCACCCTGCTTAGTATTTCAATGCAACATCTGTCCATGCATTCAACTTCCTGTGCAATGCTAGCAACAGTCAGACGTGACCCTCCTTAGACCTTCACAGAAATGGTACAGAAAGGAAACCCATCAGAGGACGTAAAAGCAAAAGCAGCCCACAAAAGTAAGACTGCTTTCACTCTTCATAACACCTGGATGAAACAGGCATTCAGGGAGCTAGGAAAGGAAAGTGGCTGAGTAAAACGTGGTCTTGGTTAGGTTATTACTAACTTCTTTGCCTTCCCTTGAGGATCGGAAGGACGTTTGTCTTCTGCAGAAACACAGTAAAATGTGCAGACTTTCCTTTTAATCCTAATTAAACTAACAGGATAAAAGATTCAGTTAAGAGAAAAGTATTCAACACGGGCAGCTGATTCGGCACTATTTATGGCCGTTGCCAAACTCTGCATTCCTTGAAACCAAAGTGAGATTTTTGGAATGCCATGTGCATTTTTCATGATCCAGAGTTTTTGTTAGTTTTTAAAAGGACCTTTTTTTGTGGGGTGGGCTCTGGGGGGTCACTGGGAAGGGTGGGATGCCCCAAACCATGTTACGTCCTCTGGATACAACTCCATATGAATTATGGCCCCAAGGAAAAACCTAATGTTTGGCAGCTGGCTACGGATGAGAAAGGAAACCCTAAAGCATCTCTGCCTCATCCTAAATGAGAGCAGAGTTTTCAGCTTGATTGGGAAGATCGTTGAATTTAAGTGATGAATTTCTGAATCGCCCATTCACAAAAAGTTGTGGGAAAACCCTTGGTTCATTAAGAAGGACTTCTTGTCATGCTGATGTCATGTGCTTCCATTATTTTCATCCTGAACATCAGCTTGAGGGGTTGGGTCCTCTGAAGACACCCTAAAATAGTTTAAATTGATTATTTAAAATACGCTGCATTAAATGATAAGCAGATACAGCAAGATGGAGAAAAAGTGCTGCCCACAAATGCCCCCAAGCTCCATGGACAGAATCTTCAACCAAGAAGACTTTCAGGATCAGGGATACCGATCCCTCCATTCTAAGCCCCCTCCCTGCTGGTCACATGACCCAGAACTGAGCACCAGCAGCCCATCCTGTGCTTCTCAGTGCACACAGACACACAAATGCACACTGACACAATGCAGGAAGAAAGCAGAAGTGTATTCACCCAGAGACACACAAGAAAATACCAGACGTAGCTGATAAAAGGGTTGACAAGAATTCTGAAAACAGGCTTTCCTTGATGTGTTTTGGGGTGTGAACTGAGGAGAGAGCATTTTGTGAATCGGCCATTCAGAAATTTGCCACTTAAATTCAACAATGTTCTAAGTCTGGAAAGGGGAAGGAAGGTGGGAGGGAGGGAGGGAGGGAGGGAGGAAAAGGGAAGGAGGGAGGGAGGGGAGAGGAAGGAAGGAAGAAAGAAAGAAAGAAGAGGGAGGGAGGGAGGGAGGGAGGGAGGGAGGAAAGAGAAGGGAGAGAGGGAGGGAGAAAAGAGAGAGAGAAAGAAAGAAAGAAAGAAAGAAAGAAAAGGGAGGGAGGAAGGAAGGGAGGGAGGGAGGGAGGGAAGAAAAGGGAAGGAGGGAGGGAGGGGAGAGGAAGGAAGGAAGGAAGGAAGGAAGGAAGGAAGGAAGGAAGGAAGGAAGGAAGGAAGGAAGGAAGGAAGGAAGGAAAGGAAGGAAGGAAGGGAGGGAGGGAGGAAAAGGGAAGGAGGGAGGGAGGAAAAGGGAAGGAGGGAGGGAGGGGAGAGGGAGAAGAAAGAAAGGAAGGAAGGAAAGAAAGAAAAGGGAGGGAGGGAGGAAAAGGGAAGGAGGGAGGGAGGGGGGAAGGAGAAAAAAGAAAAGAAGGAAAGAAAGAGAAAGAGAAAGAAAGAAAGAAAGAAAGAAAGAAAAGGGAGGGAGGGAGGGAGGGAGGGAGGGAGGAAGGAAGGAAGGAAGGAAGAAAGGAAGGAAGGAAGGAAGGAAGGAAGGAGAAGGGGAGAGAGATAGAGAAAGAAATTAGCAAAAGAATTTTTTGAAAAAAATGTGGAAATGTGTAAGGAAGCATGTGGATGAATTTTAATGCAATCAGAAAGCTGTAATAATGGTAATAAAGGAATACATTCAGACGTCAGGAGAGGGTGAAGAGAACAAGCCCTTGCGATGCCAGAATTTAAATCAGGGCTCTGCTCGTCATTCTCATCCTCCTTTCTTCAAATAAAGGAAATAGAATTTCTCAGCACAGCAAAGGAGGGATTAACAATTGGCGGGTTTTTCGGCCTTTTCTCTTTTGGCAAATCCCATTTAATCACTGCCTTTAATATTAAGAAGGCGCTGGGCTGGGCTGTCCCTGGTGCTCCAGGAAAGCTTCCCATTCAGAGGGCAAGCTCGATAATGCAGAGCTGGTGGCAACTTTCAGGAAGTGTTTCAATTACCTCTTCCGAAGGTTTTGAAAACTGAAGTTTAATTTGATCTGAACTGTTGTCGCAAGAGCTGGTGCAAAAGGAAGAGTTCCCCCTTTTCTCCTTTTCCTTTTAATCTTGCTTCCTCTCCAGAGCTGTTCCTGCAGTCCCACGAGAACTCTAGCAGTATATTAATGTCACAGCCTTTTTAGGTTTCTGGACGAGTTTTTCCCCTCCCCTTTTTTCCCCCGAGACCCTACAGGTCACCCGTTGAAATGAGTTGAGGTGCTGAAACTTATTTCCCTGACATCCCGTCTGGGCCGCCAATGACCCTGCGGGGGGATGTCAAGCATCATTGGAGATTTGCTCTGAGCGAATGTGAAAAATTTCACCGTTCTCGGGCTCGGCCGATATTGAGGATCACATCAGGACCAGGTGTGCTGCGCGTGGGCCTGTGTGTATAATCCCAGCTGGGAAACACACAACGGGGAATCCAGTCTCCAGTTCTTCTTGTGGCGGGTTTGATGTTGAGTGCGTTCTAAAAAGCACAAGCCAGCTCCACCATGGACGGAAAAAACTGTAAGAGCCAATGCTGCACAAATCCAGTTGACTCAACTCTGCAAATCAAGCTTCATTTTTATGCATATGGTATTATTATTATTATTATTATTATTATTATTATTATTAGAGAGAAGCGGTAGATACTGGAGCCCATTGTTCTGCTTAGATATTCTTTTGAGTGCCATGGGAAATCCAAAAACTATGGCAGGGTTTCACCACTGTTCTGAGGAAGGAAAGGGACCAGATTTCCAGGCATGAGCTCTTAGATGGCCTTCATTGAGCCAAAAATACAAGGAAAACACCCAAGCTTCACCCTCCCCCCCAAGTACAGAAGTTCCCATATATATTTATTTCTTAGATTTGTATCCTGCCTTTTGTACATAGTGCTCCCTCATTATTATTATTATTATTATTATTATTATTATTATTATTATGGTTGGTTGCATAGTCAGCCAGATGTTTAGTCTGGATTTGGCATTTTTGTCCACCTATCTTTCTGAGCCTTTGAAACTCCAAACTCAACAGGTTGTGCAAAAGTTGCTCCAAGCCAAGAATGTAGCTCCAAACACCCCATCTCAGGAGGCAGTTCAGCCAGGAAGGATGAACAAATTTCTTTGGGGATCTCACTCCAAAAAAATGGTAGGATAAGATTTGCAGGCATCTCTGCAGGGTATGGTCAAAAAAGCCAAAACGGTGGCCACAGCAGTGTGACCAAAATTCCACCCATTTTTGTTTAATTATTTAATTCACCTTAGGTGCTGCCTGACTCCAAATTGAATCTGGATGGCTCACAACACACAAAAAACAGGGGTAAGGCTTTGATTTCATAGTTGTGGTTGCCATCTTGATTTTCTTGACCCTGTCCCTGTAGACACTCCTGGATTTTGTGGGTCCAGCGTTCCCCACTGGAAGAGTTCAGTTCTTAGACACTTCTGGAGCACCCAGATCTTGTCGACACCAGTGAGATCTTCCATTTCCAGGCCATCTGTAGACCTCAGCCTCTTTCCTTGAGCAGATCTGCACTGCCTATTCTTCAAGCACATAAGACATATGTACGTCAGTGCCATCTAGGGAGCTTACGATGTGATCCTGTGTGTCATTCTGTGTGCCTCCAAACTCTGTTGACCTCATCCCACTGCTACCTCCTCTCTTTATTTATCATTTTCATTATTACTAGATTTATATCCTGCCTTTATTTTGTGCAAGTCAATACTCAATGCTCTTGCCTTCTATTTTCTCCACAATAACAACCCTGTGAGATGAGTTAGCTGGTTTCATGCTTGAGGGAGGACTAGAACTCATGGTCCCCCAGTTTCTAGTCCAGCATCTTAAACACTATACCAAACTGGCTTTCTAATGTGGGGTGTGGGTGTATATATATGTGTCCTTTGAGTTGAGCTTCTCTCCTGGTGATCGTGTGGCCATGACCTTGTAGTTTTCTTAATAACAAAGTGAAGGGTTTTGATGCTAGTCTTTCTACAAGATGCTGTTTTCAACTTCCCAATCTAGCATGCAGACCTGGGGGTTCCTAGTGGTCTCCCATTCAAATCCAAATTACCAATCAAAGCGAATATTTGTAGTTCAGGGTTGAACTGTCTGAGCCTTGTTGTTTTCTTGCAGAGGTTTCATTGCCAGACTAGGCAACATCTTCGCACCAAGGACTCCACAAATCCAAATTAGGCCTGCTTAGCTTTTCATTTAAGGTCAGCTAGTACTGTCACCCAAACTATATATAGATATGAGAGGACAGGGATCACTAGTAAGTATTTTTGTGCACATGCTAAACTTTAACTGGATTCATTAAATTAAATAGCATTCATAGTTAACGTACTTTGTGCCACCCCAAATATCTGCAAAGTCCCCATCTCCTTTTGCAGTGTAGCCCCATATGCACTGTTCAAGACTGGGTCAAGAAAAGAGACTTTTCTGACAAACAGCAATTCAGCACCCAGCCTTTATTTTGCCCACCTGTGGCTTTCAAAGAGGCGGACATGGATCAAACATCTGACTGACTGATGGATGGATGGATGGATGGATGGATTGATTATGTGCCATCATCAATGTCAACTGTTAGTGACCACATAGACAGACGTTGTCCAGGACAATCTATCCCAACCTGGTCCTTCAGGTCTTCCAAAGTCTATCCATCACTATGGCTTCCAAGGAAGAAATGGTGGACTGAAGATGGCTCTGCTAAAACTGGCACCAACAATCACAGTGGAATGAAGAGCCAGCGAATATACCGGCTCTTCGTAATTCCTCTCCAGACAAGGAGAGGACTTGAGATCTCCCCCAAGGGCTCCAGACAGCTGCTCCTCACCAGGAGACCACAAGACAGTGGTTTCTGGTGGGTTTAGAGCTCTGGACGATGAGGGAATAACCATCTTGCTCAAACCACGGTCAACGCCTTTGAAAGGACACTAAGTTCTCATACTTCCTTTTCTAATCACATTCAGAGATTGCTTGTTAACTGCTTTTCAGCTATTAGGGATCTTTGAATCAATAACTTTTATAGCACCAGGTAAGCTTCCTCCAGTCCTTAGCAAAATAAGTTTTAAATACAAGTTTAAAGGCTTTTAAAAAAATTGAATAAACAGCAAAAGGGTGATTAAAACTTTGATTTCAGGAAGTTACAAACAGACTAAGGATCCAGATAAATTTAAATTAAGATTTTGGAATTAACTATAATGAATCCTTCACATGGGAAAATGCTTTTGTTTTGAATTTTAAAAAAAAGTTAAGATAAGACTTTAAAAATTGGACACTAGAGGGAACTTGAGGGATTAAAGATTATAATTAAAGTAGAAGAACACCCAAACTCAACTTACAATTACAGATGCAGCAAAATATTTCAACATTTGAATATATTGAAGGATATTTTTGAACAATGGACCCAGAAGTTAATTTTAAGTGTCTGCCTCTATAGATAGACTGTGTTTAAAAGATGTTATGGAAGAGGAACAAGTTTTACCTAGCAAGATTGAGACTGAACTGAAAGTGGATTTAAAAATGACAGGCTACAAGAATGATATGGAAAATGATGCTACACTGGACATACAAAAGAAACCAGCTGATGTCTTAATAATTAAAAGGGATATGCAAATAACTAACCAAGGGAGTGACCTGGATAATTTTCCTACATTGGATTTACAAAAGGGGCTTGTTAAGGCTCTGAAGAATTTTCTAAGGGACAAAAACAAACAAAAAGAAATCAAGTTCTAGGACATTATTTGAAGGGACTGAAGATCAAGACTATTAAAAGTAAAGGGAAGGAATATAAAGTTGGTTTATTTGATCAGGGTTAAAATAGACAAGTTATTATCTCTGGTAACCCTTAATGGATATTTGCTGACATCAGGTCTGAAATGATGAGGCTTTATGGATTTGTTTATACATAAGAGATGGGATATGGGAAGAAGAGACCATTTGTTGTATTTTAAGAGAAGGTGATAAGTTACTAAAATTGTTTACACTTGTTCTGATGAAGGGGGAAGTCACTTCTTTATATATTTCTTTTCTTTTTCTTTATTCTTATTTTTCCTTTCTTTTCTATTTCGCTTTCTAATTTTCTCTTTTTTTTTTCTTTTCTGCATCTTCTACTTTTTCTTTCTATTCTTTTATTTTTTTTTTAGTTTGCATTCGTTTTACTGTTGTAATTGTAATCTTTAATATTTTTTTAAAAAACATCACCGTAAATTAGTCCATCCACCTTGCTGCTGGTCACCCTGTTCTTCTCTTTCCTTCCACCCTTCTCAGCATTATGGACTTCTGAAGAGAGCTGGGTCCAGAATCAAACATCTACTTGCTCCTAAATACATTCAGTCATTGCAAGAATGCATAAGTTGCAGCTCTACCTCTTATGTCAGTTCCTTTGTGGTGATAAATTTTGGGTTTTCTAAGAATATTACCTGCCTCCAGTACTTGGTAACAAAGCTCTTTTTTCTAGAGCTTCCCCTGCCATTCCTGCAACATTTCACATTCCCATTTATGCAGCATCCATCCACCATCTTATTTCTTCTTGGTGCCACTGATTCAGCTGCCAAAAAGTAGGCGCTCAGCATCCTGGCTGTTCTGCAACTTCCAACTATTTTTAAAGACCTTTTCACAGCTCTTCCACAGAACCCAACAAGGTTCAGTTCTTTGGGGTTTCTGAGGAAACATGATCCAACCTTTGTGATGGGCTTAGAGGACAAGAGAATGACTTAAAAATTCAAAATGGACATGGGTGGAGTCATTCTGCTGAGAACCACCTGTCCTCTCCTTCTTGCACTCAGCTCTTTCTCACTAGGGGTGTCTCAAAATAAAGAAGACCAAAAGAACAAGAAATTTCTGCAGTAAATCACTTGCTTGCAACTAGCTGCACATCCTGTTGGAAGCTTTGATGGCAAAACACTGTAAAAAGAAAAAAAAAACCTGTGATTTAAGGAGAAAGGAGGAAAATATATTTATTTGCTAATTTCAGGCTGCATCGATTCTTGGTGAAGTGAGTTGAATATCTCGGTGGGCTGGAATGCAGAGGGCTAAAGGTCAGAGAAAAGGTTGGAAGGTCCCTGCTGTTAGAAGCCAGATACTGGGTGTTGTGAAACCCTGTGACGTAGCATTTTCTCAGAATCAGTTGTTCTTCTGTTTGGGATCTGTTACTGGGGGATTGAGTTTTTAAGTGGTTTGCTACCTCTTGGGCTTTTGTTTGTTTAGAAATGCAGACAAAACTGAAAGAAAGGCCAGGGAATTGTGGTTTTTGTTGGGGATGAATATAGGTTTTGTGGCATTCCGGAAAAAGAAAATGCAAACTAAGATAAATAAATCATGATCTGCAAAACTTTCCCTTGTCCTGTATTCATGATCATTACCCTTCCTTCCTTCCTTCCTTCCTTCCTTCCTTCCTTCCTTCCTTCCTTCCTTCCTTCCTTCCTTCCTCTGCTCTGTGTTCTTCCTTCCTTGCTTCCTTGCTTCCTTGCTTCCTTGTTTCCTTCCTTCCTGTTATTTAATTATTCTGGAAATATTTTATTTTCCTCTTAATTTTTACCCTTGTTTTTGCATCCATCCCTACCTATCGGAAAAGCTGACATTCATTTATATGATAATGCAATGCAAGCGACCGATTCCAGGGCTGTCACTTCTGCCCCGTGATTACACAGTGTCCTTCTTGTCACTGGTCCAGCTGGGTGGCCAGATGCCTCCCTCTTCCTCACCCCTGCCTTGTTAATTGACAATTCTCACCTCTCGGCCACCAGCACTTCTTCCCTTTATTATGTGCTGCCTTGTTCTCCCAGCCCGTCTGACACTCCTGCCTCACAAGTTCTTGTAAAAACAGATCATTTAAATATAAATAGAACAAGGAATAATTTAACCCCTGTTTGCACCAGGGAAGGTGTTGGGACTTCCTATAAACATCAGGAGCTAGGCTTAAAAACACTGCATATTTAAACTGACAAGTCTATGAAAAAACATTTGGCAGGCAACAGGGCTGGAAGCTGGTGCTCTCCAGTGGAGGACACACATTGGAGCACCCCAGAGCCCTGCTGCCCCAGAAGGGAAACAGCTGTGCAAGCTGGCACAGAGTATAACTGTGAGCTCAGAAATGGGGACCAAAGTTCATCGTTCTAGCATTTGACACTCCCGTAGGTAGCTGGCCTTATTCGGGTTAAGAACTAAGTAAGTTCAGGCCTGGTTAGGACTCAGATGAGAGACCAGGAGGGAATCCAAGGGCTATGAGCCAAACTGGGAAGTCCAGAGACAGAGGCAGAGGCAGAAATGTGATATGTAAGATCAGGCAGAGATGGAGGTGGAGGTGGAGGTGGAAAGAGAGAGAGAGAAGATCAGGCAGAAATGGAGACAGAGAAAAAGAGAGGAAAAAATCAGATGGAGATGATGAAGATGGAGATAGATGGAGATGGAGATAGATGGAGATGGAGATAGAAGGAGATAGGAGAAGGAGAAGGAGAAGGAGAAGGAGAAGGAGAAGGAGAAGGAGAAGGAGAAGGAGAAGGAGAAGGAGAAGGAGAAGGAGAAAGAAAGAGAGAGAGATAAGATCAGACAGAAATGGAGACAGAGGTAGAAAAAGAGAGGAAAAAAATCAGATGGAGATGATGGAGATGGAGATAGATGAAGATGGAGAAGGAGAAGGAGAAGGAGAAGGAGAAGGAGAAGGAGAAGGAGAAGGAAAGAGAGAGAGATAAGATCAGACAGAAATGGAGACAGAGGTAGAAAAAGAGAAAAAGTCAGATGGATATGATGAAGATGGAGATGGAGAAGGAGATGGAAAGAAATAGACAGAGATATAAGATTAAGCAGAAATAGAGATCCCCCAAAAAGGTAACAACTTGAAATTGGGGCAAGGGGGGAAATGTCAACTGGATGTCAGCTGGCTGGGTCAGACAAACAGTTACTAAATGAAGCCAAAATACACTGAACGATAAACCAACCAAATGACTTGGGTTCACACCACACACTAAGCCACAATTAAGAAAAAAAGGTAAAGATTCCCGTTCAGTTGTGTCTAATGACACACGAGGGGGCGGTGCTCATCTCCGTTTCCATGGCCAAAGAGCCAGCATTGTCTAAGGACCCTTCCGCGTCATGTGGCCAGCATGACAATCATGGAAACGCTGTTACCTTCCCGCCAAAGCGGTACTTATTTATCTACCCCCATTTGCATGCTTTCAAATTGCTAGGTTGGCAAGAGCTGGGGCAAGTGCGGAAGCTCACTCCTCCATGCGGCACTCGGGTCTCAAACCGCTGAACTTGCAACCGTCTGGTCAACAAGCCTGGTGTCTTAACCACTGAGCCACCACGCCCCCCATGATTAAAACTACCCAAGGTTAGCATGTTGTTTGAATGCATTCTGTAGGTATTTAGTGTTTCTGAAAAAGGATGTTGTTCAAACCCAGCCAGTGAGCATCCCTGAACATTACCTAGAAGTTGATGAAAAAGAGTGGCTGAGGCCAGTCCTTCACCCCAGAAACTGGGTTTTGACCCAAGGATATGCATTTGTACATGTTTGGCCTCAGTACTTGCTTCCTACAGTCTTTGATTTAAGGCTATCTAGGTTCCCGGGAGACACTTCACCAGTTCAGTAACCAACCTTGACATTTGCTCTAATGCCAAACTTGGCTAGCATTAGAATCTTGGCCCATTTTTATTTGTGTAATGTCTTACAGCCTGCTTGATTCACTTATGATTCCATATTTTGTGCAAACCCAGAACTGTGGTGCCTTACATCCATTCTAATCGCTTTCTAGGAGTATTAGGATCTATGGCCTAGGGGCAATATGGTCCTTCTCCAAGGACATAGAATCAGTGGTGCAGCTGAGTGATTCAGGCTCGCAGTTTAATGGTCTAAAAGGACCCATCTCTGTTCAAACATAGTAAATCACCTCCCTTTCCTTTCAGTTCTGCAGGCTGGATCTCTTCCCCAGTGGCCTGCCCGAATAGCACCACTTCTTAGAATATGAACAAACATTGGTTTGTGCATCCTTGCCCTATGTGTTGTAGCCTGGAAATTGAACACACACCACCTGCCTTTTCTCTAAAAGTTTCAGGTTATATTAAGTAGCAACTTGAGCAGGATGCATGCTTTGGGCTGCTTCCTTTTGAAGGAAGCCAACGTAATCTGTTTATTTATTGACAAGTATTTATTCAAATTGGTTACATCTGTTCTGTAAAAATGTCTCCGGGGGAAAGGGGTGCGAGGAACTGCTCACCAACGTTTTCAGAGCATTTAATGAACTATAAATGAAGTCGTTTATGCATTAGGGTTTTTTTTTTAAAAAAAATCTTTATATGCATTGTGAAGGGTTGTTTATCTTTTTTAAGCGTCTACAGGCATGATGCAAATCCTAGAACTGATTCAGACTGAACTAAGTTTCCTGTACCCAGGGGCCTCCATTTCTTCAGACATAGGATCCTTGCCAGATATAAACTTTGCCTTGCAACTCACACGTTCAATAGTGGAGGACACAATAATAAAGTCAATGCCACTTAGCAATAGGAGATTTCCACTGACAGAGTGCCTAAGACTGAGCACTGTAAAATGCCAGCCTCAAAAGGTGATGTCACATTCAGTTGTGGAATACCTCTGGAGACCTAGAGAACAGATCCTGTTCAAGATGTTTCTTTTCCATGGCTTCCTAGAACTTTTATGTTTCCAGGTATGGATCTCAAGTTCTTGGAGAGGGACATCTGTTGGTTCCCCCACCCCTACCCCTTAGGATTCTTTCCGGGAAACTGTGGATAGGAAGAGGGGTAGGGTTGGAATGTTAATGATTTGCTTGGTAGTCAGTTTCTGAAAACAGTTCTTCTTTGCAAGCAAAATTATGGGCAAAATGTTGGCCCCACCTTGATTAAAACGTGATTGGATCAGTAGGAAGGATGAGATATGGCGGCACAAGAGGCAACAGCCGAGGACCACCCCTTGCTCATCCTACGTTATACATTCCCTTGGCTAACCACATCTCATTTCCCTCTCTGGGGATGCTGCCTTTATAAATCTGTCCTTGAATGACACCTCCATCCTGAGTCTCATCTGCTTTCCCCTTCCTTCTGAAATATGGTAAGCATCTCTTAATTTTGTTCCAGAAGACAGAAAACTGTTTGTGGGCATGCTCAACAAACAGCAGTCAGAAGATGATGTGCGCAGGTTATTTGAAGCATTTGGGAACATCGAGGAGTGCACGATCCTTCGAGGACCAGATGGCAACAGCAAAGGTAAAGAGGCTACCATAATTCATTAGCCAAGGCATGGGAGATGTTGGGCCTAAGGGCCTAATCCTCAAGCTCCTTCGGGAGATCTGGACAGGCCTTCCATCATGACCAAAGAAAGATGTTTTGAAGCCTTGTTGCAGGGTGGATGGAATTTTGATGAGGACCAACTTCCCCTTCAAAATTATGGGCAAGCTGTTTGGCCCACCTTGATTAAAAGGTGATTGGATCCATAGGAGGGGTGAGATAAGGGGGAACAATCACAGCTTCTCTTTGAAAAATTGCCCCACTCCACTGACCTCTGTGGAGAACAAGGGATGCTGTTTGAAAGCCCACTTGTCACCTGGTAGCTTTTGGGGGAGTGGCATCAGTGATGGCAAGGGAAAGACTCATCCTCCCCTCCACAGTTCCAGAACACCTCTTCAAAGTCACCTCCTCTCTACTGTAATGAGATTTCAGAATAGCTTCTGTTGGTCTTGAGGTGAGTTCTTTTACAGCTGAAGTGCTGGACATTTACTGCATAGGTGTGTGTGACTAAGAGTGGATTGTATGCAGGAGGCCTCTGGTTTCTGTAAATATGTGTACATGTGTGTGTGAGAGAGAGTGAATAGGGAGTGTGTGCATAAGTGCAAAACCATACTTGCTGAAAGATGGTCTGACCCATTTGGGGCTAGAATTGGTTGATTGATTGACTGACTGATTGATTTTATTCAATTTGGACACCGCTCGACTCCTACTGACTCTGGGCAGCTCACAGCAAAAAAGCAAAATAACACACATACCATCAAAATGGAACATACAACAGTGCGCAAGATGGCAAATCCAATCAGCCATAAGAAATATATCATACACCCAGAAGGGGCTCCATCCACCCTAGCCTAGAGCCCAGGAGAACATCCAGGCCCTCCAGAAAGTCATCACGGTAGGAACCACCTGGATCTCAGGTGCAACACAGAAGGTCTGCTTTTGGGGTCCCAATAAGATGGCCCTGTTTGATCGAAGGAACCCAAAGCACACTAACCCTGTCAGATTGAATCAGCTGAGGTGATATCATGAGAGATAGGTGGCCCCTCAAGTAAGCCAGACCTCTCCAGTTCTCCTATGGGTAGATGTCAGCCCCACTAGGTAGACCAAGCCAGGAAGTCAACTGCACAGAAAAGCTAAATCTACTTTTATTGAGTTTGGCCTATAATAATAGAATCGTGCAAGTGTGATGAGGTCAGACTGAGCCACATCTGAATATTATCTCTTTTCTCGGGGCTTAAAAAACATTTCATCCCCCTTTACCTAGGTAACTGTTCTTGCTTATTTCCATCAAGGTCATCTTCCATACTCTCCACTGTAAAGTATCCCACTTGTACCCTAATATATGGATAAAATACCTTGCCGGTATCCTACAATCAGTAACCCAAGAGTAATATTTTCAATGGTAGCCCCCAGTTTTGGAATGACACAGCACAGCCCCGTGGTTCTGTCTTTAATGTCCTTTCAGCCTCAGGCAAAGGCTTAAAAAAATTGCTAGCTCTTTTACAATATGCTAATGCTGCTGTGAAATTGCAGAAATATAATCCTGACTGGCTAACATCAACCCCACACCTCTATCTAGTAAAACCCTTAAAGATTGGCTTGCCTAATGCCCAATGCCTAGGGGAAAAATCAGGTCTTCAACACCCTAGGGAAGTTGGCAGGATTAGAGTGGTTGTGGCAGGTGATGGGTCCCATCAGATGGCATTGTAAAATACAGCAGACCTGAATGGGCCAGTTCTTGTCGGAGGGGCTGAAATAATAGGAGATGGGTAGTCTCACAAATAATCCAACCTTGTGCCCAGTTTTATTTGCACTGCTTTTTTAAAATTTGTGCATCTTACGAAGTGCTTAAATGTGTCTTTTAATCCATTGTTTTAACCTGCTATTTGATTGCTTGAATTTCCCTGCAAGCTGATTTGAGAGGAGACAATATTACTTCTTTAAGCAGTGTTTGATTGATTCAAATACTTTAAGTCAATCAATCAGTCAATTGCCACCATGAGCAGAAGATGATTGGACAGGCAGTTGACCTTTGCATAACCATTGATCTCTTTTCTTCCTTTCAAGAAAGTAGATGAGCTCAGCCCTTCAGCATTTGCTGCTTGAGGCCTCTGCCTCATTCTGCCAAACGGTTGGGCCATTCTCTGATACACTGCCCTGAGATCAGAAGCTTTTCTGCCTGAATAAAATGTCTTACAGCATTCAGATCCTTACCCACAGGGCCTACACTTCTACATTGCGCTTCTCGAGGCCAGTGGCTTTATTCACATGAGAAATCATCAATGAGTAGTCAAAAAGGAAGGAGGAGGAAAATGACATTAAATTGTCCTGAAAATTCAATATTTCCAGTGATTTGATGACTATTCATTGAATAGTTCTTCCCGCCAGCTGTTTAAATTTGGTCTGTCACTCTGATGGCCACCTCCATTCAGGAACGAGTTCCTAAATAATTACTTTCGTATTAAAAAAACAATGAGTGAACACCACTTCCCCTCCTGCACCATGTCAACGTATAAACCCCATCAACAGCAATGTGCTCTGATTCCTTATTATCTCCCTCCTGCCTTTCCAAATCAAGGGACACAGTAGAATTTCGACCCTTTTTTCACAACGTTGAGATGTAGTTCTCCAAGCAAAAATATACATATTGGGAAGGGACACAAATATGCATACATTATCGGGGAGAATTCCCCAGCCAACGTTATATCAAACAACACTGCTTGGAAACACTATCTGCATTCAGTAAAATGCCATACAAAAATAAATGCATGTAATAGAAAAAGGGAGCCTGCAGAAGGCATTTCTGTGGAAAACGTGTGTCTGTATGTTTGTATGTGTGTGTACACATATACTAACACAGCATATGGCCTAGACCCTCCCAAGTCCAGATGGGAGATTCCACAGAAGGTTGTGGAGAATGGCAAGGCTGAGATCCTGCGGGACTTCCAGATCCAGACGGACAGGCAGGTCCTGGCCAATCAGCCAGACATCGTGGTAGTAGACAAGGACCAGAAGACAGCGGTGGTGATAGATGTAGCGGTGCCAAGTGACAGCAGCATCAGGAAGAAGGCCTATGAGAAGCTGGAGAAGCCCCAAGGCCTGAAGGAGGAACTAGAGAGGATGTGGAAAGGGAAGGCCAAAGTGGTCCCAGTGGTGGTAGGGGCACTCGGGGCTGGGACTCCTCATCTGGGAGAGGGGCTGCAACAGATCCCAGGAGCAACATCAGAGCTCTCTGTCCAGAAGAGTGCAATGCTAGGAACAGCTAAGATCCTGCGCAGAACCCTCAAACTCCCAGGCCTCTGGTAGAGGACCGGAGGTTGAGGAAGACACATACCACCCATAGAAAAGGGAATTGTTTATACGCACAAACATACATACATAGATATATATAATTTTTAAAATATATTGCTCTAAAGCAGTGTTACTCAACCTTGGCATCTTGACGATGTGTGGACTTCAATTCCCAGAATTCCCCAGCCAGGCTGGGGAATTCTGGGAGTTGAAGTCCAGACATTGCCAAGCTGCCAAGGTTGAGAAACACTGCTCCAAAGTGAAGGACAGAGGAAGCAAAGTCGAGTGAAATGTCTGGGGAAGGAATGGAAAGGTTCCTGCTCTTCCCTTCCAACTTGACCCTCATTCTTAGAGTCTGTCCCCTCCTCTTTTCTTCCCAGGGTGTGCTTTTGTGAAATACTCCTCGCACGCAGAAGCCCAGGCGGCCATCAACGCTTTACACGGGAGCCAGACAATGCCGGTGAGTCCTTAGTTATGGCTTGGTCATTTGGGCTCGGACTACAGAGGGTGCCAAACTGATATTTGCAGAACAAACCCACGGACAAAAAGCACAGCACATCAGAATGCCATCTCTGGAAACTTTGGTCTACAGAAGGATGGGTGAACCCTGGTCCTTGGCTCTAAGCTATTTGGCGTCAAGCATTGGTGAACTTCATTGCAGTGATTCATTGATGCTTCCTGCCAATGCAGCTTTATTTATTTACTTTTGTTTATTTATTTATTAGATTTATATGGCCACGCATCTCACTTGCTTGTGACTCTGGACGGCGTATGTAGTTAAAACACAACTAAAATCATAGTCTTCTTCCACTGAAAACAATCAAAAAAATTAAAGCTACCTTTAAAAATACAATAATAAGAGAGTGCACTCTAACTATATGTAATATAACCATTTGACGGGCTGCGCACTTTCTTGGAGGGACGCGGTGGTGCTGCGGGTTAAACTGCTGAGCTGCTGAGCTTGCCGATCTGAAGGTCGGCGGTTCAAATCCGCGTGACGGGGTGAGCTCCCATTGCTAGTCCCAGCTCCTGCCCACCTAGCAGTTCGAAAACATGCAACTGTGAGTAGATTAATAGGTACCGCTTTGGCGGGCAGGTAAAGGCATTCCATTTAGTCATGCCGGCCACACGACCATGGAAGTGTCTACGGACAAACGCCGGCTCTTCCGCTTTGAAATGGAGATGAGCACTGCCCCCTAGAGTTGGACTGGACTTAATGTCAAGGGAAACCTTTACCTTTACCTTACACTTCCTTGGGATCCCCAAGCCCGATGGCACATCCAAGTTTTGAGGGCCTTCCAGAAGGCCAACAGGGTTGGGGCCAGCATCACGTTGGGGGGAATGATGCTCCAGAGGGCGGGGGCCACAGCAGAAAAGGCTCTGTTTCTGGATCCCACCAAATGAAGCTCCTTGGCCGATGGGACCCACAACATGCCTCTCCTGCCAGACCTTGTGGGGTGGGCAGATGTCACTGGGGAGAGGCGGTCCCTCAAATAACCTGGCCCCATGCCATGTAGGGCTCTAAAGGTCATCACCGGCACCTTGAATTGGATCTGGAAGCAGACTGGCAGCCAATGCAGCTCACAGAGCAGAGGTGTGACATGTGCAGTTCTTGGAGCACACATAACTGCCCGTGCCACTGCATTTTGTACCAACTGAAGCTTCTGGATACTCTTCAGGGGCAGCCCCATGTAGAGCATGTTACAGTAGGCCATTCAGAAGGTGACTAGGGCATGAGTGACTCTGAGCAGAGCCTCCCAATCCTGGAATGGGCACAACTGGCACACAACATGAAGCTGTCCAAGGGCCCTCCTGGCCATGGCTTCTACCTGGTCTTCAAGCAGGAGTCCAGAAGACCCCCAGATTGTGCACAGGGTCAGTTTTAATAATAGTAAGGCTTCCAGTGGGGTCTGGGTGGGGGAGGCTGAAAAAAGTCAAGAAGTGTTGATGGGTGTGCAAGCTAAGCCCTGCCCCCTTTTTATGTGCAAGGCAGAGCTTTATCTGCACAGTCACGGCCACCATCTTGACTTTTCTCAGCCCTCCAGGAATGCCCCTGAGTGCTATGAATCACTGCTAATATTATTAAAGCACTTCAATGGTGAAATGGCCCCCCTTAGGGTCAGAACATGTCCCATGCACCTCCCCAAATGTAATCCTTGCCATAATCCTGTAGAACCGAGATGAAAAATTGGTTCTCTAGTCCTGTCCTGTAACCCTTGGAGCTCCTCAGCCACCCCTGAGCTCCTAGGGATGAACATCAGTGGCCGTACAACGATTAGGAGTCTTTTTTAAAACAAAATAAACCCTAAACCCAATGCACTAAGCCTGTTGTATTTGACAAACATCAAAAGGTCAACAATTTTGGCCCCACTGATGTCATATCCAAATGCTTTATGGACCTTCCCAGCTGAAAATAGTGAATAAGGCTGCCTGGCCCAGTTGTAAGAGGGCCTAATATTATTTCTACATTGGGAATGAGAGAAAATGTTGCTGGAAGGTATATTCACCCCAAGCTAAATGCAGAATAAATGGTAACGGTGAAATTTAAACTCCAGATTTCCTGTTTCATAGCTCAGCCTCTTGGCCACCTTGTTACATCAACTGTTTATGTAATACATTGGTAGTTATCTTTGAAAAGGTACGGAAGTTGTGGCCATGGTAGCTTGGAATGTTACTAGTATACACTGCAAATTCCTACGCTTCAAAAGCATTATAATCAGTGAAATATTTAGGTCTTTTAGACTAGCAGGGTCTGCAACCAAATGTTTTAGTGAAGAATACTCTTGTTGAAGGTTTCAGAGATCCAGCTGCTGAGTGGTCCCCTTTTCTAGACCCCCTTCCCCATTCCAACCACTCCCCCATTGTCATTTTCTTCCCAGTGGTGAGTCCCTGATCAGCTGACCAAGGAAGGATTCCCTCTTCTGGTTTGTTTTCCAAACTTTAAAAAAAAGAATTCTGCAAATTTTGTCATTCTCCTTTCCTTCCCGGCTGATCCCTCCTTGTTGTGCTCTGTTGGGGCTGGTTTGATTCCAGAATCAATAACACTCCAGGTTTGACATCAATAAATACAGGGAAGGGATGCAGTCTTGCTGAAGTATGCAGTGGTTTTAAGACAACCTGCAGGAACTGCATCCCTAACTGTAACTGGCAACGGCTTCCCACGGTGCAAGAAAAGATGGAATTTCTACTGAATGAGTCCTTCTCAGAGTAGGCCTATGGAAAGAAATCCAGAATCCTTCCTTTTCCCTGGAACAGAGGTATAAGAATATTGGAACCAAATTCTTCGGGGCAACCCTAGCATGTTTACCTTTCATGGTCTTATTGTATCAGCCTTGTGAGGTAGTCCAGACAAGAAGCACCAACCATGAGTATTTACACTACCTTTATTGTAAGGTTACAGTCACAGAATCTTGCAAGTCTGAAAGTCCATCTCTCCCCGCTTGCCTTTACAGTCCAAGAAACCAGGGAGGGTCCCTTCTGAGATGCTTTCACCACCTCCATCCCTCCTTTGGACTCCAATTTCATTTATCAGACCATTGTCTAGTCTGCAGCTCTTCCTCCTATCTCCAGAGGTTGTTCCCACATGCCATTACATCTTGGTACAATGGGATTTTTGCATAGCAGTTTTCTGTTGCAGATTTTTTCCTCTTAGCTCCCAGTCAACTAGGGATCCGTTCATACAATCATAGGGTTGGGAAGGGCTATCTAAGCTACAAAGTTCCATGCCTACTCAGTGCAGGAATCCAAATCAAAGCATCTCAGACATAGGCTATCTATTGCCCCCTTGAATCTATCCAGTGAAGGAAATAGATTCCACCTCTCTGTGGTCATTGGCTCCATTATTCCATTACTGTTAGGAAGGGTTTTTTCTGACATTCGTTTGGACTCTTTAACTTCCTGTAACTTAAACCCATCAATGTGTGTCCTACACTCTAGAATGATAAATAAAAAAACAGGTCTTCATCTGTGTATTTCTTTGAGTGCCATCATAGCCGCATCAATCACCTTTTCTTCTGGTTAAACTTTTTCGGGCAGTGAGAGAAATTTGGAAAATAAATAAATAAATAGACGTGCCCAGTTCCTTCTGTCTCTCTCTGTAGGACTTAGTTTCTAGTCCTCTGACCACCCTTTGTTAATGCCTAGTCTTCTTTTAAAGCCCATCAAGGTTAGATGTCCCTCTGACCTACGAAGTCTGTGAACCACTAAAATTGTGGGATTGCTTTAGTCCTATCCAGTTGTATGGAAGTTCATTCTATCAGGATGAGCATAATCCCTTGATCTTCTCACCTCCCTACCCACATTTGTCCTTCTGTCATGCCAGTGATTAAGTTCTCCCCATCATTCAGCCAATTCACTGCTCTTCTGCCAAGCTCTTCTTCTTCTGCATCCATCATAATTCTTGTCAGGACATAAGCCATTTGCTTCTGTAGCAACCTCCTGTCCCTCTGCAGCTATCAGAATTATTGTTCCTCTGTGGCTTCTATTCGCACAGCATATGGTACCTAAGAGTTTCCAAAAAGGCCATTTTATCTGATTAAAATGCCTTCCCCCTTCATGAACATCAGAATCTGCCACATAATCAGTGGCCCTCTTTAGGTGAATGTGAGATGGATTGCACCCACAAGATGCTTAACCTGGTCAGGTAGAAACCTAGCAGATGCATAAGTGGGGTTAGTGTTAAACTGCATTTGAACAACAATACTTGGTCACTTCCAACTTTGTAATTGTATGGTTCTATAAACCTAGGAAATGAGGTAATACAGGAACCAAAATTAAGTGTGTGGCATGGATCAAATCAGTTTATAGCCTCACAGGCATATCCTACATAGCCTATAAGAATTGGAACCCAGTGCTGATTTAGTAGAAATCCACCTGTCAAGAGGGGAGCAATGGTTTCCAGCAAATGCCAGGGCATGCTCTAGAACCACCTTATTTGATATTTATAATAATGAACTTTGAAATCAACAGCCCCAAACTTGAGAGTAAACATGTAAATGGAAAGCAGTGGGCTTGTGATTAGATTGATGTATATTTCCATAAATTGCTGAGGAGCATCAGAGACAGAGGTACGTTTTATTTATATAGCCTTCCTCTGTTAATTGAACAGTTGATGTGTGGATGGGAAAGCGTTGGCTTTGTGGAGTTACTGTTTGCAGATCCGCTGACAGTTAGGCTGCAAAAATTAACAGGAAGAAAGCAGCCTCAGTCACAGCTCTTCTGTTGAAGGGACTGGTTTCAAACTGGGTTGTTGCTTTTGTAGGAAACCACTTTTCTCTTTCTTCCACTCCTCTTCCTCTTCATTCCCACCTCAGTGCTTTCCAGTGCTTTTCTTTGGAAAATCATGGACGAGTCAGTGACTGCTCTTCCCACAGAGCGCAAATTCTGCTCTCCAGTTGGTGGCATTCCTGTCTTTAAATCCTCTATCTTAACAAAGGGCCAAAGGAAGAGAGATGGGGAGATTCATGCACTTCAAATAAAACTTATTTTTTTAAAAAATTATTGTAAAATATGTTTATCTTTGGCTTCTCAAAAGTCTGGAGGAAATCAGGAAGCCTGTAATCAGAACTCACTAGTGTCACGAAACCCCGAGTAAACTGAGAGGTTCGTTTCCACCTTCGCCAATTTCCACCTCCATCTGCAACAGAGACAGAGAGTCCCGCCGTACAGAATCAGCGTCAAGGTGGCACCCAACGTAGCACCCTTCAGAGGTGTTGGGACTACAGTTTCAAGAATTTCCTAGCCAGCATGACTTTCCAGCAAGGATAAGAGTCTGGGGACATGCCA
Source organism: Candoia aspera (assembly GCF_035149785.1). NCBI lineage: Eukaryota > Metazoa > Chordata > Lepidosauria > Squamata > Candoiidae > Candoia > Candoia aspera. The sequence goes on from NC_086154.1 coordinate 262,438,759, forward strand.
AGGGCATTTAGTAGAGAAGTCTGGGTTAACCATTCCCATTATCTACCATTAACTACGTCAGTGTTTCTCAACCTTGGCAGCTTTAATATATGTGGACTTCAAAGAAGTCTACACATCTTCAAGTTGCCAGGGTTGAGAAACACTGATCTAGATGCTTCAAAGAATCCAGTAATGTTTGGTGGCACCGATTTCCATAAACAAACTATTTAGTAAAGATGCCTGCCTGCCTGCCTGTGACCCTGCTTTACTTCAGAGTAAGGGTTTTCTCTCAGAAGCTCTTCCTACATCCCATTGGCCAGAAGACTTATACTGTATCCCCAAAACAATTTTTTTAATTCCTCTCCTGTATGTGTGTGTGTGTGTGTGTGTTTGCTAATCCACAGAGCAACTTTCTCTTCTTCCTCCACCCCCCTCCCTCCTTATTGTTCCATAAATGAACTAATAAATCAGATGTTCCTCAGCCCCGGAATAGAAAACTAGGCAGGCCAGTCGCTTGACAAGGGGTATGAATCATCCCAGCTTCAGAGGTGGCCTTTGGGGGCATAAAGACCTCATTGGAGCTACTTTCTTTCTCTAGTCACATCCCAGGAACAGTGCAGGCATCTGGTAGGACAGCTAAGAGGCCCGGGGGGACATTACAGACATTTTTTCTCTCCTTTCTCATTCTCTCTCTTTTCTTATTTTACGCCTCTCCTGGCCTCCTCGCTGGTCCTCTTCAACGCCTTCTGCCACTGCAGAATCTATTACCTCCAAATGGGATAAGTGGGGGACCACCACCGGCAGGCCTCACAGCTTCAGCAAAGATAAAAGAAGCCAATTGTGCTGTTTTAATGGTCCAGATGAGGAGAAGAAAACTAAATCGGAAATGCCCAGTAAGAAAGAAGGGGCTGAGAAGGTGGCAAGGAGGCTAGGATAAAATGCATGGAAACAGATCTGCAAAAACATTGCATGGAGTGATGGAAGGTTGGAGGGAGGGATAGATGATAAACAGACAAGCAGACAGGTAGATAGACAGATGCAAGCTTGGAAATAATTATTAATATCATTACTATGACTTAAGTAGAAATTCATGGCATACAAAACGTTTATCCTATTTTTTTTCTACCCATTCTCATTACATTTGATAGAATTCCTTTTTGATACTTATTTCAACAGAAAAAAGTGGGTGAAACCCTCCTAAAGGGAGTGTGGTATGGTTGCAGTTATTTAATTGTGAGATGGTCATGAGCCACCTCATGACCTTCTACCATCTCTGCTACAGGCAAGTTCTTCCTTTGAGAACTGATTGGAGAGGTTTGCCTTTCCCTGGAAAATTTTGGGAGTAATCATCCACTGACTTTCTCTGCCCATACATTTGGTGGAGAATTTTGGAAGGCCATTTGTGATTGATTGATTGATTGATTGATTGACTGATTATGTGCCATCAAGTCATTGTTGACTCTTAGTGATCACACAGATAGATTTTCTCCATGATGATCTCTCCTTAACCTGGTCTTTCAGGACTTCCAAGGGTTCAACCATCTCCATTGTAAATGAGTCCTTCCCTCTTGCTGCTGGTCATCCTCTTCTTCTCTTTCCTTCTACCTTTCCCAGCAGAGAGAGAGGTCTTTGCATAACGTTTCCAGAGTAGGATAATTTGAGCCTTACGCCATTTGTAGCCATCTTTACATTTGATAGAATACAACATAATAAGAAAGACTGTGGACAAACGCTATCTCTCAGGAGACTAACTCAAGGCCCTTGCTCTCCCACTCTTTACTTTTAAACTGGATCTAGAACAGGGAATCCTTCAAACAAAAGAATTCCTTAAGCGATGAGCATCATAAAGTAGGACACATGGCTCACTACCAGTCAAGAACAGAGAAGAGGAACAGATCTGGGCTCCCTCAAGCCTGGTCCCTGTGATTCTTGAGTATTCTTTCTTAAGCTCAGAAGAAAGTTGGAACCAGACCCCAAGTGTGAAGACACTGCACGTCATGTGTTAGCACCCCATTGATTGAGCTCCAAATTAAATAAAGATAAAATGACTGAAATCTTGCATGATTGCCAAATCTTACAAGAAGTTGGCGTTTTGCCTTAATTTGCAATTTAGGGTGAGAATGCCATCCCAAATCTTCAGCTATTTGGGCCAATTTTATTTTTACTTTTATTTACTAGCCATGCCAGGAATACCTGTTATGTGAAATTTGGATCTGTGAAATGACCAGACTCTGTGCTTGTAATGGGCTGACAGTGCTCATAAACATAAAGCCAAGCTTAACCATTCAGAAGAAGACAGCTCATTCTGGCAGGAGATTTGGGATACCACGGAAGGTTCCCAAATTGCCCCCTGTCATTTATCATTATAATCCTTCTTCTTTCCAAACTCTTATCTACAATTGTCCTGGCAGCACAGTCATCTTCAGGGCCAGAAATGTTTCCAGAGCAAAGCTATTGAGAGATGAGCTCCAGTTTATAGTAAAACAAGTCTACGTTTGTGTTATGTCAGATGAAAGAAGGGGTGACCATACATCTCTACAGCTTGCTGTGCAATGGTAAAGCCTGATGACCTCTGTAGAACTTGCTTAATGCTTTTGAAGGTTGGAAGAAGCCTCTTTAATGGACTTTATTGGTTGGTGAAGGTTGAACTAGGTTACAACTCATATTCTTGATCAATGCTAATGGCAGACGAGACATTCTACTTTTCACCTGCAACTCTTTCAGATATCATCACCCTTAACTCTGTTCTGTCCCATTTGCACATAAATCTATTACTTTTTAATATATATTTGATTGTAATACAGCAATCAGTTATGATGCCCTAAAATATTTATCAGTGCGTACAATGGATGACACACAAAGGAAAGAATTTCCTAGTAATGCTTTCTATTTGTTCTTTTATCCCAAACCCATAACTGCAGAGCTACTGCTGTGAATTTAGCTCTTGGAAATGATACATCGTTATTTACAGCAATCAGTGAAAGCATGGCTTTTTTTGAAAAAAGGACCTTCTCATCACTAGGTCCAGCATGAATAACATCTTGAATATAGAGAAGGTTGTAGAAATTCCTCAGAAAGGAGGGCAGGAAGGTAGATTTTAATACGATAGATAGATGATAGATAGATAGATAGATAGATAGATAGATAGATAGATAGATAGATAGATAGATAGATAGATGATAGATAGATTAATGTCCTCTCAAAATCTGCAGTTTTAACCATATTTCAGTGAGTTTCTTGAGCTGAGAACTGCATCATAACAGCTGGGGTGGGCAATAGCTAGTGAATAATTACACTCTGATCCTCCATTCATCCTGGAGGGGAAGATTAGATAATTTCCTGTTGGAATTTGCAACATTCAGCTTCTTCAAGCATACTCAGGGCTAGAAAAACAATTCACCGCTGAAGTTTGGCCAGAAATGAAGTGTGAACCCTGAGTTGGAAAGTCAAAGATGGTATTTGGCCAGACAGGGTGAAGTGGGAGGTCCAGGCAATTGTTTTTGGGAATTGGTGTTTCTCTATTTTCTGGGGTCCTGAACCACACATATTGAGCATTCAAGCTACCAAGATGCTGCCAGAATGATTCCAGCCCTCTGCAGTTAGAACAGTTTCCAGCAGAAAGACCTTAGGGGCATGTGTAATGGGCATTCACACCAAGATCTGGTTTCAGCAGACTGGTGCAAATATTTTGCAGGATCTGACCTCACTAGAGGAAAGTAAAATCGGGCATCTGGCATCACTTTTAAGATGCTTTGAAACTGCATTAACATCTGGTGCTGTGCTCATTATAGTTTGCAAAATTGATTCCGCCAGCAATGTGTTGATCTGCTCTTCCCCAGCTGAACACTGCCCAGGTGTTTTGGTCTGCAAATCCCAGAATTCCTAGCTTTTTGGGAATTGCTGTCCCATCACATCTGGACTATACCAGGTTGGGGACAGCTGTTTCCAAGTTGGCATACACCTGGTTACAGTTTGTCAAACACAGAGAGACTTGGGGGGCTTGTGGTCCCAACCCATCTGGACAGCATCAGGCTGGGGACTGCTGTTTTAGTATGTGCATATCTCTGGCTTCAATCAGTTTGGAAAACACGCACAACACAGAGCAAGTGAAAGTGGAGACATGTTCACTCACCTGGCTTAGAAGGCAGATCTCCACATCTGCAGTTAATTTTCATCCTGAGCAAACTTCTCTGACTGCATCACAAAAGCCTTTAACCTACCATGCTGGGCTAGCTCCTGAATTTCCCTTAATTTAATTATCTGCCTTCAGTTTCCAGGATTTGGAGCAAGGGTGTCTGCAAAGGAGGGGTCAAAAAGGTTGAGATGGTGATTGGGACTGTGCAACTGAAGACCCACTCCTTTTTTTCATGCATCACGTGAAAAAATAGGGAAAATCTTCCATCACGCAATCACGACTACCCTCTTGACTTTTTTGGATGCCCCTGGTTATAACCTTGTTGCTTGCAATTGCCTGTTAGCAACTCCAGGGAAATGTTTTGCAAGTCCTCTTTCTTTGAATTAGCACATTTTCTGGATGGGCAACACATATTGAACCATAAACTGTTATAAGCTTGTGTGGTGCAGTGAAGGACCAGGACTGGGGATAGCCAGGTTCAAGTTCCCTCTCAACCATGGAAGCCTGCTGGGTGGCTTTGAGCCAGTCCCTCCCTCTCAGCCATGAGCATGAGAAAGAACGGCAAGATACAGATCTAATTTAAACAATTGTTTAAATTAGCACAACACACCAAGCTACCAAAAGCCACAACTGAGATTAACACTAGCAGGCATTTCATGGTTTGCAAATGCAGCTGCTTGGTCTTTATCTGATCCTGGTTAAGTTTGTTGTGTGAATGTGGCCCTTGTGAACTTGCCTCCAGCTCTTCCCTCTTCCCACTTCCCAAGAGCCAGCAAGGAACATGCCTTGTTACGGCATCAGTGATGTCATTGCATGGCCAATCTCACTGGTCATGTCGGAATGCAATGAAGGCTTCTCCATCAGTACGTGACACCAGATGGACTACAATCACACAGCACACCAAATCAAACCTGGGTTCACAAAACATCATTGCAATGTCTATGCAGGCCATGGCACCCCACAGGAAGAAATTATGTCATGACTCATTGTGATGACCTCATTCAGAGAGTGTACAAAAAGGCATTAATGAAATGGTGTCTAGGTTAGTGAGACTGCATTTTATGCTAGGTAGGAGGTTTTTGTGAACATAGCCAGCTTGTAAATTAACACCTGAAGCATCCACGGGAGGGAGGAGTCAAAAAATTCAAGATGGTGGCCATGACCATGTGACTGAAGCCCCACCGCTTTTTACGCACATACAGTCATGATACCATCTTATCTTTTTTGAACCCCCTAGATGTCTCCAGTTAACACATTATTCTTCTGTTTCTGGGACTCTTCAAGAAATATGAAACATCCTCTTGAGTTCTAATTAACTTGCAGAATACTTGATTTTCAATTTCCTCCCAGTCTCCATTTCCTACCAGTTGGCACTCTGAGCCTGGATAATGGCTTCTGGCCAAAGACTACTAAATCTCCTAACTTGTAAGAAGGTGGGCCCAATTTTAAATGAGAATGGGGTTCTTCAAACCCCACTCAACCAGCCATGTTGCTGGCAGAGACATTGTTCACACATTCATATACTGGGCCCACCATAAAAAAGTTCCAGCATCATCTTCTAGCCTAATCCTAAAACTCATAGGGGCCTCTTGGTCTTGCAGGATAGACTTCCATTTTCCAACGCAGTTTTCTATGCAACTCTGCATTTAGCTGCTGCTCGGTGGATTTAACAACTGCTGTTCCCTTAAAGGGATCAAGATTGACCTCCCGCCTCCTGTCCATCTTTCTCTGGATGCAGATGTTAGGCTTTGTTTGCAAGCAAGGGACTGAAGTGAGCCACAGCCAGCCCTGCTCGAATGGAGGAGGGCAGAGAGTGGGAACAGGAGGGAGGGAGGGAGGGACAGATTTGTTTTCATGGCTCCTAATGAAATATCAATGGATGGATATTTTATTTTGCTGTGAATATGAAATTTTGCCACTGGCCTGTCAAGCTCTCATTTTCAAGAGGAACTTTATTTCACACTTCAAGACAGGCTGGGAAATTAGTTTTTCCCACCGAGGTCTCTCATTAGGGATTACAAAGTGCACACAGTGCAGCCCAATTGTGCCTCCATTTTTATCCTTCACCTTCAGTAGCCGACTCAAGCGTGCCAAGCTCCATTGACTAAGGGGAGCAATATATTACTGGCTGCAGAAAAGCAGGAGAGGCCGTTACATTAACCAACCCTGCCAACTGGAGAGCAATTTGGGGTTGATAACATCCTCATTTAACCGGTCTGTTACAAAGCAAATTCATTCCTATTCAAGAGACCTGATCGCTTGGGTTCAGTGCCTGATCTCTGTGTGACTCTGGATGGAGTTAAACACACAGAGAAACCAAACTCCAGATGTTTGCCTGAGCCATCCTCAACTCAGCAGAAGTGATTTCCTCCCTCTATGCTGCTTTCTCACGGTCTTGAAAAGCTCAGGGCGAATGGGCCTGTTGAGAGGGTGGGTGTTAAGTGTTGTCAAAGGTATTGTGGCAAATGTCATTCTGAGACTTCACTCACAGGAAAACAGGAGGAAAACTGGATCACCCCAATGTTTGGACTAGTCCAATTTATTTTATATATTTATTTAATTAATTAATGAGTTACCCAACTCAGTCTCAAAGCATCTCTAGATACAGGTAGTCCTCGACTTACATCCACAATAGGGACCGGAAAATTCATCGCTAAGCGGTGCAGTCGTTAAGCAAGGCAGCACATGACTGCACCTGATTTTATGACATTTTTTTGTGACAGTCGTTAAGCAAACTACATGGTCCTTAAGTTCTCCATTGATTTTGCTTGTGGGAAGCTGTCTGGGAAGGTCGCAAATGGCGAACACGTGACCCCGGGACACCGCAACCATTGTAAATAAATGCCAGTTGCCCTGCACCCCAATTCTGATCATGCAACTGCAGAGTTGCTGTGATGGTCATAAGTGCAAGGACCTGTTGTAAGTCACTTTTTTCAGGGCCATCATAACTTTGGTCCCTAAATGAATGGTTGTAAGTCGAGGACTACCTGTAAAAGAATAACTTAAAACATGCTAAACGTAATGAGAGAGCCAGATCTCTGTGCTGGTTAAAGGCACAGGACTAGAGGGTGGGAGACGGTGAGTTCCAGTCCTGCCTTAGGCATGAAGCCACCTGGGTGACTTTGGACCAGCCCCTCTCTCTCATCCTTAGGAAGAAGGGACTGGCAAGACACTTCCAAAATGTTGCCTAGAAAACTGCAGGGAATTGTCCCTGTAGACACCAGGAGTCAAGTCTGACTTGAAGTCACTCCCCAAAAACACAGAACCAATGCTAAGCAGATGGAAACCATCCAAACTGGGAAACAGCAACACAAACCACAGACACCAGGGTTACTGTAGGTATTCCAGGATTGTGCTGGACAGGGCTTGGGAACTATCAGAGCCCCCCTTTTTTTTAGTTCTCTCCTTACTTACCGTCTTTCTGAGTTGCAGCAGGTGGCTTCGGCTTCCAGCATTTCTGCAAATAGTTCAGGGTTTCAGATCCCAGTTATCAAATGAGCTCTCAGCCCAGGATTAATTAAGTGGATCTCGAGATCTACCGTAATTAAGGACTGGTCCGGTGATAATTGCTAGGAAATGTATGCATTAGAAATATTCATTTGTCAATGAAGTGTAATTAAGAGCACTGTTTGGGGAAGGATCAATAATTGGGTCATGTGCTGCAGAGAGAGAGAGAGAAATTGAGATGGTGGCGAGACTACTTCTCTGCATGAATCAAAATCCTTGATAAAGAGAGATCAGAAAGCAGATTTTCTCCCGCCTTTGCTTCACTGTCGTAATAACTCATGCCTAGCGCTTGGTGTCCCTGAAGATTGGAACGCGCTGCGTCCTTCCTTTTGTTTCCTCCCTTGTTCCTTGCTGCATTGTTCAAGAGGTTTACAGATTTATTAGAGAGGGAAAGAGTGACAGGTCAAACTGAGAAAGTAGGAAGAGGCTTGTCACCAGTGAACACCACTTCCTCCCAGAAAATGTTTTTAATCCAGGAGACGTGGGTCTCATTGTGAAGCTTCTTGGAAATTCGCTTTCTGAGCATGTTAATCCCTCACCTTCTCAAGCTTGAGGACTGGGATTTGGAAGAGGATGTTCTCTGCATATAATACGGGAGATTGGCTGCTACTAAGAGGTCCCATCTCAAAGCATGCTTTAGAAAGCGACGGTTGGTTTCATCAGCTGCACAAAAGACAGTTGTACGTCTTCGTTGTACAACTAATAACTCAAACCCATTTTTGAAAACAAAGGGTACAAAGGATACCCAGAAACAGCTCACTGGCAGAGGTCACTGCAAGAGGATTGTGGTGGCTTTGCTTCTTCACATGCATTGAGCACCTTAAGGGCTTGAGACAACTCCTGTCTCACTCAGCTTAGACTGCATGATGGGGAGGGATATGTCTCTTTAAAAAAAAAAAAAGCACTACAATGGGTAAAATAGAAATCTGGAGAAGAATGAAAATGCTCTGAGGGTTTAGGTCTGCAGAAGAGAAGAAGATTTCAGTGTGAGACGTTACTTGAAGGCACTTCAGAGATGGAAGTTCAGGAGGACCAGACTTAGATTTCCATTTCTGGCTTACTGTAGCAAGGAATTTGGGGCCAGGATATCCCTCGTTCTTTCCAACAGGTGGCACGTTGTAGTGCATGGTGTCAAATGGGACTCTTGTCCACATTGGGTTCCATAGGCCCAGACAGCTGCATCAGCTGCACCCAGGTCTCCTTTGCTAGGCAAGCTCAAATGAGCTCAGACAGTTACAGAAGAGTTTTAGGTACTTTTCATCAAGACTGGGAAGGGACTCGATATGGACTTGCAAAACCTTTTTCTCTGTAGCGTTTTCTGCTTTTCGTGGCTCCTTGGTACGAGATCCCCATTGAAACTCTGTGGGGCACCCCAGTTATCCTTGGTTTTGGAATAGACGGAGCTCAGTAGGCCCACATCAAGAATGAAGATCCTGACTTCCTTTGGCAAGATCTAAATGTTTCCAGTGGCAGATCTAAATGTTCAGCTCAATGCACTTTTCCAGTTTTAATTCTCTAGTTTCCATCTGCCTGGGGGGAAGAAAGGCAGAGTGAAAGGATGGAACAGGCAAGCTGCAGTCCTATAACGCATCTAGGATCCTGAATTAACTCATTTCCTGGGTTCTCACTATATCTTGAACCGTGAAGTATTCAAATGAGCTGGATTCGCACAATACTCTAAACTAACCCCCCCCCCCAACCCCCTTGGTTAAACTTACTAAGCCAATAGACCTTTAACTGACCAGATTAACTGTGTTGTGTGAACACAGCCAGAGGCAAAATTTAAGACCTGGCTTGTCCAAAAATGCCCATGGATGCTATTCCTGTTCTTGACCCCCTATTGTAGCCCTCTTCTGACCTCCTGCCCTACCACTGGTTGAGTTCCCATAACATGCTAGACTAAACTACCAAGTTAGGATAGTTTGTGCATCAGAGTGTTACGAGGACCTGTTAGTTTATCAGGTTGCTTAAACAAGGCCAGAACTTTAAGCCATAATGTAGTCCATTTGTTTGGGCGTGATGTTTTGTTACCTTGAATTTAGGGTTTAGGATGTTGAACCAAGTCACTAAATCTCTAATGAAGGTTAAAGCTTTCAGGCAAGAGCAGAGATGGGAGTCAAGATTTGAGAACAGAGCGAAAATTGAGTAGGTTACACAAATGGGCCCCAGCGGGATGCGATAAGTAAGAGTTGCTGGAAATTCCTCTTTTGTGAGCACTGAATTGAATAAAACCAAATATCCAGAAGGCAAGTCTGCCAGATTACCACAAAATCCTTAACTGCAACCCCAGAGGAGCTCTAGAACATATTGAGGAGGTAAGATCACTTCCAGCCATAGTTGAGGATGCCCATCATTGGAGATAAGAGTGAATAATCCTCAGACAAAATGAGGCTTCAGCGGAATTTCTGCTTTTCACTGGGAGTAGGACTTGTTGTCCTCGGGAGATTTCTTCCAGCTTCAGGATTTAATGAAAATAAGATTAACAGCTGTCTAACTTGCTTTAATGCAGTTGTGGATGAGAAAAGGATTGTGGAGCTGTACCAGCCTGGAGAAAAATGGCTCACACCTCAGTTCCTTCTTTTCTCATGTCCTGCAGCTCCATCATAATATTACAGCCACTAACCTAGGATGTGAGGACACTAGATGAGGACTCCTCAGGATCTGGCCTTGTAATTGTTTTCATATTTACCATCACAGAAGAGAAGGAGTCTTGAGTCTCTTACAACTCTAGATTCCTCGTCTGGGGAAGGAAGAGGCCTGGATAAACATGGATTTTGACTTTGATTTCCAGATCATAAGCCCTACTTTTTCCATAGGTCCCAGAAGACAGTGTAATGTAGTGGTGAAGGAGCTGGTCCAGGTATGGGGAGAGCCAGGTTGTGGTCTCCCTCAGCCACCCAAGCTCCCTGGAGGACTTTGGGCTAGGCCATCACTCTCAGCCCAGAACCTATGTGGTGTAGTGGTGAAGGAGCAGGTTTAGTAGTAGAGAGACCCAGGTTCTACTCCACTCTCAGCCAACAAAGATCCACAGGGGACGTCGGGCAAGTTACCCTTTCTCAACCCAACCTACCTCATAGAGTTGCTGTGGATGAAGCAAGATTCCTATGTAAGCCGCCTTTAGCTCCAGGAGAAAACATGAACTATAAATCTGACAAATCCTTTTTATCAGCAGCAGACCTTTTCAAAGGTGGCATATCTGTGATGGCTTCTTTTTGCTTCCCACCTGGACTCACTTCCTTTTCTCTTTTCCCTTCCTGCAGGGAGCATCGTCCAGCCTGGTGGTCAAGTTTGCAGACACGGACAAGGAGCGCACCATGCGCCGTATGCAGCAAATGGCGGGTCAGATGGGCATGTTCAACCCAATGGCCATACAGTTTGGAGCATATGGAGCTTATGCGCAGGCAGTGAGTGTCAATACAACAAGGGGGTACTGATGGGTGAGATTTGCCCCTCAGCTGGATACTGGAAGGGTTTCCATAAATCATCTGGGACATAACAAAGCCACTCCCTCCCCCAAACCCTCTTGAAAACTCCATAAATATCACCAAGAATCATTTCAAGACTGCAAGGTTTAGATGGCCTTTACGAGAACAGATGCCCTCCCACACAGCTATGAATTCCTCCTTTCAGGAACATAAACAGTGCATCTTCTCCATAAATGAAGGTGGGACAAAGCAGCCAACATCCTGGGGTTTTTTCCTGAGTTTGGGAGGAAAGCCACCACTGTGTGTTGGCATGAAGGTATATCTAACAGCATGCCCAACCTTGCAATCAAAATGTAATGGAAGAACGTAGGGATGTTCACCTTGCCCACAGTGGCAGGCACCCAAATTCACGCATCAGCCAGACAATACCAAGCAGATAGAAGCGATGACCATCGGGAGAGACGGACCTGTTGAAATGACAGGGGTGTGTTCCCAAGATATGAAAGCAGCCCTTTATCATTGGTTATCAGCCTTATCTCCTCCCACTTCCAACCCATCCCAAAGAGAATTGCAGCATTTTGGCCTCACGCTCATCCACAGGACCCATTAAATCCTATTGGGCACTGGCTTAAAGATATTAAATTGATTGGCACTTCAGAAATATAAGAGCAGAGAAGGAATGGGAGAAATGTCATTACGCTGTTTACATGAAGCTTAAGAAAGAACAAATACCCCTATTTGTGTCTAAAGCTCAGTAGGAATTTTCTTGAATTCAGATGAGTTTAGGGTGGAGAGCAGGGAAGAGACATCCTGTTGCAATTTCACACTTGGGTTTTTTAAAAGTTTGCATGAAATTTCATCTGCCTTTGATCACCTTGCAAAATTCTTGGTTTAATCTTGATTCCCCAAGATGGCAGGCAAGTTTTTAAACCAGTTTCCACCTTCTGTTTGACCAGCTGGTCCTTTAACTCTCAACATTACTTAGCTGTATTTTAAGGCAATTTATAACTGAAATTATTTATTGTCTCAGATTGCTCTTTGGAGTTTGATTTTAAATATTCACCAGCTTTCTTTTACCATACTGCAAATATTTATTCCTGCAGTTGAGGTTCAGGGCTGGCTACTGTTCCTTCGTTTAAAGCTGCATGAAAGTATTTAATACTGTAAAATATCATGTAGAAAAGAGGACTGTATTCAATATTATTACTGAATGCTGTTTGATACTTGACAATATCTGACAATTAACTGCCCACTTTTCCTGATACCATGCCCTCAGATGTGTTGGATCTTTAACTATGTGGCTAAGAATTATGGGAATCATAGTCCCCAAATATCTGAGGGTAATTGGTGCCCAGCTCTTATTCTAGTTCAAATATATGAGAGGTCCTGCATAGTGTTCCAGCCCAGGTTCCCACCTGCCCCGACAAAGAGAAGCTTTGCATAGGATCTGTCTTCCCAATAAAAGTCAGAGAAGAAATCTGGCTAGGAATTCTGGGAACTTGAAGTTCCAACAAAGCTGGAAGCCACCATGTTCCAAAGGGACACCCTAGATGAAGGGAAGGAAGATGGTTAATTTCATGCCATGACTCAAGAATTCTCCAAACATGTGGCTGACTATTAGGAGAAGCAAGTGGCTGGAATATGGATGGATGGGTCTTTTGGGGTTGATCTGACAGAGCTCTTCTTATCCTCTAATGTTCTTTAAGAAGGGAGGAAAATTGAATAAATGAGGGAGCAGCTGCCCCTTTACTTTGGCCAGTGATATGACCCAGGGCTTATTTTAACAGCCCAGTGTCAATTCCAGACATGCTGTAGAGGTTTTACTGAAGAGAGTGATAGTCCTTGTTGGAATCATCTCACCTGCCATAAATCTTCCTCTGAGGCCTTTTATGATTCTTCTCAGCTTCCCAAAGTTAGAGGGCTTCTCACCCCAAGGGAGCAGCTGCAAGTTGATGAGAAAACATTGAATTTAACCTCTTTCTTCCCCCCAACTTCAACACTCTTCTGTATTTAACTTCCCAGGAGCCACTGAATGTACAAAATTACAACTCAGGGAGCTGTGTGAAGCAGCCATGTCCTTGCTGCAGAAGGTGAACACATCCACAGAAGTAATCCAGATGGTCAGCAGATTGTGTGCCATTGCCTTCTGCTGTGATATTTTTTCCACTTTCCCACTCCACTACACCTTGAGGTTTCCATCCAACAACTAACCAGGGTTAATCCTGCTTAGCTTTCCAAAATAAGCCAACTTCCTTACATGCTGCCAGCTCTTGCAGTCCTAAAATGGTTTAAAGACTGTGCTTGTTTGGTGCAACAGTCAACCTGAGAAGCCAGCTTCTAATTCTTATGATTCTTAATGCATGCATTGAAATGAGGAGGGATCATAGGTCATCACTCTTATAGCAATGCTGTAAGAGAAGCTCTTCTTTTCTTCACAGCGTCTTACTAGAGATGCTTCATAAGTCTGGGGAGGAGGCAAGAGTTAAACTAAGGACACCATGAAGCTGCCTTATGTAGGGCTCAAGACAACCAGGAGCTCAAGGAGACATTCATCAAAGCCTTCCAGACTTCTTGCCCCAAATTACTATTTAAAAGAAAATAAATAGAACATATTAATGAATGGGAAGCTTGACATGCTACAAAGCAAAGCATGAGATCTAGCATTTCCCTTCCTTCCTTCCTTCCTTCCTTCCTTCCTTCCTTCCTTCCTTCCTTCCTTCCTTCCCCACTCTCCACATTGGCTTCAGCGCCATTCTCAGATAATTAAAATGGCAGGAGGATGAGCCCAATGCTTTCTTTAAAAGTATTCCCATCTACTTAGAAGGCCAGCTGGGACATAAAGATGGCTGTCAGATCTGGGCTGCAAAAGTTCAGATGACCTCTAAGAAGCCATAAAGATCTCTGTTTTCTGTATCTCTCTGTTGTAGGTGCCAGTCTCTCCCCTACATCCTGGCCATGTGGTGAGAGTGCCCATGACCCATAAAAAAAATCCCAAATGAGCCCACCAGCTCCAAAGGGTTGCAAATCATCCCTGTAGACCCCAAGTTTTAGATCTAGCTCCTGTTCTTAGCTGCTGCCACTAGAAATGCCACCAACCAAATGTAGGAGATTTCAACCCCCCCAAATGAGACATTCTCCCATACAATGGTCTCTTCCACTTGATATCATTTCTGGGTTCAGATGCTCAGTGGCTACACTGACCCCCATCTCTTAAAAACAAATGCATTTCCTGCCCTCCCCTCCTAGCCCCCACCACCACCCACCACCTTTCATTGGGGCATTTTATAAAATCACCTGCTCATCAATCTGGACAATTCCTTCCATGAATGCCAGATGAACAGGAGGGCCCTTTAAAGGCAGAAGAGAGGGCTGGTATTGTGCAGCAACAGAAAAGGACTTCTAATCACTCCATCAGTAATTACAAAGAACAGTACATCACTAATTAAAATGTGAAAGTGTCTTGCACGGCATGTAGTAAGAAAGGGTAATTAACAATCAAACAGGAAGCTGCACCTTGACACCCAGAGATTCTGGAAATCATATGAAAGTCCAGCTCTTTCTTTCTTTCTTTCTTTCTTTCTTTCTTTCTTTCTTTCTTTCTTTCTTTCTTTCTTTTCTACTTTCCTACTTTCTTTCTTTCCTACTTGCATTTCAAACACTTCTAAGGACCTCTCATGACCTCTCTATGCTCAGCATTTGGCCAGGGGCATCTCCAGGGGGTTCCCAAAAAGTCACTGGGGTGGGCACAACTTTTGAATGTTAAAAAGGGGTGGGGCTTTGGTCATGTGATCACAGCTGCCATCTTGACTTTCTTGCCCCCTCCCCTTGCAGACACCCTTGGGGGTGGCATATTCTTTCCTTGGCGATCATGAATATTTGCAGGAAGGAAAGCAAGCAGGCTGAGGCAATGTATCCTGTGTTCCCATTTCCCGATCATTAGTCAAAGGTGGTGATACACCAGAAATGAAGCTGTGTAATTCATTTCCCCATTTTGGTTCGGAGGGGGGATGCTGCTCTAGTTCCTGACTGGACTCTACTTTAGTCCCACAAAAAATGAAGAAGGGAAATTACAAAATCATAAAATGCAACAGTTGGGAATGATCTTGGAGATCTAGTCCGACCTCCTATCCAAGGCAAAAATTCCACTATCACAGCATCCCCAAGGGATGGTCAACCAGCTTTTGTTTCAAACCTCCATGGGTGGAGAATCTTCATCTCTCAAGACTTCCTATTCCATTGCTGAACATCTCACCCTCAGGAGATGTTTTCTGATCTTCAGGCAAAATCTGCCATTGTTTCTTGCCCCATCTCCTGGCACAACTCTGAACAATTCTGCCCATCTTCAATGTGACTGTCCTTCAGATACCTGAAGTCAGCTATTGTGTTTCCCTGCAGTCCAGGCTAAACATACTTGATGCTTTAAAATATTCCTTGTAAGTTTTTTTTTCCCCCTAACCAGTCCTGATTTTGTTTGCTGTCCTCTGGACATGCTCCAGTTTGTCCTAAAATGTGCCCAGGAATGGCTGCAGACTTCTAGGTGTGGTCTGACTGGAATGAAGAATAGAATAATGAAGGAAGGAAGGAAGGAAGGAAGGAAGGAAGGAAGGAAGGAAGGAAGGAAGGAAGGAAGGAAGGAAGGAAGGAAGTATTTCTAATAGTAGCATTTTGGATGATCTCCATTAATTGTGAAAAACACTCTGAGCAAGAAGATATCATAAAAATGTTTACACTCAGGAAAGCAGGCCGGGTTAATGCTAGGACAGCTCTGCACTCCCGCACCTTCTTACCATTCCCCATCTCTATGATCACTTGAAAAGCTAAGGCCAGCCTTGGGTCGAGTGGCAGATCGCCACTAAAATCATCCCAACTGCCTAGGACATTTGCAGGAATCACCTTTTCTTTTGGCCTCCCTTGAGCCGAGCACTCTCTCTTTCAAACTGTCATTCGGTTAAAGAAATCTTAGTTAATTAATTGCATGCATTTCAGGCAAATAAGTTATTAATGAGCACATTAAGTCTGCATACATTTGCACATGAGGACAAAATCATAATTCTGAAAGGGCAAAAAAGTAAAGTTCCATTTTTAGAAGATACATAGTCTGGCAGGGCTGTCATCCCCATTAAAAGAGGCATCCTTGGGTTTCTGTTACATGTTCAGAGGGCAAAGGTGGTATCAAGGTCAGGTTGAACAGAGAGTTCATGGTCTTTAGCAACGGTGTTGGGTTGCTTGCTTCCCTACATCCCTCTTTTTGGCAAGATCCAGGGCCTGCTGAGACAGAGAATTTAAAGCCCTGATAGAAACAGCCAGTGCCCAATTTAAATAAGTTCCATATCAAAGAACAGGCCTTTGCTAGGATGGTACATACAGCAAACAGGTTTTGCAAGTACAAATTGGCTTGCAGTCCCATTATAGATCTACGTTTAAGACCAGCTAAGACCCACTTCCCAAACATTCTTAGAGAATATCAGCAGATGAATTCCACACTTCTAATGAAGGTGCCTGCCCACACACACGCATGCAGGCGCACACCATATGCCTAAGCACATGGGCTCTACCCCATAGAATTGAAATTGTTGAGAACACCGGCTTTCTGAGTCAGAAAATGTCAAGATTCACCACATGGGGGCGCCATCACAAGGAATATTTACGTTGGGAAACTCAGCGCAGCTATTTCTGTCCGGGCAGAAGTTGGAGGATGTGAAATTTGCCAGCAGGGAATGTAAGAAGGATAGGAACAGACCAGAATTGCATTTAGCTCTGCCTAGATCCTTCAGGACACAAGAATAAACCTGCAGAACCGGAGCAGAAGTTTACCACAGACATAAAGCAGTGAAAGAAAACTGTTTTGTGCAAGTGAACCGGTGTAATGTAGATTAGATCATACCAATCTGCACGCCATAACAGTATCTGTTGTTCTCAGATCCAAACTTTCATAGAAAGCAGTGTATATTGGTACATCCCCCCCCAAAAAAACATGTATTTGGGGAAATTCTATTTAAAAACAGCATACATGTAGGGTTTAATTTGCTGGGGAAAGATGTACATGAATAAGAACATAAGGACACCCCAGCTCTTTCAGGCCAAGGGTCATGTTACTTCAGGATTTTGTATCTCTTTGGGGCCAACAATATGCCTCTTTTGCTGCTCACAAGCAGGAGACATGCCTTTTCCACCAATACTTCCCTATATCTGGACTGCGCAGAGGTAACATGGAGTCTCCAAGACCAGTAGCACTTGGTGGACCTGTCCTCCATGAATTTACCCAATCCCCTTTAAAGCCATCCAAGGTAGCAACCATCTCCACATCTTGTGGTAATGAACTTCACAGATGAATCGCATGCCGGTGAAGAACTGCTTCCTTTTCTCAGCTCTGAACTCCTTTTCCAATCAGCTTCGTTGGTTGGCCTCTGGACCTAGCGTTGGAGAGAGGGGAAACATGTCTTCCTGTCCACTTCCTTCATGCCATGCCTTCTCTGTTCCACCTCCATCGTGTCCTCCTTCCATCATCCTTTTTTCTCAGCTAAACAGTTCCCAACGTGTAGCCTTGTCTCATAAGGAAAACAACAGCAATGAATGATAATGATTCAAAGTGGGATGGAACAGAGTAATAAGCAGCTCCAAGTGACCAATGACATGGAAACGACAATAAGCAATTTTCATGCCTCCATTGCAACACTCGTGTTCCCCAGCAACGATTATCCACCTGCCTGTTCTTGCAGTTGCTGGAAACAATATAGAGTCTTTTCCACTGTGACTAATCTATAGGAGAGAGACAGTTTGGCGTAGTAGTTAAGGCACCAGGCTAGAAACTGGGAGACTGAATTCTAGTCCCGCCTTAGGCACAAAGCCAGCTGGGTGTCCCTGGGCCAGTCACTCTCTCTCAGCCCTAGGAAGGAGGCAATGGCAAACCACTTCTGAAAAACCTTGCCAAGAAAACTGCAGGGACTAGTCCAGGCAGTCACCAGGAGTCAAAAACTGACTCAAAGGCACACACACATACAATCTATAGACAATCTTCAGATACTGGGGCCATGTGAAAAATCTGAAGGGGAAAATGTGATTAGGAGTGTGAACTAGGATAGACATCCATGAGGAGCTGCAAGTGATGGAACATCCTTCTTGATGTCACCATGCAAACTCCATCCCATACATTCTTGCCTTACTGAGGAGCAACACAATGTTCAAAAGCCCATATCATATTTTGATGTCCTCATGGTTAGGGCTGAACTCCTATGGACATGGGCAAGGCATAGCACCCCTCAGGAACATTGAAACTGGACTCACACACCTGCTAGGTTGTAGGAATTCAACCATGATCTAACCAGAGGGGTGAATCAGGCCATCCCTTGAGGCTACGACACAGCTGATGGCTTCAAATTGTTTTGGAGTGGGCATGGCATATTTCATAAAGCCAGTAAATGTGTTTTATTGACCCCGCTTGTGTTTAAGTGTCTTGTGTGAACTCAGCCCACATGGTGTCAGACAGATTGTGATGTGGTGATTGTTCCACAACCGCCACAATCAGATTTGGTCATGGGGTGACATCTTGATGCCATAGCAAGCCACGGTCCTTGGGACAGGGAGAGGAAACAGCAGGAGTTTATCCTTTTGCCCCAGTTCACAATGGCCACATCCACAAAACATGCTTAACCAGGATCAGATAAAGACCAAGCAGCTGCAGATGTATAATATGTTAACCTTGGTGTCGTTTTTTGTGGCTTAGCATGTGGGGCCAACATAGCCCATTCTATTAGTTTATGGCCCTTTGTTTCGTGAGAACCTAGAAAAAGAATTGATTTCTGCAAGTTAAATTTGGTGAGTCAAGTACGTTGTATGCGTGTAGTCAGACTAGCAAGACTGAGAGAAGAAAGGGCTTTTCAAGGCAAATAACCCTGTGAAATGAGTTGGCATTTGAATCCAGATCTGTAGAATCTTAATCTGGCGGGAAGATAAAGGGAACAGCTACAAAGAAGTCATACCTTTCATTGTCCCTAAAAGGGTGAGCAGGGGAGCTGCGTTCCATCATTCTGGATCACCCACCCATGCCTGCCTGCCTTCTCACACCTGCACAGCTATGACAAGGCCTGAATCTCCAGCCTCCTTTTCATTTGGGCATCATCTTGGAGAGTCATCCCAGAAAAGCGCCCCATAATCCCTCCTTTAAAATGGCCCCAGTTTTAAAATGAACCTTGGCTGAGGCTGGAAGCGAAGGGAATGGTCCATAGTGGCATTTCTGTTGTTGGTGGTGGCTTTGTGAGGACCAGGCTCCTAGAGAAATGCTCTGGTACCCCAAGGAGGGGACGGGGGGGTCCGCATCTCTTCCTCCCTCTCCAGCACGCATTGCTTTGCTTCCCAACCCTCCCCCAGGCCTAACGAGGGATCAGTGAAGTCAGGAAGCTGCTCCTTCTTTCTATTTACGGTATTTTTAAAATGGGAGGACAGGTCTGGCCCCTATAAAGAGAGAAGCAGCACTTGTACTACAATACCTCCAGGCATAAGGTGGGAAGGCCAACACAGAAAAGCTCTTCTCTAGAGAGCCTTCATTCTTGGCTCATGCCCCTGTGTTCTGATTGTTCACCAGTGTGGTCCATAGTAAGTTTACGCCATGAGTTTCAGTCCCCCTTGAGTCTGAGCAGACCCTTCCTTGCTGTTGATGGTCACTTCCCATCTTCCTCCCCCTCCCCCTCCCCCTCCTCCTTCCATGCTTGGTCCCTCGGGACTGGGTTAACAGCTCCCTTTCCCAGAGGAAGAGGTGTGAACATCCACCACAGTACTGGAAAGAAAGGTTGGGAGCATCCGGGTGCCGTCCTCTGTCCCCAGGCTGCTCTGCCAGTGAATGCGTGATATTTTTGCCCTGTTCTCTTTGTTCCAGCTGATGCAGCAACAGGCCGCCATCATGGCCTCTGTGGCACAAGGCGGCTACCTAAATCCCATGGCAGCCTTCGCAGCAGCTCAGATGCAGCAGATGGCCGCACTCAACATGAACGGGCTGGCTGCCACCCCCATGACACCCACCTCAGGTAAGGACCAGAAGAGCATCATAGGCCAGTCAGCAGCATCAAAACAGCCAAGTGGGCAGGTGGAATGTCGCAATGCAAGCCTTAGCCCTTTCAAACATGGGGGGGAGCTTCATTGCCAACTTGCCCATTATGACTACCAACACCAACACCCAACACCACTGAGGCCAGTCCTCATTGTCAGATCTGCGGAGTGGTGCCACCTCTTCCAGTGAAGAAGCCTGGCCACTTTGACAGCATCACTTTCAGCATATATGCAGAAGGTCCTGCTGGAGATCACAGTGAAGCAACCACCTGGTCCAATGACAGAAGCAAGGAGTGGCTCACTTTTCAGCCTTGATCTAATATTGGGAAGCTTGCTCAAGGACCCTGCCCTGCTAAGCACAATCAACCTTGCTCCAGCAACTGGAGCTCTGGTGTGGGAGGTTGAGAGCCCTTGTGATGTAGTAAGGAAGGTGTCGGACCTGGGACACCAGGTTCAAATCCACCCTCAGCTCCGGAAGCTCACAGGGCCAGTCCTTCTCACAGTCCTCACCTCACGGGGTTGTTGTGGGGGACAACAGGAGGGTGATCCCAATTTGTAGTAGCAAAGCCTTGATATACAGTAGACCACTTTGAAATGTTTTCTATATGTGATTGATTCATCTACTTGACCAATGACTGCAATTGACTGACACTCTGCATTTACTCTCCCGCCCTCTAGGTGGCAGCACGCCTCCAGGCATCACTGCACCAGCTGTGCCTAGCATCCCCTCTCCCATTGGGGTGAATGGTTTCACTGGTCTCCCGCCACAAGCGAATGGGCAACCTGCAGCAGAAGCCGTCTTTGCCAACGGCATCCATCCCTACCCAGGTAGGACAGAACAGGTGGCCTTAGGGATTTCTTTCTTCTGGGTCTAACCCAACACTTGGATCCAGGGCTTATGTGATTCTGTGTCCTTGCCCATCTATTTTTGAAGATGCATTGGCTTTTTAATCAGAATAAGAAAGATTAATAATATACTACATCACCCCAAATTTCCAAACCAGCTCACCAATTTGGAACAACCAGTTCCAATGGCTCCCAGGAGCTGAGCTGAACTCCTGATAACTTTATGAATTCATCCATGGAATTTTATTTGCAGGAGCATAGAAGTAGTTTCCACCATCATCTTCTGCAATGTCATTTGACTTCCCTCTTTAGCCTACAGCAGTCTCCCATTTCAGTACTAAACAGGTTCAACCCTGCTTAGCTTTTCAAGATTATCCAAGGTTGGCTAAATCCTGCCAGCTGTGAAGGATGAGAAAATGAGGAGTCCCTCAGCTCCTGATGAATGTGTGGACCTTTCTCTTTTGCTTTCTAACAGCTCTGCAGAAGTGGTTTGCCAATTCCTTCTTCCCCCCAAAAATGTTTTTGTTCTAAAACCAAACAGCGTTGGCCAAATGCTCTCCTGCTCTCTTCCGTTAAAGGAAAAAAGACAGAGAAATCTTCTTCAGTGGTATATGATGTTCTTCCTTATTTATTTGTTTGTTTATTATTTCACTAGGCTTATATGCTGCCCCAATCATGTCTGACTTGGAGCAGCTTACAGATCTTCAGCAAGGTTAATAAGGTTAAAAACAAAAAAGATACAACAATATACTCAAATGCCAGCCCTAACTCTTATAATGGCAGAGAGGGAAACGGCCTTTTCAATCCCAAAGTCCCAATGAACAAACACATCTTAATTGCTTTACAAAAAGATCAGAGTTCTTCTGATATTGGGGAAAATGAAGTTTCAGAGAAGGGGGCAGCAGAGGGAAGTGGCCCTACTATGGGATCCCTGCAGACGGCATTCCCAAAGGATCAAGATCCAGAGGGAACCTCCTCATCTCAAAGATGGGCCCGAATCACTGAGAGGTGGCATCTTGCAGATATCCAGGTCCTGAAGTATGAGAGCCTTTAATAGTGCCAACTGTGGCAGAGCGCTGGAAAGCATTTGGCCTAAGAGATCAGAAAAATCACATACCAGGCATTTCTATAAAAATAAATGTATTTACAGAAAGCTTCTTACACAAACATATTTACAAGCTTATGCATTCACAGGTCCTCAGAGAGGACTGGGAGGAAGGCTGTGTGCAAAGGAAACTGAAACTAGTAACTAGCCCAGGCAAGCTGCCCTCCAGGCAAATCAGGAGGTCCTTTACCTTATATGGTCATGCCTTTTCACACCCAAAACTAAGGATACTTAAGTTTGACCAGTTCTCCCTGCCAGAGTGATTTGTTACCATAGTAACATAGTGGCTTGGTCCTTGGAAAAACAAAGAAATACCAACAGCAACCTGGAACAGAGTAATAATCAGAGACAATGCTTAACCAAATATGCACAAAACTGAGAGGTCTGGTCAATACCCTGGATGACAGAACAAGATTGCAATCTGATTGGACAACTGGGCTGGGCAGAACAAGATGGCAGATACGAAATGGGGGATTTGGGGCTTAGAAGCACTACTCTGGAGAAGGATCAGGTATAGTCTTGGCAATAGAGGTAGTCCTCGCTTACCAATGGTAACTGGGACTGGCTACTCCATTACTAAGTGATGCAGTTGTAAAGTGCGATCTCATATGACCCTGATGCTTAGCAAGAGTAATTTCAGCACTTCTGGTTGCTGTCATTAAGCAAATCCTGCACTGTTGAGCGCCATGTCATGTGGTTGCCATTTGCCACCTCCTGCCAGCTTCCCCGTTGACTTTGCTTGTGGGAAGCTGGCAGCGAAGGTTGCAAGTGGTGGCCATGTGACCATGGGACGCTGCAATGTTGTAGTTGCAAGGCGATCACCCAGCGCCTGAATCCCAGTCAAGTGGCCACGGAGGCACCGCCACATTTGGACCCAGATTTAGAGTCCAGCCTAGCCCCACATTTTGTCTCCATCACTGGTTGCAGCATCTGATGCATAACAAGGTTGCTTCCATCAATGTGAAGGGTTGAAGGTAAAAACCCTTGGCCTTTCAGAGCGAAAAGCTCTGAGCGGGGGCTAAAAGAAGGAATGGGACAGCCTGCAAACCCCCTTTTCATGACCCTTCCATCAAGTCAGAATCCTTGTCAAAGCAGCAGAGAGACCCCCGCCCCCAAGCCAAGAATGCCAGCTCAGCGCATTCTTTCAGTTATTGTAGTTATTGTTGTGTCTGAATGCCTAATTAATTGCAACAGTAAATGCACACTCCTTTAATCACTGCATCAGCTGTCCTAATCAATCTTCATAATACAGAATCGGTAGTATGGCACCCATGAATTTTAATCTACATAAATTTTGTGAAACCTCTCACAAGCTTGTTGTACCAAATGATATAATTATGGATATAGATTAGGCTTGGGGAGAATGATTTAAATTGGATTTAGGCAGAAAGTGATGTGGGAGCACTCAATTATATATTTATTTGTTTTAATCTTGACCTTGCAGAGCCTGTTCTTAAAAAGACAGCCCTGCTGTCCCCCAGTTGTTTTGGCCGCTTGCAGAATGGGGGTGATAGAACGCCTCTCCCTAAAGTCCCTCACTCTGCTCACTCGTTTGGGTCATACCAGTAAAATGGAAGTAGAAAGGGAGTGTAAAATAAGAGGAGAGAACTAGGGAGGATCTAAGGAGAACTGAAATAAGTTTTGCATATAGAATCATAGAATCGTAGGGTTGGAAGGGACCTCAGAGGTCTTCTAGTCCAACCCCCTGCCCAAGGCAAGAGTCCTCATACCATCTCAGACAAATGGCTGTGCAATCTTTTCTTGAAAACCTCCAGAGAGGGAGCACTTACAACCCCAGTAGGCCAGCTGTTCCACTGCTCCATAGTTCTCACTGTCAGGAAATTCCTCCTTATTTCCAGGTTGGATCTCCCTCTGATGACCTTCCACCCATGGCTTCTTGTCCTACCCTCAGGTGCTATGGAGAATAAGTCGACACCCTCTTCCCTGTGGCAGCCTTTCAAGTACAGGAAGATGGCTATCATGACTCCCCTCAATCTTCTTCTCATTTAAGCTAAACATACCTAGTTCCTTTAGCCATTTTTCATAGGATTGAGCCTCCAGACCCTTGATTGTCTTTGCTGCTCTTCTCCGCACCCTTTCTAGGGCCTCAGCGTCTTTTTTGTATTGTGGTGACCAGAACTGGATGCAGTATTCCAATTGTGGCCTCACCAGTGCAGTACAGAGCAGTACCATCACTTCCCATGATCTTGATACTATCCCTCTGTTGATGCTGCCCAGGCCTGCATTGGCCGTTTTGGTGGCTGCCGCACACTGCTGGCTTGTACTAAAGTGGTGGTCACCAGGACACCCAGATCCCTCCATAGGCACTACTGTTGATCCAGGTACTGCCTATTTTGTACTTGTGCATCTGGTTTTTCCTGCCTAAGTATAGACCCTTACATTTCCCACCACATAGGAGCAAATTAAAAGTAGATCCCAGGTTCCACGTAGAATTAGTTCAATTCTAGAGCCAAATCTGAAAGGTTTGAAGACTTTGGCCCAAGCAGATGGTGATCTAAAACCAGAAAGCTGAGGTGGGCAACCAAGACCCTTTCAGACATTGCTGAAGTGGACTTTCAACATGTGTACTAGAAGTGACTGAATATCTATAGGGCTGTGATTTCCCATCTCTGTCATCAATATGAGTGTAATCGATATTAGCCAGTCCCTTCCAATGGCCACCATTCCCATCATCTCTAGTCAGCACAGAATTATAGAATCACACCCCCTGCTCAGTGCAGGAATCAAAATATAAGCAGATGGATCTTCTGCCTCTGCTTGAACACATCCAATAATGATAATCTCTATCTATGAAGACCTGTTCCTCTGGTCAATGCTCTTATCTTTAGGATATTTTTCTTAACATTCTAGTAGAATCCCTTGCTGTCAAAGGGTCATTCCATCTTTTCCACTGAGATGATAGAGGACAGTTCCGGGCATTCATCTCTGTGTGACATTCCATCAGGTTGTTGAAAAGTGGTATCATATCTCACCCATCTCCAGTCTTCTCTTCTCAAGGCTAAAGCATGCAGTTATCCCCACCTCTCCTTCTAGAAGAGTCACTGGACCATCCTCATTGCCCATCCTCTTAGGATTTATGGGAAGTACAACTTAGCACATGTGAAGGCCACCAGCTGCACAGCCTGATCTTTGGAGTCAGGAGATAATTGGGCTAAAAGCAGTATTACATCAATCTCATCTTGGCTGGTGACAGAATTGAGTCCTAAGTTGGGGTGGTAGGTTAAGGAAACGTCAAGCAGAGAAATCTGGATTTGGGAATTCTATGTAGATATGGAAACTTGGACTGCGCACTCGTGGAAAAAGATAGCAAAATGGTTTGAAGCTCTCACAAGCCTTATCTCTGTGCTGACCATTGAAGCAGCCACATCACTTTCCAGGCTTCCACACAGGACCGAAAACAGATGCTGATGCTTTCAGAGTTCTTTTAACAAGCCAATTCCTTAAAGCAATGGCATGTATTTTTAGCCCTCATAGACCTTTTGTTCTGCATTCAAACAACGTGTTTTTAAAGCAGTGGTTAAGCACAAACCCTGTAATTGAGTGGTATTCCAAAGGGAGTTGGAAAGGTGTACTGGATTGTGTGACCTCTCCTATTAAGTCATCCACCTCTCTCTTCCTGAGACTTGATCACTCCATCAACTGCATGTTTGGTTCCTTTGAAGGCAAAGTCCTCCTGAACATGTTGACTTTGACATTTTGGGCATCGGGCAGACTTTGGGAGTGACTTTAAGAGATCGACTTTTTTTGAAGGACGTGGGAGTAATTCTTAAATACTACCCTAATGAAATCCTGCTGCCTTTCTTAAATTTATATTGATGGTCATTGAGGAGGTCATTGGCTTGTTTTGTGTCTCTCTGGGTTTACAGAAGGTGGTCTGCCATTGAGTCACCATGACCAGGAATTCTCTTGCACCAGAGGAAATGAAGTCCAAGAGACCCTTTTTTCCAGTGGATATGGAAATGATGTCATTAAGAGAGACATCAGTAGAAGGCATTTGCCCTAATCTGAGAAGTTACTATACTTCCAGCTTTTCATTAACACTACAGCTTCAGTTAAGGAGGCATCTTGGTTCTTACCTTGAAGGCATCTTCCCGAAGACACACATCTTAAGTAGACTTGCAGGGCAGAGCTGTTTCCACCATCCTCAGAGATTCCTTCGGGGGAAGCTGTTCCAGGAAGCATATGACCATGAATCAGCTCTTTCAGTAGATCCTTCTGGGGTAGCAAAAGGATGCACCAAAGAGGACACAACACAAATTTTTCACATACCTGAAAAAATGTTCAACTCCTTTTTCAAGCCCAGATCAAATGCCCTGATTTTGAAATGGGCAAAAAACCCCACAAACCACCACTTATTTTGCAGATGTGATATCTACCTCTTACCCCTATCTCTATCTAGCTATCTAGCTATCAAATCTTTCATATATATCATGTGTGTGTGTGTGTGTATACAGTATGTATGTATGTACACACACACACACAGACACACACACACAGCAAAAGGATTCTTTGCATTACAGATCATACTGTACACTTATCTCTGACTTTATTTACTTATCTATTTAAATGAGATAAACTAGGTGTATCATGTAAGATAAGCCAAGGATATCCAGGCTTTCCTTTCTGGACTGAGATTTGCTCTCACCAAGATGCAAAAGGAGAGAGAGAGAGAGAGAGAAAGAAGGGGAGAAACACCTGCAATTCCAGGAGGAACCACAGGAACAGTACAAAGAATTTGGTGGGGAAGGTGTAGAATTGATTGATTGATTAATTATGTGCCACCAGGTTGCTGTCAGCTCTTAGCAGTTACATAGATGGATTTTTTTCCATGATGATCTGTCCCTAACCTGGTCCTTTGGGTCTCCCAACAGTGCCCCCATTGCCACCGTAACTGAGTCCATCCATCTGGCTGCTGGTTGTCCTCTTCTTCTCTTTCCTTCTACCTTTCCCAACATCAGAGCCTTCTCCAGAGAGCAAGGTCTTCACATAAGGTGTCCAAAGGAGGATAATTTAGGCCTGGTCATTTGTGCCTTGAGTGAGAACTCTGGGTTGATTTGTTTGATGATCCATCGGTTTGTTTTTTTGGCTGTCCACAGTCTTCTCAGGAGTCTTCTCTGACACCAAAGTTCAGAGGCATCAATACTCCTCCTAACCAGCTTCTTCAAAGTCCAGGGGTATAGCATTAAATAAATATAAAACCAGCAGCTATTGATTTGCTCCAGCTAGGATCCCCTTCCTTGGCAATCATTTTCCATTGCAATGGGCACCAAATCTTGTCATGTTTTGGCATCTGGTGACAATATTTCTGTTTGCCCAAGTGTTGGGTTAAAATTGTGCTCCTGCATCTTCTGTTCTGCCATTGGTGGAGATTTTGCTTCTGGATTATGAGGTTTCAAGCTGTTTGGGAACTAAACGTATGTTCCTCCACACCCACATGGGGTTCATGGAATCATAGTACTATTGAAAGGACCTTGCTGGACACCTGGACCTGTCTCCTGCTCCATGCAAAATTCCCCCACACCATCCAAAAAATTTAACCAGTAGAAGAAGAATAATTCATACAGATTGCAAGACTTTGTTAACAATTGTTAACGAAGTTAAGATAAAGGCCTTTAAGGTTCTCTCTTCAGAATGGCCAAAATCACCCCACTAGATTCAATATCTACAAATAAGCAGTATAGTCTAAAGCAGCATTTCTCAACCTTGGCAACTTTAAGACATGTGCACGCTGGCTAGGGAATTCTGGGAGTTGAAGTCCACATGTCTTAAAGTTGCCAAGGTTGAGAAACACTGGTCTAAAGGAATCACAAAAACAAGGTGGAACAGTTAGAGATGTAATCAAATTAAAACAAAAACCTTATCACACAAAAGTCAGTTCATTTAGTGAGATTTATTTATAAGCTGCTGGTAAAGTCCAATTCAGAAAGTCCGCCGGTTTAGGATGGTTATGATGAAATGGATGCAGAATTTGAACATCGCAATTGGCTGGCATTGAGGAGAATATCAATGGAAGAGAAATATCAGATTTACAGTTAATATTACACTTAGAGGAAATATGTTTTACCAGTGGTATATGACTCTAATAGAATGAAACAGATTTTAAAGGTAGATTTTTTTTCAGCCCATTATCTTTTTACTGAATATTACTAAACTTTATATTCCTACAAAATGTACTGAGCTGGCTTTGTACGTGATAACAGCTGCCAGAATTTTCTATGCTTCTTATTGAAAAGCACAAATAATTCCTTCCATGAAAGAAGGGCAAATTAAGTTATGAGAGTATGTATCAATGTCAAAACTAGCTGAATATTTAAAAAACAAATGTGATAGAGAGTTTAACTTGATGTGGAAACCAGTTTTGGATTATCATTTTACAAAGGAGTTCATGCAACATCATAAATCTGGGTTTCTCCTAACATAAGATTATAACATTTAGGTTTTTCAGACCAGATATAATTTATTGTAATTTTTCTTTTGCTCAGTATATAATTTGTCATTCAAATCATACTGGTTAAAACTGAACAATAATCTAATTTTAATACTGATTTATTTTAACATAGCTTTTAACTTTCAGACTGATGTAAGATATTTTAATATGCAGATTTATATCAATGTTACTTCAAAATGATTTCTTGTCAAATTTACACTGCCTGAAAACCTCCTTTTTATTTACAACTTGCTTTTGTCTTTTTTTTTCTTGCTTCTTTTTTTGATTATATTTGTACCTTGTCATCATTATCTTCCCTAAAATGCTCCCTAATAGGTCACCTCTTCTGAAAACCTCCATCAAGAGAAATTCCATCACTGTCCTATGCAGACTGTTCCATCAGGAAATTCCTTCTAATGTTTTTTGTGAAGTTGTTGTTGTTGTTGTTGTTTAAAAGTAAGTTGGTTAATATGGTTGTGTCTCCACCTTTGAGACTGCTTTATCAATGAGAAGTGGGTTAGAAATTTCATTATCAACCAACCGAGCAGCTCACTGCCCATTACAAGGAATACTCCTAGTTTTGAATAGAAATGTATCCAACTGATATTGCCAGATGTGTTGTGCTGTACTTCCAGGAGATATTGGCATGACTTTCAACCTCTTCCTTCTTTTTTCTCTTGTGTCTTCACAGCACAAAGCCCAACCACAGCTGATCCTTTGCAACAAGCATACGCTGGAGTACAGCAATACGCAGGTCGTTAGTATTAACACTTTCTCCCAATAAACCTTTCACTTTTCTGGGGCCCTATAAAAGTAGCAGCATTCTTCATGGTTGATCTCATCTGCATATGCATTGTAGCTGAGCAGCCCAAAGGTCAACACCTGTGCTATGAAGTTGCCTTAAGAGGCATTCATCTATTTCTTATATTTACTGTATATTATGCTTTCCTATTCATAATCCATTTTAGAGGCTAATGATCACAATCCATATTAGAAGCTGGGGAGCTACAAAGCAAGGAGAAGTTGACAATCCACAGAACACAATAAGCAATAACACTACAAAAGCTTTGTAGAGATCAGATGAGATGATATAGATAAGAGAGAGAGAAAGAGAGAGAGACAGAGACGGAGGTGGAGGTAGAGGTGGTGGTAGAGATTATGGAGATGGAGGTGGAGATGGAGATGGAGATGGAGGTAGAGGTAGAGATAGATACAGATAGAGATAGAGATGATGGAGATGGAGATGGAGTTGCAGTTGCAGTTGCAGTTGCAGTTGCAGTTGCAGTTGCAGTTGCAGTTGCAGTTGCAGTTGGAGATGGAGATGGAGATGGAGGTGGAGCTAGAGGTAGATAGAGGTAGAGATGGAGATGGAGATGGAGATGGAGATGGAGATGGAGGTGGAGGTGGAGGTGGAGGTGGAGGTAGAGGTAGAGGTAGAGGTAGCTAGAGGTAGAGATGGAGATGGAGATGGAGGTAGAGGTAGACAGAGGTAGAGGTAGAGATGGAGATGGAAGTGGAGGTAGAAGTAGAAGTAGATAGAGGTGGAGATGGAGATGGAGATGGAGGTGGAGATGGAGGTAGAGGTGGAGGTGGAGGTGGAGGTGGAGATGGAGATGGAGATGATAGAGATGATGGAGATGGAGATGGAGATGGAGGTAGAGGTAGAGGTAGAGGTAGAGGTAGAGGTAGAGGTAGAGAGATAGATATGGAAGTTAATAAAAACAGAATTGGTCCAAATATAATCACACTTAGAGTAGATCTTTAAATTTGGATCCAGCCTAGAATTAAATGTGAAAAACAAAGGAACACCCAGAGGTGAAGAAAAACATAAGTAGAGATGGATCCGTATTTAAGAACATTACATCTTGCACACAGTTTATTCTGTTGCTGAGCAGATTAGAAATAAAAGCCAAAAAATGAGATTATTTTCTCTGTATTCCTCAATATTCTGAAAGCACAAAGGGGAAAAATATCCTGAGAAACACCATTCTTCTCTCTCAAAGAAATAGAGAGTCAGATAAGACCACCGGTTATTACAGAGTCATTTCAAATGTAAAAAGAAATCATCCATGATTTTTTAAACTTCATATGTATGCATTACATTAAGGTTCTTTGCCATTTTTGTTTTCTTTCATTCTTGTTAAATACACACATTTCA
Organism: Candoia aspera; assembly: GCF_035149785.1. Classification (NCBI taxonomy): domain Eukaryota; kingdom Metazoa; phylum Chordata; class Lepidosauria; order Squamata; family Candoiidae; genus Candoia; species Candoia aspera. The sequence continues at coordinate 262,469,404 of NC_086154.1, forward strand.
CTGCAGAAACAGAGGAAGCCACTTTTTCAATCCAGTGCACCAACTGCTGTTCACAAAAAGAGAAAGGAGGGTTTGATTGGACCTACAGTATATGCATTATCAAGCAGAAGTTATTCTAGGCCTCCTCATATACAGGACAGGAAAATCCACCACACACCTGCAAAATTTCATATGAAGTGGGTTGGAGAAGCCACTCCAAACCGTAGAAAGTAGCTAAATCCAGATGTCCTAAAGGAGCAGATCCCAAGTGGATCCCAACAAAGATTCTTAGCCGGGTTTCCTTAGAAAGCTTGGCCACTGATCCTAATAGAAGAGATGCAGAACTGTGGGGATAAACTGCCAGCCATTGAGGAGGATGGAGATGGCTCTGAGGAAAGCATGCAGCAGCTGTTAGGAAAACATCAGCTTGTCCTAGAAAGGCAAGAGGGAATGAGAAAGAAACTCAAGAATGCCCCAGCTTGACTTTCTTTGGTATGAGATGGAGAGAGAGAGAAACTCTGTCAGGTTTTCAAGGTTCCATAACAATAAAGTAGAATTCCAGTAGTTTATTCATGGTTCATTTCTGTCAGTTCTTCGAGGTGGACAAGACTAGGAAACCAAAGTTATGAATACTAATACTACTTTTATTATAGCATTAATATACTACTGCTTATATTGTATTGTTATACAGTATAACCGAAACTTGCAAGTCTGAAGGTACCTTCCCCACTCCCTGCTTTTGTCTTTAAGAAAACTAGGGAAGATCAATTCTAAGATGTTTTCATAAATTACACTTCTGCTTTGGACTCAGATTTTGTTAATCTGACCACTGACTCGGTTGTGGCTCTTCCTCCTGATCCTCAAGGTTATTGTCACAGCCCATGTGACACAGCCCATATGGTCACAGCCCAGGACACTCTCAGTTTCCTAATCAAACCAATCTTGAAGGACTGACATCAGTCTGTTCGGAGAGTCATCAAACCTTGCCTTTGATCATGGAGAATATGTCAGATCCTTGGGGCACCCCTGTTTTCTTTGCTCACAGGATGGGAGACTTGAGTTTAATGTGGTGTGGTATCCAGAGATAGCCTTGAAGAAAATATGCACCAGCCATTAGGAAAATATACATGGCCTGGAAAGACAGGAGGGGTTGAAACTTGCCCCATCTTGACTCTATTTGGTATAAGAGAAGGGAATGAGAAACCAAACAGTTTCAAGATCCTGTTATTATACCCTATTGTAATAAGTTAGAGTTTCAGGAGTTCTTATGGTGTCTGCTTCCTGATCTGGCCTATCTCAAAGGCTCGGATCTGGAGTTTCATCTTGTACCTGGGAAGAGGGCTGTGCCTGGGAACAAAATAGAGAAGCAGCTACGATGTAAGACCAGGTAAAAGAAGAGGCAAAGCAGAGAGAGATGGTCAGTCAACAGCTTAAACTCAGGAAAGCAAATCCCTTTCTAAGAATCATAGATGGGCAGGAAGAGAAGAGTTAGACTTTTCTCCCCCAAAGGCAAGATATGGTTTGATATGGCAATGGTAAAGACATCCCTGAGCTGAGTTAGGTTTCTGGTGACTACCTGGACACAACCCTGCAATGTTCTGGTCAGCCCTGAAGAAGGGTTTTGCCCTGGCAAAACTTAGGTCACCTTGGCTGATCTTGGAAGCTAATTACAATCAGATCTGGTTAGTATTTGGATGGGAGGCCTAAAAACTCCAGGGCTATGGGCCCAATTAGCAATCAAAACACATCCAAGAAGAAAGGAAGGACAAATCATTTCCATGATTGTGTCAGGAAAGCTGCATGGACACAGGAACCAAGAAATTAGCTCAACTCAGGGGTGTCCTTACCCTTACCTTCAAGTGGACCTCTCTCATGCATTTCAGACATGGTGCAATTTCACAAGGATATTGTAGAAGATATTCAGAATAGGCTCTCGGTGTCCTTTCACACTTAACAAGTCCAGCCTGTTGCTTCACCCAATTAGTTTGCTTCCTGTGGTGCAAAGGACAGTCATTAGTTATTTCTGTGCGAAGTTTTTTTTTCTTTTTTTTCCCTGCATTTGGATCTGGGGATGTAGATTTCAAAACCTTCATTGGTTGGTGTTTAACTCCCACTCTTAATTGCTTGTCAGGGTTGACAGATGGGTCATGTTGAGATCTTAGATTCTAAGGGCTGCAGCTCTTAATTAAGTCCAGGCATGCAAATGGGCACTTGTTTCTTTCCTGCCCTTGTTGAGACTCCACGGATTCATTATTTTAGATGCTGTTTGTGATCAAGGGAGCCTTAATGCTTGCTGTTGGTCATTCTGATGCCTCCTATTACTCAGATCACTTGAGGCGCTGACACTTAATCCAGATTTCTTTAACTTGGTACCATCCATATGAATTGGCTGGGGTGATGGGAGTTGTAGGCATCTTGGTTGGGAATGATAAGTTTGTCATATAAGATACCTGCAGAGCACCAACCTGGAAAAGTCTAACAATACATTGTCTTTCTGCTTATTTTGGGAAAACAGAAGAGCTAAATTAAATAGCCTTAACCTAAGACACGCCCCAAATGTGTTAGGTCTGGCTAATTCCGTCATCGTCGTCATCAAATATTAAAATTCCAGGATTTTTAGCCCTACCACATTTAGAGGGTCTCATATGGGGAAACTGCCCTAAATTGTACCATATGAGATTCTCTACCATTTCACAAGAATATATTATGCCAAAAGTCAAGCTGATGAAAGCTGTTGAGGAACAGGCATCAGGCAATGTTTAAGATAAAAGGTAAGGACTCTTTTGAATCAAGCTTATCTCCAAGGGACTTCAGGGAGATGTCCATGTAGTTTTCTTGGCAACAATGTGACAACAATGTGGAAGTAGCAGCATCTAGCCAATCTTGGCTGATTTTGAACCAGATGACCAGGAACAAGCCTGAGTGTACTTGGATAGGAGACTATTAGCAAATCCCAGGCTGTAGCTAGACCAGGAAAGAAGGTCCCTGAAGAAGACAGTTTCAAGTCACATTGGAAGAAAACAATATGGACATGCCCATGAAGCTACTAGTTAAACCTGAATTGAAGGAGACTTTACTTCTATGTTTTTAATTGTTAAACCATTGGAGTCCTGTTCTTGCCTGTCAGTTCCAGAGTATCTTGAGATGTGTCAGTAGATCTTGATCTACCTTCTGCATCCTCTTCGAGTTGAAATTTGCAGTTGGACTCATCCTGGTTCATGTACCACCCATTTTTTTCCCCATCTGTCAAACCTATTGCTCTACAATGCAATCAGTTCACAGTTCTGAATGATCAACTGGGGTGGATGATGTGCATGGATGTGGAAGCTGAAGCTAGACCTACTTTACATACTGCTACTATGTCCCCTCTCTCCACCATCTAATATTGAGAGATTTCGCTTCCTAGATTTTAGGATCTTCCGGGATCATTGCAAAATGCCCCTTCAGACCTATGAGATTGAATTCTTGGTTGAGAAGATGCTACGGCTCCTTTGTTGTTTCTGCAAGGATCTTGAAATCTTCTTTTCTTTCTTTCTTTTTTTCTTTCTCTCTCTCTCTAGCTGCTTACCCTGCTGCATATGGCCAGATAAGTCAAGCCTTCCCACAGCCACCTCCCATGATACCACAGCAACAGAGAGAAGGTGAGTCTTTGGGATACTCAAATGACCACTGCTTGGACTTTCACTTCAGAAGCAAGGGCAAACCAACAGTGCCATAGGAACTGTAGGTATCTAGATATCAGAGCAGGAAAAAAAATGTCAGAGATCACCAAATCAACAGTAAAGCAGAGGAGGATGATAGTAACTGTGAAAGGGGACAAATTGCAACATCGCTCTTCTATTTGATGCTTACTAAATTTCTTGGACTAACTTCCTTCTGTACATAGCCAGTGGTGTCAAAGGCCAGGAACTTTAAGATGAGAGAAAAAGAGAGAAATTTGCTAAGTCTTAATATTCTTGACCTAGACAGACAGACAGACATCTTGAGAGGATTTCTTACTTACAACAGAAAAGCTGGTTCTGCCGCCTTGCTTGGGATGGGAAGGGCAACAGCTCTTCCTGGAGGTGGCTGGCGCCATAGTGCCCTCTCCACTGAATGAGAACTTTTTGCCACAAGGATCTTACATTTATCTATTTATAATGATGGTTTGTATTGTAACTTATGTTTATGGTTTTAATTTGTTTATTTTGTTGTAAGCGACCCAGAGTCCTCCTTTGGGGGAGATGGGTGGTAACAGAAATTTGAAATATAAATAAAATATATGTTTAAAAGATTAAGGCTTGACATTTTCAAGAGAGTTCTTAAAGTATAATTCAAGGACAACAGGCTGAGGAATGCTAAGTATAAGTTCAAAGGTTCTACTGCCCATCTTATCAACTTTTAGCCAAATGTGTCCTTTTTTGCTGTGTGATTCTTTCCAACCTTTTTTATCCTTGAGAGATTTTTTATTAAACAAGTTTAGGTGCCGTCGTTCTTTGCATCATTGGGCAATATTGTCATAGGGAATCATGTGGCCTTGAGAAGAAGCCACCAGATTGGGGCTTCATTGGGGCTTTGATCACATGATTGGAGCCATCATTTTAACTTTTTTTTTTTAAATTTCTCTTCTACCTCACCCCATGGATGCCCTGCCTTTGAACTGTAATTTAATTTTCCTTAGAACCTAGAAAGAAAATTCATCTAATGCACTAAAGCTCTCATTTTCCCAGGTATCTTCCTTCTTCCCCCCCAAATCTCTGTCTACCTACCTACTACCTACCTACCTATCATCTCTCTCTCTCTATCTCTATCTCTATCTATCTGTCTATCATCTCTATCAATCGATCATCTCTATCTATCTATCTCTGCCAAATTTCCTTTCACTAAATTTGGAATAAGTCTCATCTAATTGGACCAACCCCAGTTCTCTTGAAGCTGGATAAATATCAACACCAGTGTCCTGATTACCAGGAAACACACTGAGACAATGACTTGGTCTCTAATATTTATTAGTAGTACTTAACAAGAATCCTAACAAACTGAGGAAGCGTGGGAAAACCCCGCCATATAAACCCCAAAGGTTAAGGCGGTCCCGATCTGTGTCTCTTTGAATGGCTGAACAGTTCCTCAGTGCTACGCATGCGCTTGACAGTCTGGGTGGGAGCCCCCTGCTCGCCATCCTTACTCATGACACCAGGAATCAAAGGAGGGAGATCTTTAAGGGTAAACTTGATCACTTAGACTTTGGTCTCCTACTTGCAAATGCTCTCTTTCTGTTAAGTTCCTTCTCTCAAAACTTCCAGCATCCATAAGCACTCCTTATTGGACCCCACAGGAATTCTTAATGTTTACTAATATGGTACCTTCTACCCCTAGCTTCTCACGTATAATTCTCAAAGCAGGGCAAAGAACCTGTGATATTGCTTCCCGACATGGAATAAACTCAAGATTCAACTGTGTGACAAACTCATCCAATGGGCTGGCCTTGCACAAGACACTAATCAACCAGAGATACAATTAATCACCTTAGCATGGTGAGGAATGCAGTCACTGAAGTCATTTCTCCATTAGAATTGGGGTCATCCAACCACTGTTCCATCAAAATAGTAGTAATGAGACCAAGTTTTCCATCATTTCAGTGATAGCCAGGTGATGTTATGAAGATGTTCTTTGTGGAGCATAGCCTAACTCTTTCACTGGCCTAGTTAGTGGTCATTAGTATGTTTCATGAATTCAACCCCTAAGAAGATGGTGCAGATTTATAAACCCCCTTGATCAGTAACTTTCAGATAACTGTTTACAAGGTTTTGGGTTATACAAACTCTTCCACTCTTCCAGTTCATAGCTCTGTTAGCTAAACCAGCCCTCAGATTCACTGCTACCAACTCACTTTGCAGGACTGAGGGGCTGCCATTAGAGGAATTCTCTTCTTCTACCTGCCCCCTTTAAGTATATCTGGATCTCTCTCTTGATTCTATGAAAACTGTCAAGCAAGAGATGCCTAACTCTGGTGGCATTAACCAAGTTAAGATTTAACAGATAAGGAAAATTGGTCAGTTCAGTAATGCTAGCCTGTGAATGCAGCCTGTGTGTTTAATTTCAAAACTTGGCATCTTCTTCTAACAGCTATCCAAACCAGTTACATTATAAGCCCCAAACAGACCAGGTCCTTAGTTTTCTTCTCTGTCTTCAAAGTTCTTCCAGTTGCCAAGTTGTTTACAAAGCCCACCATCACATCATTAGAGAGAGGGAGAGAAAGAGGGAGAGAGAGAAAGAGAGGGAGAATAGATAGATAGATAGATAGATAGATAGATAGATAGATAGATAGATAGATAGATAGATAGATAGATAGAAGAGAGAGGATAGATAGACAGACAGATGATAAACACCAAGTCAATCTTTCTACCCAACAAAGCAGGGCACTTCCCCATCTTTTAACCCAACAATGATCTTGCATTTTATAAACTGTGGACTTGAATTAAATTCTAATCTCATGCAACAGGCCTCAAGTTTTGCTACAAAGGCTCAGTGGATTTATCTGATACAGCTTGCTAGGTCAGCCTGCACTGCAAAAATGGAGAATCCATGTCAAATAAGGCTTCCTAATTTTGCATCTGCATTAAAAGGTTCTAGATTTTAGGCTTTGGGAAATGTGTTCAACCCTATGATTCCTAGCATTTTCAAGGTGGTATATGTGGCATCTTCAGAAATGAAAGTATGCATGTTTTCTCCCTATAGTTAATTCTCTGTTTAAAATACCTAAGTATGTGTGAAGAGAGCCAGCAGGTGCAGTAGTGGGCCTGCAGTAGTGAATTCCTGCAGGAGATTAAACTAGATGATCTCATGGTTTATTCTAATCCTTACATTTTACGATTTCATGAAATTTCTCACCCAAACTGCCATCTGAAATGCAAATAAAAAATTGATTTGTAGAGATTTTTCCACCAAGATGGAATGACTATAGATCTCTTTAGGGCCCTTGATAATCAGTCTATTTTCCTGTTGCTTAGTGCTCTACAATCTTTATGGTTACTCTCATTTCCAAATTGCTTAGAGTTCTTTGCACATTCTTACCTATTTTGACTGAGGCTATTCCACAAAAAGAAATCAATTCTGCAACCAGGCACATACCCATCATGCTTCGAAACAGGCTCCAAGGAGCTCCACCACCATCTTGTTTACAATTTAATGGATGAAGTTTTGCTAGTACTTCTCTGTGGCCCAGTTGTCCTTCAGTAATAAGTTCATGTGGTCTTCTTAAGACTGAGACACCTATTGTCAGTTGAACTCCCACTTTCTTCTCACTGGAACTTCTGTTGATGGGGGTTTTTTTCCTCTATTTTTTTCGGTCCATCATAATCAATACCTGAGTAAATAGGAGCATATGGACAGAACCACAAATACTGAAATAGTTTAGCTGATGAGTTTTACAGCCTTGGATGAAAAGTATTGATCCAGCTGGACATTTCACCAAGAGGGAAAAAAAAAACCAGAAATGCAGTGAATACTTGCACCAAGAGTCTCTTTGGGCAGCAGTCTCCAAAAGAAAGCATTATAATACAATTCCTCTGATGTTTACAATAGAATATGAACTCCATGAGAAAACCTGATATAAAATAAGAGAATTTCTTAACACATTTCTTCTATAGGACGTTTTTATACCAGAATGCATTTTTTAGAGAAATGAACTCATTTTCAACTACTCCTTTGTGCCAACATGCTGATATTCTTTCTTTATAAGTGGGAGATGAAGACTGAGGGAAAGCTCAGACCAATCTAGGGAGACTGAATTATACAGAAATATGAAACCCAGATTCCCAGTGCAATAAATAAATTGCTACAGAGTAAAACCCTGGGATGTTTTATGTCCCATCAACACACGTATATTTTGTTAATTCTGACTAAGCTTTCTTCAGCTGACATCAGTTTAGTCATACCCAGGAAAGGTATAGACCAGAAGTTGACAACTTGGTGTCTGAAGGCACCAGGAGACTTCCTTAGTACTTTCTGGACTATCAATTATGCCTATTTTTTTTCTTTTAAATAAGACTAACCTTCAACATGATGCTAAAGTCTAGTCTTTTGGATGAGTGTCCATCCACAGGGTCTTCATATTCCTCACTGATCCTCTTCCTCCAAGGTTCTGGTGTAATCCCAGAACACTGATTCCTCCATCATGACTCATGGAGATTCTTGTTTTTGTGGAATGAAGCAATGTTCCTTGTGGTGTCTTGGCACTATAATTTGAACCACCTGGAAAAGAATACAATGGCTGTTGGAAAACTAAATATACTGCAGTTATTGTGACCTGGACTTTTGAATAGACCCAACCATGGTCTATTTGTTCCTTTCAGTGGACCTTAGCTAAGCAGGTCATTTGGGAGGAGAGAACAGCATCCGGACCCTGATGGCGTCTGACCATCTTAGAAGTGACTCTGCCACAGTCTTGTATCCCTCAGAAGATCCACACACTCTCTGATCTGCAACCATGCTGGAAAAATTGTGCTCAGCGAGTCTTCATCAGGGCTTCATTTTCTATTAATCCAAAACGAAAATGCGGTGGGAGAACAGGGCTTTCAATCACTCCAAGGCCCGGGAATTTTAATGAGCTTTAAATGGGCATCTGTCAGAATCCTGACTTGGCGGAACTGCCCTGCCAGCCGAGGGAATGAGTAACGGCCAATAAAAACGGGGGAGCACCTTTGTGAATTCTTCTCTCTAACAGGAAAGGCAAAGTTGTAATTTGCAGTGTTATGACATTATAATTATGCCCCTATGAAAAGCAAGAACATTAAAAATCATACTCTTCCAGATAGTCGGACATTCTTGTTCCTTCTTCTCTCCCCAGGGACATCTCTGTGTGTGTGTGTGCACGCACACACACACACCAAAAGATGGCGGTGCCCATGTGATCAAAGACCCATCCCTTTTTTATCTGCATCATTGCCATCTTGACACTTTTGACTCCACCCTGCAGATAGCCCTATCTCTTCCCTCTCCCCACCCTACCCAAATCCCAGGCATGAGGAGGTAGAAATTGCTGAAACTTTGCTGTGCTATCAAAACACAACATCTTCCAAATAAGGCATTAGAGAGTAAAGCTGGATTTTGTTTCTGGTATTCTTGAAAAAGAAAGAAGATTCATCCCGTGTCTCCCCTAAGCTGCCCATTCTTTGGTTGATTATGGGAAAGATAATCCCATATTTAGAGAGGTGCTTTCTCTATTCTCAATAAAAGGCCTCTCCTATGAAATACATGAAAGGGGCTTTGAAAGAAGAAAATGGGAGGTCTTCTTCTGGATAATAGAAATTGAATTAAATAAATAAATAAATAAATAAGATGGATAATGGCTGAAGAGATACGCACCTTTGACTCTCCATGGCAGCAGACAGGGAAACATGAACAGGAGGGTTTGACGACATTGAAATTCCACCCATAAGGTTTCTGGGAGCATTTGATCAGCCCTTGTGGATAACCAGAGGTTGGAGCAGCTGAGTGTTCAGTGGGATCCAGCATAGCTCTTCTTGTGTTCTTCAACAAAGAGAGGAAAAAACCAAATAATTCTGGGGTTTCAAACCAGTTTCCTCCTTATGGGTTAGAAAGTGAGGGGTGTAATTTCATGCATATTGAGTTGCGTCCCTGACGTCGATGGAATCACTGGCTTCTAATAGATGCCAGGACTGATCTCCTGCAGGCCATCTTAACAGCATGACAAAGAAGGGAATTTACTCTTTTATTTATTTTACGCATCAAGATGATTTTATATCCGCATTTTTTTTTTTCTCAGACAGGGTAACACAAGTCAATAGGGCTAACAAAACACAATTTACTGTCTGCTGAAAATAGCCACTGGAACCACAACTAATTTAAACTGAAAGGAGCTGGCTGAGGAGAAGGTTGACTCTCTTTTCCTGGAGGCAGAAAGACAAAATGTTCAGGGCCAGACCCAAGAGAGCACGTTGACACTGCTTGGGAACAACGTAGGGGAAGGTCTGCTTCCCTCTTCCTGACAAATCAACGTCAGAAAGTGGCAGTATCTTGGAAATGGCCCTTCCTGCTGATGTCCACAAAAGGACCCAGAGACAGGACATCTATCTCTGGAACTGGCAGGGCTGGGATTGTATAGGGCTTTGAGGGTGACCATCAGAACTTCCAATTTGTTCAATAAGCACCTGACAACCAAGACCAGGTTTTGTTTGTTTTTATCAGCACGGGCATAACCCTGATCCTAGAAGAGTTCATCTGACAGCAAGCTGGCTTGTGCATTTGGTGCAAGGCATGCTTCAAGGGTGCTGCCGCATACAGTGCATCACAGTGGTCAAGCCAGCTTGTAAGAAAGGCATGAATAATGGTTGTAGGTTTACTTAGTGCAGGAATGGCTTCAGCTGCTGCGCTAGGCCCGACTGGGAAACCAACTTCCGTGACTCTCCAGGGCTCCAGAGACAGAAACACGCATCTAGAGAACTAATCTGTCAGGGAGAAAGCTGTGTTGGAATCGTTAGATGCTACTTCTCTCACACAGAAGAATCTGTCTATCCACCTATCTACCCGTCTATACATCTATCCATCAGTTTATCTATCCATCCATTTATCTATCTACCTATCTATATCTATTTATCCATTTACCTATCCGTCCATTTATCTATTCATCAGTTTATCTATCTGTCCATTTATCTATCTACCTATCTATATCTATTGATCCATTTACCTATCCATTTATCTATCTATCTACCTACCTATCTATATTTATTTATCCATTTATCTATCCGTCCATTTATCTATCTACCTATCTATATCTATTGATCCACCTATCCGTCTATCTATCCATCCGTTTATCTATCTAACCATCTACCTATCTATATCTGTCTATCCATCCATCCATCCATCCAGCTATCCAGCTATCCAGCTATCTATCTGTCTAACCATATCGAACCATATCTATCTGTCTAGCAGTCTGTCTGCCTGTCTATCTGTCTATCTATCTTGCAGAAACATTGGATGGGTGAGCTGTGGCAGAGCCTGCATTTTGTCCCAGTGGGGACACCCTCATTTGCTGGCATCTTACCTCCTTCCCTTTCTCTCTCTCTCTCTTTCTTTCTCTGCCCTCCACCATCCCTGTAGGACCAGAGGGCTGCAACCTGTTTATCTACCATCTGCCCCAGGAGTTTGGGGACGCAGAGCTGATGCAGATGTTCCTGCCATTCGGTAATGTCATCTCCTCGAAAGTGTTTGTGGATCGGGCGACAAACCAAAGTAAATGCTTTGGTGGGTAAAGATAACAAAACAATTAGATTCATCCAGGAAAGGAACTTTCTCTGAACTACTTTGACCATTTTTTTCCCTTCAGACTGCTATTTTTATTTTTGTTTTTTGCCAATTTATATTCAGCTGATTTTTTTTCCTCTCAATTTACCTTTGTTGATAAACTCTGTTCCCCCTCCCCACCACTGCCTTTCCTGCACCCTGTCCACCTGCTTCCTTCTTACTTACTTCCTTCCAACTCCGTCCTGTGTCTCCCACTACACAAGGGTTCAGGGGAATGTGGGGCCTGCACACCCCAAATCCTGGCTGGGGAGAATGGGAAAGCCCCCTGCACTGGGGAAAGGGGCCCGAGGGAGCAGCCATGGAGAACAGAAGTGGGTCAGGGCAGCGGATGGAGAGGGAAATGCGGGAATGCCAAAGCAGAGAGGGAGGTGGAGAAGAAGGGAAGGAAGGGATGAAGGACAAAGGCAAACCCGTGGCTGAGAGGTGAGGTTAGTCAAGAGCAGGATTCAATATCCTTTTGCCAAAGATAGAAGGGTTGGGTTTCAGGATTTAAAAGTGCATGTTGGAACATCAGGTTCCCAGTGTGTGAATGCTTGGTAGGTGGTCCCCATCCTCACTCCTCTTCCCTCTTGTGCTGCTGCTAATTGTTTTGGATGCCATGTTATTCAATGGGGTGGCGGGTACCACTTTTAACACCCTGCATTCATCTCCTGCCATCACTTCACTCCCCTCATCAACTTCTTGCTATCTGCTCACCTGCATCAGCTCCAAAGCTTCTATCACCTGCCCAACCCTTGTCTTCCTGGAACAGCCAGGTGGGTCCTCAAATATTGGGGTTTAAGAGGACCTTCTGCTCTCTCGATCTTCTCCAGATCCAGCTCAAAGCCAGTTTGGGGCATTTTTCCAACTCATGCCCAAATCCTGTTTGGTTGAGCCCTGAAATGTCTTTGAACAGTGGGTTGAACCCCCACTGTGGTTTAGGGTAAGAAGAAATAGCAAATTGCTTGAGATGAAGTGGGGGGTACAGAGGCCAAATCTCAGTTCAAAGGCAGAATTAAACATTCTTCAATATGTGCTGTGAGTCCTGATTTTGCCGTTTGGGTGAACAACATCCAGGAGTGCCTGCAACTTGTGACAACACAGGTGTCTGCCTGTCTGCCCACATGAAAATTGGAGGCTTCAGTGAGGTTCAAGGAGGCCCTTTAGATGCAGGCTTTTAATGTCACTATGCCACTGTAGACTATCCCATCATTTGACCAAGAACAGTATCTAAGAGAATATACTGGTTTGATTGCAGCAGAAAGCTTTGGTGTGTGCATATGTGGGCTTAAATATGTCATAATCCGATTCTTGCTTATTGATTTCTAACTGGCCTGATAAGGCATAAGGCAGTGTTTCTCAGCCTCAGCAATGTTAAGATGTGTGGACTTCAACTCCCAGAATCCCCCAGCCAGCTGGCTAGGGGACTCTGGGAGTTGAAGTCCACACATCTTAAAAAATTGCTGAGGCTGAGAAACACTGGCATATGGAATAATGGTGATACGAGGACTTGTTGCAGGGGGAGGGGATTGGGGAGTGATCAGCAAAGTAGGATTTGGAGCTGGAAGAAATCCCAGAACTCAGCGACACTCCACCACTTTCCCATCTAAACCTTCTTTCCAGAGAAATTCTGACCCTGATAGTTTTTCGTCACCAGGAAACTATATAAATAACGATATCAAGTCTGGCAAGTGGCATAAGAGAAAAACACCAGCATGTCAATAGAAAAGCTTGTTATTTTGGATAACACAATTACTAGGAACATTGCCTTTCTTTCTAAAAGCTGAATATCCAACTTTAGTTGCCAAACAATATGGAGGGAAGGAAAGAAGGGAGGGAAGGAAAGAAGGAGGGAGGGAGAGAGGGAGGGAGGGAGGGAGAAAGAAATACAGACCGAGGGAGGGAGGAGAGAGAGAGAGAAGAGAGAGAGGGGGGAAGGAAGGAAGGAAGGAAGGAAGGAAGGAAGGAAGGAAGGAAGGAAGGAAGGAAGGAAGGAAGGACGGGGAGGGAGGGAGGGAGGGAGGGAGGGAGGGGAGAGAAAGAAAGGGAGGGAGGGTGGTATTCTCCATAAAACTATTCATTGCAGGGATTAAATTATCTAATTCCATTCCTGTCAGAATGTCAAGTCAGAGGGTTAGGCCTTTACCTCCTAGGAATAAGGTGTTATCTTTTGTGTTCGTGTCCCTCAAGTCTTAATTTCTTTGCCATTGAGAAAAAAGCAAATTGCCATTCTTTAATCATGCCCTATCATGCCAAAGAAGTAGGTTCAGGTATATTGGGAGAAAGGTCCTGACTATAACAGCTGTTAACTGGTAGAATAAGCTGCCTTATGAGGGGGCATGTTCCTCTTTCCTGGATAGGCATCTCTCCAAAATGCTTTAGCAGACCACGTGCCAAGCAAGGGTTGGACTAGATGACCTCTAAAGTCCCTTCCAACCTGATGATTCTATGATAGCCTCAACTTATGTAGTAGTTTTTCTGAATATTTTCTTTCATCCAAAAAGAGCTTCTGCTTTTTTATCTAATATCCAGAGTGATAAGCTGCTGTGGTTTATGTTGTTGTTGTTTCGGTTGGTGTTTTTGAACAGATTTTGCCACTAGGAGTGGCAGCGGGTGGTCCCGTTGGCCTTGTCCAGCAGAGTTTTTCATTCTCCAAAACCCTCCAGAACACTTAATCTTTCTGGTCTAAAAAATCCAGAGAGCTGTTTCCATGTGCATCCCGGCCACCTGATCACAAATTAAGTGCAAGAACCCACACTCTGCTTGTGGAAATTGATCCAGATTCCTCTTCCTCTCTTGAAAGCATTTTGGAAAGCAGATTCTAGCTTGCCAGCATGCAAGAATACAGGGGTGTCTGCAAGGTATGGTCCAGAAAGTCAAGACGGTAACCACAATGGTATGATCAACGCATTGACTGGTTTTTACATGCTTTGATCACCCCATTGGGGCCACCATCTTGACTTTCTGGACCACACCCTGTGGACATCAGTGCAAAAATGGGAAGATAATGGAGGTGGTGTTCTCAAAAGGCAGGAATTTTGTGAGATGGTTTTAAGTGACTGGGAAAGGGAGGGATGGGCATGGTCATCACTGGCCCTTAAAGCTGTGGATCCAGCAATCTGGAGTTGCTGGTGTCCCTCAATCCTTTCCATTTTAGGAAGCCCCTGAATCTCAGCTCAGCATTTGGCCTTTCTTGATCTGTTGACCAAGTTTTTCAAGTTTGGCACCTCACTGGCCTTGGCAGATCTTCCGCCATTACTGGCAGGAGTGGGGAGGTTCCCACTGAAGGGGAAGACATGGATGAAAAAACAGGACCCATCAAACTTCCTTTCTCTACCCACAGTCCACACTCAGGGGAGGGGGAGGCAGCCTGGGCAGTGGGGAGGGGGGAGAGAGATCCAGAGAAGTATTAGGGCCTCACGCACCACTATTCATTTTACAAACCATAATTAATTTGATGTTTAGATTAATATCTGATGCACTCTCAAAGGTGCACACAAAGCATTTTTCCTTTATTATAATGTTGATTGCTTATTGGGGAGATAAATTTCATTGTCAGTGATGCACCGACTTAACAAAACTTTTAGTCCTAGCAAGCATGTCTGCAAAAAGAGCAGCTGTTGGTTGTTTCACCACTCAACCCATTTGCAGGCCTTTCGCCTGACAATCTCAGCCGGGAAACAGCAGTGCTCACGAGGGGCAGGGGCCCTGTGTCCTGGCTTTCTCATGCTGCCAATTTGACTTTGCAAATGACACTTTCAGTTCAGCCTGACAGCTTGTACGCAAGACGCGGTTTATTTTTTGATTCCTGAATGTTGAAGAGGCAACACTGGAAGGTCTCTGGATTTTAAGTTGTTCCAAGCCTTTTTTCAGGACAGGGGCACTCAAAAAAGTCAAGATGGAAGACTTGGCTGCTTGATGGAAGCATCACTTCTAGTTTATGTTGCAGATACACAAGGAACGGAGCTCCAAGTGCTAGGCACAGACACCACCTTGACTTTTTTGACCCCTTGCCCCCCTCTTCCAATGCCCCTGTCCTGAAACCAGGTCAAGGTCTGGGGCATAAATGGAATAAAAATACCCATAAGCCTAAAACCAGGGTCCAAATCCAGACCCATGTCTCCCCCTCATTCTTTCTACATATTTTTCTTTTCATATGGTTTCATGTGAGAAAATACTAATTATATACGGGTGCTTTTCTGCTAACAATGAAAAACTTTTAAAGAAATCTTGATGGCATCCATGTTGAGATCGGTCCATGAAATCCACCCGCAGCAGTTGATACACGAATCCCTTGTTCAGAGTTGTTTTTTCACCAGAAACTTGATGCACAGCTGGATTTCATGTTCTGAGTGGGAAAAGTGGTGAGTCATAGTAATTCCTATTATTCCTATTGTTGTTGCATTTATATCTTGCCTTCATCCAGGCATCCCAAAGACTGCTCATGTTTTATATGCTTTGCCGCCATCTTGACTTTTTGTCACCATAGATACCCCTGGCAGGGAAAGCTGATGCATAGACTTATCCATTAGAAATAGCAGTCAAACCTTAAGGCACAAAGCTCTGGCCTTTTTAAATCCCTAAAACATCCCAAAAATCTAGTACTTTTTGAAAATCATTTATCTTTGCTTTGTACTAGGCATAATTATTAATGTCCACCCAAAGAGTGCAAATATTCATTGGGAGGTCTGATTAGAAGCAGAAGAATGTGATTTGGTTGACTGTCTGGATCAAACCAACATTCCACATCAGGTTGAATTGTCTAGTTAGATCCCTCCAAATTAGTATGTGTGCAGAGGTGTCTTGTTCCAAACTGATTCAGAAATCCAAATTTAATTAACTCAACATGATGATTCAGTTTGAAGGGCCAAAGCAAGTCAAACTGGTTTTCTGAACCAAACTGAGGATGCCAATTGGATTTTGTCTGATTTGCACAGACCTTGTGTCCACAACTAGAGGAGCAGAATATTTGTTTGTTTGTATCATGAATATATTATCTACACACACAAACACACACACACATTTGTATGTGTGGGTGTATATTCAGTTTGACTGGCTTAGTCTTTTAGAACAAAGGAAACAAGATGTTTTAATGCATCCTAAGAACAAATCCTATTTTGATGAGGCAGGTTAGGAAGAGTATTGAAATTCTGGCTCTGTTTGTTTTCTCTGCTGGGGTCAAAGGATGCCCTGGCCCTTTTTTTACACGTGTCACACCTGAGACACACATATTAAAGGGGCAGGGCTTCAATCATCTGGTTATGGACATCATCTTGACTTTTTTGTCCCCACCCCACCACCAGATACTCCTGGTAAGTTGTACGTATCCAGTATATAATTTAGCAGGAAATGGCCTGGATGGATTTGTGGTCCAAATCTTTTCCCTTCATCCCAGATCTGTGATTTTGTCCCTGCTCTTCAATATGCTGTATCTGCTCAGGCCTCATTTGATCTTCACTGGTAGGTCCTAGAGATGAGCCTGCCCTTTTAAAATCTAATACTGGTTCCAGCTAACTCTGCAGGGGAGGTAACACACCTCATTTATCAGAACCAAGCCATCTGGTACCCAATTTCTACCCATTTTTTCATACTGTATCATTTATTTATTTAATCAATTTATATAGCCACCCATCTCAACAACGATTCTGGGCACTGAACAGTAATAAAGATAGGCAGGAACTCTTATGCATCTCAGCATTAAAATTATAGGCAAGAGCTTTTATATGAATTAGTTTGCCAAAGGAAGCTTCCTTATCAAATACTGTATAATTCAACTTAGTAAGACTATTTCAGCTAAAGAAGCAACTATTTTGGAGCAACCATGCCCTGGAGGAGGCCTTGGGCTTTCACACCTTTTCAGATGCAACAGCTGGTAGTTAGTAATGGTGTAGAAAAAGATACAGGTAGTCCTCACTTAATGATCACAATTGGGACCAGAATTTTGGTTGCTAAGCAAAATGGTCATTAAGCAAATCTGACCCAATTTTATGACCTTTTCTGTGGTGGTTGTTAAGTGAATCACCATGGTTGTTAAGCAAACCACATGGTCATTAAGCGAATCATGCAGTTTCCCATTGATTTTACTTGCCAGAAGCTGACTGGGAAGGTCAAAAATGGCAATCACGTGAGCGTGGGACGCTGCGACAGTCATAAATGCAAACTGGTTGCCAAGCACCCGGATCATGATCAAGTGACTGTGGGGACCCCGTGACAGTCGTAAATGTGAGGACCGGTTGTAAGTCTTTTTTTCAGTACCATTGTAAGTCTGAACCATCACTAAATGAATGGTTGTTAAGCGAGGACTACCTGTAGGCTTTTGTTGATTTTCCAGAGATGGAAAGGAAAGATCTATACAATCTTGTTGGTAGCATTATAAATAGTCAAAATGTGAAAAGTGAACATTGTCAGGTGAGATACAAAACGGGGACACAAAATCTTCCATATCTTCCCCAAGAATGATCCTGGGAGAATAAAAGAAGCAGCATCTTCTGAATCCTGCTGCTTGTTATGGCTTGTTAGTCTCAAGGTTAATTAGCAGGAAGTGCCTCATAATAGGTGTAACACATAATTTATTCTGTCGTCATTCTCCTTAACCTCAGATGTTTTATCCCAACTGAACGAACTGAATTTGGTGAACCTGAGACACAATCATGGTTCATATTTGAGCCCTTTTAAGTACTGGCTTTAACTTGCTTGTTTCCATTCAATTTAGATTTCATTTTAAGTCCCTACACTGAGAGACAAGGAGAGTGAGCCTCGTACTATAATTGGATTTCTTTCTAAAAAATAAAATATCCAATTTACATTTAAAAACTTCATTTTTTTAAGTCATCTATTTTTACCCACCGTGCCACGAGGTGATTTTTCTCAGCAATTATTCTGTACTTAGTCTTTCTTATAAATGAACTCCAACCCAGAGAAATTATGTGACAAATCAATGAAAACCAACGTAGCATTTTTTTCTGCTTGTATCACAGTTTTGCCATGCAGAACCTCATTTATTAGTACGAAGAACTGTAATGGAATTATGAGAACGGATGCCCATGTTCACAGCCATGCCAGCAACATTTTGGGTTAAATTCTGGGCTCCCTGCTTCAGAAATGGTCCATCAATCAAATGTTATTTACAGCGCTAGACCAAATGTTTGTGTAAAACATCAACAAACATGCAACAAACTAAAATGTTAAGAGAGAAAAACGTAGCTAATTGTCTTCTGACGTGGAACCATCTATCGGAACTTAATTATATCCAGAGTCTCCCTACAGCAATTATGATTGACCAGGATTGCACAAACTTTTTTGAGATTTCTAAGGATTTATCAGCTAATGGAAAAAAATGTATTCTTTTCTATGGGACAGTTGGAACAATTTAGAAGGAGGTGAAATTCAGATCATTAGTTCATCCTTGTTGACAAGTTTGGCTCCTCATGGGATTAAAAAATAGCTCCAGACTTGACTTATTGTGCATTCTCAGTTCAATAATTGGTACCCCAAGGGTCTGAGAGAGCCTTACAAGAGATCAAGTGATGGATCCTAGGTCTAGACTTAGAGAAGGACAAGAACAAAATGTCTTGCTCCTATAATATCAGCCTTTGGACTAGGCTTTTATTGACTCCTAAGTTTTCATGCAACATTTTGTCTGTCTCTACAGAATAGCTTTTACCCTAACCAAGTGTAATGCCTTGCCATTAAGGACTGAGGAGGGGAGGTATGGATCTGTCCTTCCATGGAGGATGCTGTGGAATCTACATCAGATGTTCTGCTGAGCAGATGTTTCAATAATAACATTTTTTTTTAAAAGTCAACCAGATTCATGGCCAAAGCAGATTATATATTAACATACGTTTGCAAGGTTTTTCTTATTTATCCATACAACTTCCAAGAGACATATTTTAAAATAATTTGGATTATTAAAGTTAATAAGGACAAGCTGCTATTCAGTGGTGAGAAATCTATGGTACCGCACTTGGGGAGGAAAAACCAGACAGATGTAGGGATACAAGATAGGTGGTACCGGGCTCAGCCACGGTACTTGGGAGAATGATCAGAGCCAGCAGTGTGTTGCAGCTGCTGAAAGAGCCAATACAATCTTGGGCTGCATCAAAAAAGGGATAATATCATGATCCCAGGAAGTGACAGTTCCACTCTACCCGGCACTGGTCAGATCTGGAACACTGCACCCAGTTCTGGTCACCACAGTAGAAGAAGATGCTGAGGAACTGGAAAGAGTGCAGAGAAGAGCGACAAAAATGGGAGGGCAGGTCTTGGAGGCTAAGCCCTACAAAGAGCAGTTGAAGGAACTTGGAACGTTTAGCCTAAAGAAGAGAAGGCTAAGGGGAGGTCCATCTTCCAATGAGATCCGTGAGATCCATCTTCCAATGAGATCCATGAGATCCATCTTCCAATCCTTGAAGAGTTGTCAAAGGGAAGAGGGTGTAGATTCATTCTCTGCAGTGCCCAAGGGTAGGACAAGAACCAGTGGGTGGAGGCGTTATGTAGGGACATCCAAACTCAAAATAAGAAGGAATTTCCTGACCATGAGAACTCAGAAGCAGTGGAGCAGCCTGCCTCCTGGAATTGTGGATGCCCCGTCTCTGGGTGTGTTCCAGCATTTGTCTGGGCTGGTCTGAGGATTCCTGCCTGGGCAGGGCATCAGACTAGAAGATCTTCAAGGTCCCTTCCCACCCAATGATTCTATGATCTGTTGTGAGGGATGGAGGGAAAGGGTTATGGCACAATTCCTTTCTTCTGACCATTGGCCACCATCTGATGATGATGATGATGATGATGATGATGATGATGATGAGCATACTTTGCTTTTCCTTTAGCATGTGGGTTGACTTTCTTGTTTGAATTACCTGAAATTATTTGTTCTGCTGATGGCATCCCACCATGAATTTAGATCAAGAATGCAAAACACATGATCTGGAGATCATAGGCAGCTGATCACTGAAACACTTTTGCACTACCCAAAACACCTCCAGCTGGTTGGAAGCAAATTGCTCTCCCCGTCCTCCTCCTCCTCTTGTGAGTTAAAACTACCCCTTGCCCCATGCCAGTTGCCAGGGGTCTTTCTTACAAAAGTGCCACCATGCCAAGATAGAAGGAAATTCAGACGGGGAGCACAGGCTAAGTTCAGTTTGTTTTAACCACCATTGAAGGGATATGTTACAGCTACGAACCACAGTGTCTGTGTTTCACAATGCCCTGGCAGGCTAAAATAGAATAGGACAATTTTGGGGTTTAGTGTCACCGCACACCATCACACTAAGCCAAAGATGCCATGGGACGGTCTCTTCTAGAGCCTTCTGACTGATGGGGGAAGAGTCGATAATCTGTGGGATTAGCGGTCTTGTTACTTGGGTCAGGCTAGACTTCAGTTTTGGATCAGGTAGCCTTCACCTTCCTTCGATGACTTGCTAGTCCTCCTCTGAAGCCTCTTTCACAAAGACTCCCTCCTGCGTTTGAACGCAGAATCCAGGCATCACTGTAAATCTCCACCCCAGTCTTCTTCCAGCCAAAGTGTTTCTCCTTGCAAATTCCTCTCCTGGATGCCTTTGTGGCAACTTCTAAACTGGGCACTCCCTTCAGATAAGAACTCCCTTGCTTTAAAGCCAGCAACTTTGCCAAAAAAAGAGCATCTGATGCCCTGAGCTGCAAAGCTTGCAAATTTCTTGATCCTTTACTGCCTTGCTAAATCATTTATTTTGCACAGCCTTTTTATATAATCCCTGGGAAAAAAAAACATAAAATAGATTTATCACAAAACCCTGTCCTCCCACCAACCTTCTTCAGACCGGTACATATATTTCTCTGATTATTAATTAACGCAGGCAGAGAAGAAGCTTTGTACTTTTAACCTCTCCTTGTCTTTTTTCCTTCCTTGCTCTTTAGAATAAGGCCTTCCACCTGTCACACTGTTTCATGAGCAGCAGCAGTTCATGAATGCTACAGGTAGTCCTCGCTTAACGACCACAATCAAGACCAGAATTTCAGTTGCCAAGCAAAATGGTCATTAAGCAAATCTAACCTGATTTTATGACCTTTTTTGCAGCAAATCACTGCAGCCGTTAAGCAAACCACATGGTTGTTAAGTGAATCACGTGGTTCCCCATTGATTGCCAGAAGTCAGTGGGAAGGTCGAAAATGGCGACCACATGACCACAGGATGCTGTGACAGTCATAAATTCAAATCAGTTGCCAAGTGCCCAAATCGTGATCACGTGACCGCGGGGATGCTGCAATGGTTGTAAGTGTGAGCACCAGTTGTAAGTCAGTTTTCTCAGCACCGATGTAAGTCTGAACTGTCACTAAACAAATGGTCATTAAGTGAGGACTACCTGTAGTTCTGATCCTGAGCTTCTCCACTGAGCATTGTTTAGAATTAACTACCCTGGGAACAGGCATCGTTCCCACTCTTTGGTTCAGTCCAGTTTAAAGGAAGAGAACTAACTCCTGGAATGGCAAAGGGGATCTGCCAGACTCTAACCAATTCAAAGCTCTTAAAGGAGGGACCAAAATGAGAATCAGGTATATTAAACCTGCCCTTTCTGAGAAGAACCTGCCCTTTCTGTCCTTGCAGCTGAAGCTTTCTGCAGCTTCCAGAGGAGCCTAAACCTCAGTGAATGACCGGATTCACATGTTGCACTCACCCAGGATTTGAACAAGCCATAATTGGCTGGGCTTGCATGGGAGGGCCATCTCTTTATTTTCAGCATGACGTCATGACACATGTGACCTCATTGCCACTTGTACCAAAATGTCTAGGGTTCACCCAACATGCTAAGCCAAGCCCTGGCTTAGAGCAGCCAGTGAACTCAGCCTGTGGCTGGTAGGAGCTGACCACTGCCTCTTCCAGCATGCTGTCCCTGCTAAATTCATAGCCTTGTTAAAAAAAAAAAAGTAGATCTGGATTTCACAATCACATCTTGACCTCATTAGTATTATGAATGATAAAACAAGGATCTCATCTTGGACCGGGACAAGTGCTTTTGCCCTTAGTTGAGCCTGGGGGAGAAAGGACCAGTGAGTGCTGGACACACTGGGACATTGCTGGGAATTCCCATTCCGACAGTGCAACCATCCAAAATGTTGCTTCCCCTCAGTCTGGGTCAATTTTAGTGCATCATCTACGCTGAGCCTCCCCAGACCCATGTACTGAGCAACCCACACTTTAATTCCCTGCGAACTGACCCAGGCAAATGTTCCATAAATTTAACCGTGGAGTGGGACTACTAAATTGGCACCCCCAGGATGACAAAGGCAGGAATGTAACTTCTAGAAATTCTGGAAAGAAAGCAGATTCTTGAAGAATAAGAGCGCTCATATTAACCAATTTTAACAAGGCGTCGCTGCAGAGAGTGTTTGTGGGGAGCAAATGCTGTAAACAGCAGGACAAGATTTGATGCCATGAATGGAATACTCCTTCTGAGCTTTATCTCTGCTGAGGCCAATAATGAAAAAGCTATATGTATTGCTTTTATATATATAAAAGCAAAACACTCTCAAACCAGCCAAATGAACTGAGTTGGTTTCTCTCCAAGCAGCTGCATGTATTCCTGAATAATACTGTTATTATTTTTAATTGAGTCACTCAATTGATATCTAGTTTCATCAACAACTTCTTTGCCTTTTTTACCGGCCTGTGCTTTTGTTCCTGCTTCCTACAGGGAGCACAGCTATTAAAGACAAAAAGATCCAGAGGCAAGGGGAAGCCAACTGCTGTGGTTCAAAACTTTCTGAATATGAAAGATTTCAGGAGCAAAGCACTCCACCCCCAGGGCAAAAGTGGGGAACTGCTTGTCTTGACCATTCCTGAAGGGTTTCATGGGGCTCCTGTGAGTTCAAACACTTCCTAAATGGTGAAAGAAACCCATCTTGAACTTGACATGCAGCATTTCAAGCTCAAAACGTTCCAAAATTATTTTTTGCATGCCTGTATTGGAAACCCTAAGTATATTCCATGTGAGAGCGTGCATCCTATGGAAGCTGTGAGAACAGTCCTGCTGCTATTTCTAAGGGCTCTGCTGAGAATTTAAAAAGACATCCTTGCCAGGAGCTGAATAAAGTTAGGACTGCTCTGATAAGGACATGGGAATGAAGGCACAGATGGGATGGCATCACCTCCACCAGTGCTGTTAGTCTGACCTTCATCAAAACTTCTTTTTGCGTACAAGGGGGCAAGAAGGCTAATGAAACAGGAGCAGATTGTCTTCTTTCTTGATAACATGCACGAGTTCCTAATTTGGAAGGAGACTTCCAAGGGAGTTCGAAAGTGGTACCCACCTTCCTCTGAATTCTAAAGCAGTCCTCCGTCTCAGTCAAGAATCCTGCCACCTCATTGGCCAGGCCTAGAATAAATAAGGAAGAGATGGAAAGGAAAAGAAAGACCAAGATCTGCAAGATCAAGCATCCTTTCTAATGCACTCAGCACTGTGGCAGCTATCAAGGCCCAGACCCCTCTCCTTTGGCCCACCTTGCCCATCTGTTTCCTTGGGAGCTTATCTGAAAGCAACACCTGGACTTGAGAAGTTGTTCATCACTTGGAATTTGCCACAGAGCCCAGAAACATCCAAGCCAGGAACTGCTCTGGAGCACTAGAGGGCTATAAAAGTGGTACACGGCTTCCCATCAACGAGTTGAGGAAGCTTGCTACAAGAATGGTCCACAGATCTGTAAAGGGGTGTGACAACTTGGGGGAGGGGGTTCTCCCACTGGGGACAATTAGCCTGTGTCCATCTTGCATGGCGGCCCTTCATTTCTGGAGACACCCTTGGGAAATTGCTAGTTGTGTAATTTATGGTTTCCCTTAGCGTCTTCCCTGTTACAGTAGGGAAGCCCACAGTATGTCTGAAAAGGTGGGTGGGGCAGTTTTCTGCCAGCACTTTTTAGTAGAAAACAACTTAGAATAATCTTATCTTCTGATCAACATAGGAGTCCTCAGTGCATCCACTCAAATTCCTTTCTGGTAAGAAATGTGTGCTTTTGACAAGGAACAAAAATAGAATTAGAACACTGGTTGCTTCCCACGGGACCGCTGAGAGCATGAGATTGCAGTGGTTGAAAAATCCAATACATTAATACACAAAAATACAAATTTCCCCTGGGCTGAACAGGTCAGTACGTAGGAAAATTGTCTTGGATGAAGAAGTTGTCGGCACTTGCTCAAAATGAGCCAATGGGTCCAGGGGTGTCCATGGAGGTGGGTTGGGGGCCATGACCAAATATTTGAAGCCCTGCCCCTTTTTAGGTAGAGTCATCTGTAAAAAGGGGTGGGCCTTCTATCATGTGGTCACAGCCACCATTTTGATTTTTTTGACATCCCCCCCATGGATGCCCCTAAGTGGGTCAGAACACAGTGGCTGCACATCATGATTTCTGGGATGCTGCAGATAAAGATTCAAGATCTCAGTGGCAGAGTCCTCCTCTAGCAGGTTTTGAACCAGGTGCCTCTTTGTACAATTCCATAACCGGATATACAGTAAAACCTGAGGACTCCGTAGAACAAAGGTGAGCAACCAAATGCCTTCACAGCAGCAGGCAATTGCTGGAGTCTTTTCTGAATGCAGCTGCCAGGGTGTCCACAGGGGGTCAAAAAAGTCAATATGGCAGCCACAACCAAGCCGTCAAAGCTCTGCCCCCTTTTTTTATATGTGTTGCATAATTGTAACCACCATCTTGACTTTTTCACCCCCACTTGCAAACACCCGTGACAGCTGCCCCAAACTGGTATGGATTCCTGCCATTCTGAGGTGGGAAATACCTAAGAATATTAGTGTAAGCCTTAAAATAGGTTTAACATAGGGTTTTTTTTTCTTTTAATGGAGCAGAACCCCTAATTTGGTCTCCAAATCCAAGATACTATCCTACACTTCAGTGAGAGATCTAAAATGTTCCTGCACTTTGCATCCCCATCCCACCCACCACAGTCTTTAACTCCCCACCACCACCACAAAGGTTCAGCACATCCTTGGTGACCAGCAGATGCCCAGTCCTGTAATAGAACCACCAGCTCTTCTGGGGAACCAGCACTGCAGTCTTCCAGCTTTGAGGTGGAGACCTCACTGTGATCCATTAAACGTCCCTCCCAGCAACACTCTTACCTTCTCTCCCCTGCAGGAATAACTTCAGCTCAGAATCTGACCCTTTGTTTCCCTCAGATCTCAAAATCTGGTGTCCATCTGGTGTCTCTCCATTCCTATGCCCAAATCTAACTTTTTCATGGCTTGCTTCCCATCTTCCCTCTCAGCCAACCTTCAGTAGAGGTTAACGCTTGACCCATTCCATTCACGACACTGCTCACCTGAATCCACCATGACATTGTGAAGCTGGTATTTTCCTGCATCAAGCGCTGGGGGGCAGTTCCTTGGCCCCCACTCCATGTTCATCCTTGAAGTGATCTAGCGTGGGATGGCCCCGTAGCCCCCTTCAGCTGGTTAAATCCTGCACCTTCCTTGTGTTTTGACAGGCTTTGTGAGTTTTGACAATCCTGCTAGTGCCCAAGCGGCCATCCAGGCCATGAATGGCTTCCAGATTGGGATGAAGAGGCTGAAGGTACAGCTGAAAAGGCCAAAGGATGCTAACCGTCCCTACTGAAGAATGGTGGGAAACACTGGATAAGCAAGGTCTAGCACAGGTAACTGCTTGGGGGTGGCAAGGAACATCACCTGTTGTCCCATAGCGTCTCCTGTGTTGTGGACACTAATGACTTAAACTCTAAGATTCTACCTTCTCTTCTAGAGCCATTCCAGAAGCAACCTCAAGAAACTGACTCTGGGGGGTTAAGGCATTGCAGTTGGTCATAGTGAGGGAGATACAAGGTTGATATGGTTTTGCATTTATCAGCACATCCTTCTTGTTGCAAGATCTCTTTTTTTAATCCATTTTGCTCTCTGGTACCAAGTGGGCAATTTCAGAAGAGATGACTTGAAAGTGGCACCAAAAGCAATGGGGGAGGGAAGGTTCTCCACCATTGTAACTTCCAGACCTCCATCACCAATGCTCATTTCCATTGCTGTTGGCTAAAAGAGGTGAGAGGCACAGACCATTAGGGAATGCCTCCTTTACAACTTCTCAAGAATGGAATGGGAACTGGAGTCCCATTCATACCAGTGGGATGGGTGAAGTTGGTAATTTGTGAACCTAGAAGCCAGGAAATATGCGAGGACACATGTTGCATTGCAATAGTTAAGTTAGCAGATCTTGTATTATAAGCACATCCAAACATTCTCCATTCTTTGTACAGGACAAACTTTATGACATGTTGCCTTCTCATTAGGAAAATAAGGGGAGGGTGGGCTCCACCATGATGTTCTTCTGCATAGCCTCAGAAAGCATGGCTGAGAGTCTTAGCTGTGAATGTAGGCACCAAAATGGAGAAAGTACTTCAGGATTTACTGAGCCACAAGAAACCCTGCAGAACATAATCCCTGAAGGCATCTCAAGAGGTTAGGAGTTGGTAGCCATGCCTTTATTTTAACTGTTTCCCTGCTATCAGAAGAAAAACCCCGTACCATTCTTACATAGCACGCATTCTTCCTCTTTCGCCATAGCGGCAACTGGGATGGTTGGGCAGGCAGGCAGAGAGGAGAAAAACACTTACATGGGGGAGGACAGCTAATAGGAGAACATGGACTTGTGTCAAATCTGGGTTGAGTAGCAGTACCAAACTAAGG
Organism: Candoia aspera; assembly: GCF_035149785.1. Lineage (NCBI taxonomy): Eukaryota > Metazoa > Chordata > Lepidosauria > Squamata > Candoiidae > Candoia > Candoia aspera. The sequence continues at coordinate 262,496,340 of NC_086154.1, forward strand.
GTTTGCTAAGTGCTGTTCTGCCACAAATGCTGTCTCTTTGCCCCAAAGGTACTACCAGTTCATCCAAAAAATACCGATCAGATTAATCATACCTTCTTGCATTAGGAGCAGGAACCACTGCCTGGGGTCAGAGTTGCAAGGGTGCTGTTGAATTTTGTCCTATTCATAAGACATGAGCATTTGGGTGGCAGAATGGGGATCGAATGATGGCCTAGACAGGCCTCAGAGCTGTTCTGACGTTGACATGTCATTGTGCAATTTCTAGAAGAGACCTCTTGAATTTTAGAATGTCCTTTCCTTGTGCGAAGCTTCTACAGAGTGCTTCACTTTGACAGAAGTCCAAGCAAAGACTTTCTTGGCCCCTTCCAAGAGCAAAGAAAACTCTCCACATTGTTTTTGTCCTCCTTGGCTGTCATCTGCAGCTCTCTCCAGCCTCCTCTGGTCTCTGTGCAGGTGTTCCCTCCTTTTCCAAAGGCCAAAAGGGGTGCCAGAAGGTGACACCAACTCTTTGGTTGAAGCAAATCATACCATTGCTTCTCTTGGAGGGGGTCAATGGCATTGCCTTCATGGTGCAAAGGGTGTGGTTGAAGGGTGCCAAAGTCACCTCGGCAGGCCTTGTACAGACCCCTTGGACCGCAGTCAACACACAGACACCCCTGCCCCTTGAGTGTCTGTTTCAATAAAAGTAATTTCAAAATCAAATAGTCAACATAGAAAAGAGTACATTGGTGCACATTCACAGCCATACTAACACTTTTCACCCATTCCTGAGATCTGCTTCCCAGGAGTCTTTTGGCGACATACCGTCTTAATGACAAGAGGCAGGATACAAATCAATCAGTTCTAAGCAGTATTGAAATGAATATTATCAATTCTATCCACAAGGAATAACATTCAGGGTGTAAAGAACTGGCATGGTGTGGCGGTTAAGGCAGTGTTTCTCAACCTCAGCACCTCAACTTTAAGATGGGTGGACTTCAACTCCCAGAATTCCCCAAATTGCTTGCTGGGGAATTCTGGGAGTTGAAGTCCACCCATCTTAAAGTTGAGGTGCTGAGGTTGAGAAACACTGCCAGATTAGCTGCATCCACATGTCATGTTTAACCTGGTTACAGAATTAACCACTTTCCAGATTTCACACAATACAGTGGAGCTTCAAGTTGCAAAACAAGCTGGATAGACCCTACACACTAAATCTCTCTCTCATACACACATACAGATAGATACACAATTCCTAACTGAGATTAACCTTAACTATGTTGTGTGAATCATGCTGTCACACTTTTCCCTGATCTGGTTAAGTGAGTTGTGTGAAGAGAGACTTGGTGTCCCTCAACTTGCCTGTTTTCTGAGTGTTGCCTGTTCTCTAAAGAGCGTCATTTCCAACAGAGTCTCTAGGGCAGTGAGGCTGGCTGGGGAATTCTGGGAGTTGAAGTCCACTCATCTTAAAGTTGCTGAGGTTGAGAAACACTGTCAGATTAGGAGTGGGGAGACCCAGGTTCAATTCCACCCCAGCTGCAGAAGTTCCCTGGGGGAACTTTGATGCTCAGTGCAACCTACCTTACAGGGTTGCTATTGTGGGGGAAATTGGGGGGGGGGTTTGCTAGGTTCACCAACTTCAGCTCCTGCAGGGAAGGAAGGGCATCAGGTGGGATTTTGTAAGCTACCCAGAGTCTTCCGAAGTGGGTGGCCATATTGAATCTAATAAATTAAATTAAATCAGACCAAGAAAAGTTTGCTTTTCTGATCTTTTGAACAATAAACTAGTGAAAGGTAAACGTTTATGCTGTAAACTGTTGACAGAAACATCTCCAAAGTCAAAACAACCAGACTAAATCACGATGACGGTGATGAGGAGAAGCAGGAGGAGCAGCAGGAAGAGGCAGCTTTTCCCTTAGGTTTTGTTTTATAACAAATCTTGCTCAAGAAGAGGGTTCAGATCAGGAAAAGGGAAGGGAAGCGGGATTGAGGAAGAAAAGTTTTTTTCAGTTTGATCAAATCTCTGTTTCATCAAATCCCTCCTTTATAAAGAGGGATTGTTTTTATAGTCTGCAGTGGTTTTAAGGTCTGTTTTCCCCACAAACGCTCTCAAAGTTACACTCAGGCCTTAAAACCTCAATGAGGCACCAGAGATCAAGTCACAGGCTTCCGCGGAGAAACCCCAGAAGCATTTTTCTGGTGTAAAAAAAAATGCTCCCAAATGGCTGCGCGCTTGCCTCCCTCCCTCTCCCTCTCCCTCTCCCTCTCTCTCCCTAATTGCAGCAGCAAGGTGGGAAGGAGGCCCGTGTGTGCGACTGCGCAAATAGAAAGAGAATTGTTTGAGACAAATTGGCTCAAATCAATATATGCTGTTCAAAATCACCACACCCTCCCCGCCCATCAAAAGGAGGAAGCAGAAAATCACAAGAAAACAGGTCTCTCGCTGAGCAGATGCCTCCTGAATGTATTGAAGTCATTGTTCTTGAGCAGTGAAAGAAGAAGGGAGGGAGAGAAGGGAAGGGAAGGAGGGAAAAGGGGGAAGGGGGAAGGGAGGGAGAAGGGGGAGGGGGGGAGGGAGGGAAGGAAGAGAGGGGGGAGGCAGGCAGAAGGGAGCGAGGGAGGGAGTTCAGGGGGTTGGGGGTGAAGCTGAAGAAAAGTGGGAAGCAAGCAAATTCAGCCCACAAGCTCAGTTCCAAATTTCTCTACTCTCCGTTAGAGCCCTTAAAGCCGACAGACAGGAGCTAAAGGCGCATCCAGGCTGCCACGTTATTTAGCTGCATCTGAACTACTCAAGTACCACCTTGGGCTGTTTGCTGAGAGCAGTCACGTTGCAAACAGAATAAAACGGATTCCACCGATAAGGGGTTGTGTGTCCCACAATTAACAGCCCTCCTTATAATTTGATTTTACCGCATTCTGCTGGAACGAGGAAGCCAGAGATAAATCCAAAGGCTCAAGCAGAGGAGGAACCAGGACGCCTTATTAAATTGCCTTGCCATTTTTTTTAAAAAAAAATGTCTTGTTTTAAAATGTTGGTGCAGCACACTTTCACTTCCATGTAGAGAGAGCCTTTTTAGAATTACCAGTGGCTTTGTTACTGCCCAGCCAGGAGCTTCTGCCCTAAACGATACATAACGGTTTGGAATAGACACACGATTCCCTTTGCTAATTATCGCGGTTATGCTCAGATTGGCTTACAATAGCCCACATTGATGGAAAACTGCAATAATTAATTACTGTTTTGAAATACAATCAGCAATTACCATGCTGAGGCAAAATTCCATTCCGCAGTATTTTTTTTCTTTCTTTAATGCAGGACCGTCATCTATTTCCTGTCCTGTGCTGTGCTGGCACCTTATAGAAAACTGGGAGATCAGAAAAAGAGCTGAGCCAGTTTGCTAAGGGGTGTGTGGGACCACATGTAGAGAGGCAGGAAGATCGCCTTGAAGCAAATATTCAGGATCCGTTAGATCAGTCTTTCTCAACCTTGGGGACTTTAAGATGTGTGGACTTGAACTCCCAGAATTCCCCAAGGTTGAGAAAGACTGCATTCGATAAACAGAAATGACAGAAGCATTCCTTAAGTCCTGGGAAAGGGATAGTATTAGGAAGAGACAGGTGATCCCTCCCCAATACTCTGAAGTGTAAAATACAAGCAGACTTGCAAGGTTCTCGTACTATTGTTGTTTATTCGTTTAGTCGCTTCCGACTCTTCGTGACTTCATGGACCAGCCCATGCCAGAGCTTCCTGTCGGTCGTCAACACCCCCAGCTCCCCCAGGGACGAATCCGTCACCTCTAGAATATCATCCATCCACCTTGCCCTTGGTCGGCCCCTCTTCCTTTTGCCTTTCACTCTCCCTAGCATCAGCATCTTCTCCAGGGTGTCCTGTCTCCTCATTATGTGGCCAAAGTATTTCAGTTTTGCCTTTAATATCATTCCCTCAAGTGAGCAGTCTGGCATTATTTCCTGGAGGATGGACTGGTTGGATCTTCCTGCAGTTCAAGGCACTCTCAGAGTTTTCCTCCAACACCACAGTTCAAAAGCATCGATCTTCCTTCTCTCAGCCTTCCTTATGGTCCAGCTCTCGCAGCCACATGTTACTACTGGGAACACCATTGCTTTAACTATGCGGGCCTTTGTTGTCAGTGTGAGGTCTCTGCTCTTAACTATTTTATCGAGATTGGTCATTGCTCTTCTCCCAAGGATGAAGCGTCTTCTGATTTCCTGACTGCAATCAGCATCTGCAGTAATCTTTGCACCTAGGAATACAAAGTCTTTCACTGCTTCTACATTTTCTCCCTCTATTTGCCAGTTATCAATCAAGCTGGTTGCCATAATCTTGGTTTTTTTGAGGTTTAGCTGCAAGCCAGCTTTCCCACTTTCTTCTTTCACCTTCATCATAAGGCTCCTCAGTTCCTCTTCGCTTTCAGCCATCAAAGTGGTATCATCTGCATATCTGAGATTGTTAATGTTTCTTCCAGAGATTTTAACTCCAGCTTTGGATTCCTCAAGCCCAGCTTGTCGCATGATGTGTTCTGCTCTCGTACTATAGCCGATCTCAATATCCTTCTGGTCTCAGTGTGGTTCTAGCCTTCTTTATGGAGTCCGTTTCCTGGTTTGGTCTACCTCGTAGGGCTGACACAACAGGATGGGATCCAAAGTTCCACCTTAGGGGTGACCAAGCCCCTCCTCAGAGACACTACAAGAACTTGCAGCTATCGTTCTGGGCATAACAGTAGGCCTGGCATCATCACGGAGTTCTCTGGCTGGGGAAATTCAGTTGCCTGTGGTGGCCATTTCCAAATTCTCATGCAGGGCTGCCTCTGAAAAAGAATTCAGACTAAGGCCTGCTTTGAGGTAGTGCATATGGAAATGTGAACGCACCTCCCCAAATTTGCAGGTTAGGCCCCCAGTGGAATGTGCAGTTCTGCATATCTAGAGCCCTGAATGTTGGAGGAAAACCCTACCCAGAAAGGACCACCTTCAGCTCTATGAACCTACCCACCTGTCCCCAGACGTTTTGCTCATGGGTCCACGCATTCACTGGCGCCACCAATCAAGCAAGATTGGCCCAAGACAAGCCATTAGCTGGCGAGTTTAACTATCTCTCAAAACTCGTTCCTGCCAGTGGGTGTCTGGAGGGTGTGATAAAAAAAAAAAACAAGATGGCAGCCACACTGGTGCGATTAAAGCTCCGCCTGTTTTTTTTATGGGCATCTTCTGGGCACCACACATAAAAGAGAGGCAGGGCTTGCATTACACCATGGTGGCCTTCTTGATTTTCTGACCACGTCCTGGGTACACACCTGCTCTAGTCCTTGCCCCTTCCTGTACCTGACTCAACCCATTGTACTTTCACTCACGTAAAAAGGAAGTGAGTTTTCGCAGCATTGCCAATTGTTTGCACAAGCCAGATCGCCTTTAAAATGATTGTGGATCCACCTACCCAGTTTCAGCACTCCTGATGTAGAAAATTCCTATTTTGTTTCTCTACTCCACTGTCCTCTCAAGCCAGAGTAATTTTTCAGGACAGAAAGGCTACATAACCAAGTGACCATTAATGTTTGATAGAATGTTGGACCCATAGGCTCACTTCTTGCTGGAATTCATCCTGAACACACGTATGGAAAGTCTCTTTCAAGATGAGCTCAGCTTTGGATGGCCCCACAGACCCATCCCTGTTGCTTTCTAGGAAGGGTTTCACCACCGCTCTCCTCCAAGAAGCCCCTTCAACTTCTCAATGTAACCTACAACACGAGGATTAGTCCAATCCAGGGACTAATCAGATCCAATCTAGTTTAGATTTCTGAAATCATCCCAAATCAGCTGTCTGCTCCCTCCTTGCTCAGAAGTAGAGCCATGGAACTCAAGGTGATTGCACCATGAAAGCTCCTTCAGGAAATAATTTGAAGATTATCTGAAATGTACATTAGAGACAAGTGAAGAGTGGGAGGGAAGACAACAGTCAGTTGGAGCAATAGGAACTGTAATGAGGACATTGACAAGCTTTCCATCAGCCTAAGCACCTTATATAATCCCATTAGCATTCTTTAAGGCCAATGCAACACCACTGCACTTCAACACAATTCCATCTCTTCCTCATTGTTTGCAGTGGTAGAAGAATCACCTGTTTGATTAATTCGTGTGTAGGACTAATTCGTTTATTTTGGCTGTGTAAAGCCACTCTGGCTAAAACTAAGGGGATACAAAACTATAGTCAGTGAAGAGCTGTGTTCTCATGCTTTGAAAAACAAAATTATTCAGAGCTCGTATTGGAAAATTAAAGCATGACCCCCTTGAATGGTGAAGGCTCACATTTTCTTATTATACTATTAGGTGAGAGGGAGGGGAAATGTGCTCTGCCCACTCATATTTTACCCAATTTTATTTCTATTAAAACACCATCCGAAACTGAGCTCCAGATTTTTCTTAACGGAGAACCACCATCTTAGGATCACCTTGGGTAATATTAACTGGGAATTTCTTGATGGTAAGAACAGTTCGGTAATGGAATTGGTTAGGAAGCAGATGGGGGGGTGGGTCTTTGGAGCAAATATAATCACCTCTTTCTTGTGGGAGGGGGTGCTTTAATTCTGCATTTTCTGCATCAAGCACGGTTGGACTTGATGGCTCCACTTGAACTCCTGGGTTCCAAGCGACCAAGTCTAGGCCTCATACTTTGGTAGGACCAATTCTATCCTTAGGTTAGGGCCACTGGCTCTGGGCTGCACATTTCCAGACAACCACTAGATTTCAGAACCGAGAAGCAACCCCTTCGCCCTTGCTTCATAAATTGGATTTGCAATTCATTCTTTCTAAATGACTGAACCACTTCAGCGTTCTTCTGTCATGCTGGTCACCCACCTTTGTATTCAGTCCATATTGTTTTTCCTCCGTTCATTCTTGATTTTCTCTTTTCTTCCTTCAGCACACAGACTTCTAACTTAGTTTTATGTTTCATCTGACATGCCCATCCCTCCCTTCCCTATCACAAAGTGGACAGAAGGATGCTCTTATACTGCACGGCCCTTTGTACAGTATTCCTTTCAACAAACGTTCATTCCTCACCCAAGACCCCATACTACCCACCTCTTGTCTCTCAACATTTGCACGTCTTGCAGTGTCTCCATCCATTTCCCCATCTTTAGTAAACATTCTGCCAAGGACACACAAATCTGTTTGCTATCGGTGTCTGCCATTTATGTGTAACCTGCCCTCTTTCTCTCCGTTGTCCTCATCAAATACTACCGTGGTCTTGAAATGAATATTTTCAGATCCATATGCCTGACTGCATCATACAATCCGACTAACTTTCACCATGTATCGTCCAGATTCTCAGCTAACAACAGAGCATCATCCACATTGCTTCACATGACCCTTTGCACTAATGTTCCAAGTAGTTTCCACATCCTCCTCTCTTATGTTCCTTTTCCATTGTGGGAGGTCAATCTGTCTTCTAACACTTTTTCACAAAAATGTATACTTTCTCTCCCTGTAGTCAGTCTGCTTGCCCAGTCTTTTTTTGTTTCAGTTTTTTTCCCCCTTTTCTTCCATTTCCATTTTTCACAGGACCCCCTCTTGACGCTTCCAGCTAATTCTCCGTCCCGCTTTCAGAACCCCTTCTCACCTTTGTCACCTGCGCTAATTTGCTCAATGCTTCATCATAAACAATCAAATCAATCATTCTTTTAGATTTATATTCGTTCCTTTGCCATGTGTATGCATGAATAGACATGCTTAATCCTCACATTTAAAGCAAATAAACCTCTTTCTAAGCAGATACTCACCACAAGTCACCTTTCTCATTCACTTGTGGGACTCTAAAGGGCTCAGTGACTATTTTGGTATCTTCTTGACTTGTTCCCACCCATCCATTCATGTCACCCAACGGAATAGTTCCCCCCTGGCTCCAGCCTCTTGGGAGTGCAATTATTCAGACACTGCACAATTTTTCTCTGATTCTTCCATTATCACCATTCCCCGGGGCATAACATGCAAATATCATCAAAGTATGCATGCTTATTTTCATACTCATGAACCACACCCTGGATGACACCAATTCATACTTCCTTTCTTCTTCTTTTTTAAATAACTTTAATAGAATTTTAAAACAAAAGGTAAAAACTAACAAGAACTAATGCTTAGAATGAAAAAAGTAGAAAAAGGAAAGAAATGAGAAAAGGACAAAGACAAAAGTGCAGATATCAAAGAGAAGAAAAGAAGAATATAAAGAAGTGACTTCTGATTTTCTTTTACAGCAGCTAGAAGTAAACAAGTAAATTGACCTCTTACTCTGTGGTTACAGCATTGTTTACATTTTTTCTATAATCTGTAAGTAGATTTTACAGATTATTATTTTATTATTTTATTCTGTATCTATAAATGGATTATCTATTATCTATAAATAGGTTATAAAAATATCATGCTTCCTGACATACATTTAGCCCTTTTATTCACAAGTAAACCTCCTTAATTTCCCTACCATGTACTCAACAGCTGCACTCCACAGAATCAGACCACCTCCCTCAGTTTTATTATAGCCTTCTCCTTCCTCCTAGTTTCACAGATTGTAGTTGGTTGATTCTTTACTATGATCCATGACTAGAAATCAAAAGTACCACCCCCCCAAATCACTCCAACCCACAATCAATCTGTAGCAGTTAGTTAATAAGCTGAAATCTTATAATAACAATCCACAGCTGCCATGGACATAATATAAAATTTAAATTAAATTACATTACATTTTTAAAGTTTCACAGATATACAACATGCCTGCCTTTCCTTCTATCATTTCATGCGTTAATTCATGCCCTTTCTAATTTATTTTCTTTTCTATTCTAAGTTGCAATCTTCCATCCGCCATGATCATCAAGAGCCACCATCATCATGAGCTTGACCAACCATCACGGCTTTGGTCAACTGAGGCTTTTACAAAGCTTTTGTTAGTGAGATAGAGAAGGTGTAGACTAGGTCACCAGCCTTAGTGACCTCCATGTCATGCCACATGCAACTTTCCCTGATATTGTTTAGGATAGTACTAATCACGCTGGGCACATTTTGGCCAGTATGCCACAAGCACAGCCAAAATCCAGTTTTACCCCCATGATATACTATGCAAGCTAGGATCTCTAACCTACAACCTACCTTGCAAGCTAACCTGACCACATTCCAACAACTCAAAGGTAGTCATAGTGTACTGATACAGACTAGGGCAAGCTTTCATATGCCAGCCTCATCCAACATCCCCTCTGAATTTGTGGCAGCCCCCCAGTTGAAAAGAAGGTGGACATGTGTCATGTTTTAAAGAAAATCATGGATTCAGCATTTGAACGCACTGTGCCCTGGACCAGCTCAAATGGCTAGTCCAAAGAATCCCAAGGAGTAGAATTAAGATGTCATACAGACTCATATTCAGGTCAGATCTTTTGGCAATGACAGCTAAGACTCTCCAGGGCTTCAGACAGAATGAGATATATTTTCCACCTACTCAAGTTGCCAGGATTAAACTAGGAAGTTCTATGTGCACTATGAATTCTCACACTGAACTATGGCTGTTCACCTCATGTATACCTTTGGATCATCCATGCATTTCAGCACACCCTGCCCCGCCCCCCAAAAGAGTTCCTTCTTGTACTAAGAATACTTTTTTTTCCCCATACTAGAATACCCAGCTGTAAACTTCTGGAGGATGTTGATTTGTCTTCACTAGTAGAATAGGTTCATGCTTTAGATTCCAAAAGAGTTTGCAATTCAAACTTGGGTTCAAATTCTCCACCTCCCCCAAGTGTCCTGGTGAAAAGAACAGGAAACTGAATAGTCAGCAGGTCGGTTAAAGACCCTGGGCTGCTTTTCCATATGGTCAGCCTCTTAGCTTGAAGCTTGGGTGGGTTGGGTTCGTTTGTTTTAAATAGCTTGGCATTTTTGTTTCAGTGCATTTTGCAAATTCAGAAATGGAGTGAATTCACTAATCCAAGAATGCACATCATGCAAACACAGGTGATAGGTTTCAGTGGGTGTGTAAAATTCCACACTGCTCTGCTGCAGCATTTTGGGTGCTCTCACCTTAAAACCCTAAAATCCCTTTCAGTTTGCATTAACTTTTTACTGGCAATTCTCAGTGAGTGATGATAATATGGTGAGGAATGGAATTGGAATGAATGTTATAAATCTTAGGGTTTGAGGGGAAAAAACGAAGAAAAGGAAATCATTAGTGCTGTGAGAATGTTGAAAAATGGTAAAGCTGCAGGAATAGACACACTAATTGGAGTAATATTAAAATATGGTTGTGCTTTGCTTATAGAGAGGTTGTGCAACTTGGTTAATGTATGTGTGAATATTGCCTCTGGGTCTGATTAGAAGAATGTTGCCGTGTATGAACAGAAAGGTAGCAAAAGTGAATGGAAAAACTACAGGGGATTAGTTTGTGAACTTGCACCCATGATGAGAAAGATTTTGACAGATCTAGACAGAATATTAGAGCGCAGAGATATCACACTGAAAACAAGGTACACATTGTCAAAGCCATGTTTTCCCAGTTGTTACATAGGCTGTGAAAGCTGCATCTTTAGGCAGTTGAACCCAAATAAATGGATGCCTTTCAACAGTGGTGTTGGAGAAAATTGTTGAGAATACAACTTGAGACTTGGACGTGGACCAGTGTTTCTCAACCTTGACAACTTTAAGATGTGTGGACTTCAATTCCCAGAATTCATAGCTGACTGGGGAATTCGGGGAGTTGAAGTCTACACATCCTAAAGTTGCTAAGGTTGAGAATCAGTGCCTTGGACTATGAGAATGAATTATTTGGTACGAGATGAAGCAAACCTAGTTTGGTCACTAGAAGCACCAGTTAATGAAGCTAGAGTTTAAATGTTTTGGACATAAATTGCAAGGGCAGGAATAGCACTAGAATAGACTCTGACCCATGGGAAAATCAAAGGCAATTGAGAAAGCGGCTGATAGAAGAACAAGGTGACCTGATGAGGATACAAGCAGGGACATGTGAGAATTCAAAGAAAGAGTTACTGAGGCACAGTCCTAGTGAAATCATGTCCATCAGGTCATGAAGAGTTAAAAGCGGCTCCACTGTTTGGATATAAACTGGGTTGAAACTCTTTAAAGTGAGAGTCAGTGAAGATCTGAGTCAAGATCTAGATTCAGATCCCTTTTGAAATATGAAAATCCTTCACGGCCCTTCACCCCAAAGGAGAGGATGAAACCATGAGTTACCTTTTTTAAGCCTACAGCTGTTATAGAAGTATGAGCTGGGTCACCTCACTTCCAATCTTAAGGGACAGAAACTTCCTGGTAAGTCTAGAGCAGGGTTCTCCAAGGAGGTCAGTATTGTCCCCCAAGAGTTGATTGGACTGTCCATTGTTGTTGTTGTTGTTATGATTATTATTATTCATAGTGCTATGAGTTAAAGTTAGTTAAAGTAGTTTTAGTAGTTAGTTAAAGTTAGTTAAAGTAGTTACCAGTTAAAGTTGTTTTTATTAAATTATTTTCATATAATAAATGTTGGGGGGTCAATGAACAATCTGAAACTTCACGAAGGGGTTGGTGAGCTGGAGAACTTGGGGACCACTGGTCCAGAGAATAGCACTTGTATTCTTAATATTGGTGTGGCAAGGATGAGATTTAGCTGAAAAGCGTCTAAGGGGTTTCTAAGGCAAAGCATGTGAAACATGTTGAGCAATTGGAAAATATGCTTTATAAATAAGAGATTACATTCTGTGTGATCCCACCAAAGCATCCGCTGAATACACAGAGCACGGAGACAGCACGTCATCCCAGCTCGGGCAAGAACTTCCGGAAGGGGCAAAGGTTGTATGCTGTTTTATAGACTTTTGTTTGAATTGAGTGTTAAAAGACTGAGTATAAAGGACTGAGTATTAGAGACGTATTTACGTAGCAACAGCAACGTGCAAGTCCTAGAAGGGTAGAGTTGGCCCAGAGTAATACCTTGTTGTTGGGGAAGGTGTGTGCTGCAATAAAGTATTGTGTACAGATTTGCAACACTGTGGTGTGTGCAGTCTTTGGAAAGCGAAGAACCCTCACACACTTTCAGAATTACGATTTCCAAACCTACCATCCCTCATTGTTGGAATTCAGATGTGTCTTCTGATTCTTCTGAGTCTAATTCGGAAGAACGGACCACTAAACCAGACTTTCATATAAAATTCCCATCAAGTTCATTTGCCACCACACCCTAAGGCACAGTTCAGCAGCTTGTCAACACCTCCAATCTGTTGGGAGTGTCTTGATTGGGAGAGGAACTCATAAGTCTCAAGGTGACAAACAAAACCTGAGAGCTTTGTCTATCAGGGCTGTAATACATGTTCCTAAGCTGGGTGAACTTAGTTACTTTGCCCTCTGTTTCAGAAATTGAATAAAAATGAATTTGCTGTATTGATCCTATTCTGTACCTGGGGGATCAACAGAAAACAGAGATAGCACTGCTGTTCTGCCCCAGATGCAGTTGGCCCTACCAAGAGCTTTTAATGATCCCAACCCGATTATCATCATGGCTAGAGGCAAATCAGCCCCATTTGTTTGCCTTCCATGGAATGGCAGGGATCTGTTCTCAATCAGAATAATCCAATTTAAAGGAATGATTCATATTAGTGAACACATCTGTCTGAGGCCAGAGCAGAACCCTGGTGTTAGTTTAATAAATGATGTTCATTAAACTCGGCTGAAAATATAATCTGGAGAGACTGATGGAGTGAAAAGAGCAAAGAATAAGCAAAAGGAGCTGAGCAATTATCAGCCATCATTTGTTCTGGTGGCAATGCAGAAGTGAGCCTTGTTTGCTGAAATCTTAATTTCGTTTGGCTGGGGTGGAATCCATCAAAAAGCCAAGGCTGCAGACGACGCTCTCGTTTCTCAAAATCCATCAGAAGAAGGAGGGGGGGGAAAGCTTACTGTTTTTCTTGATCAGGCCTACAGCAGAACCCAGAATTGCAGTTTAGGATGGGCTAAGAACTACATCTCCAGGGGCAGAAGGCCCAAACTGAGGGCTTAAATCTGGAAGATGGAAGATAAGCCTCACAAGGGATGGGTGTTGGGGCTGCTGCTATGGATCATTGCAATAAAGCAGAACCCTGTTTGAGGCACTCTACCCACAACCGTTTTCTGTCCTGGGTCAGCTAGGCGCCACCACCACCCGTCTATTGCTCTGCAACTCTGTTTCATGGTTTTTATTTTCCTTTTATTACTCTGTATTATTATTATCCAAAGTACTCAGGTTCAAATGGGACATCACAGCTTCTCTCGTCACCAGCAAGAAACTTCAACATCAGTTGCATTCTTGAATTTTCGAACCATGCATTAGAGTCAATAAACATTTTCACTGTTTTTTTCTTTGAATTATTCAATGTAAATATAAGTTAAACAGACTGGGTGTGAAGAGAGAGGTCTTTCCAGACAGAGAGCTCAACCTTGTCTCAGATCAAAAGGTGTGTTGTTCTTTTGCCCCTTTTCATCACATATTCTCAAAACTTAGGTTGGCTTCAACCTTAGCATGTTGGGTTCCAATCTATGAAGCCTTCTTCCATTTGGGTAAAGTTCCCACCTTGTTGGTGGGGGCAGAATCTCTTTCCTCCATCCCAGTTCCCTCAACTTACATTTCTTACAGTACATTTTCCACCCAGGCAAGACTTTTCCCACATACAGGCAATCCTCAAATTCCATACAGTTAGATGCAACCAAGTGGAAAGATAAAATGGAGAAGGAGGAAGACCTTGGACCTCACAAGCTTTCAGCATTGATTATAGTACCTTTTCTTGTTGAAGACATCTCAGCTGTACAGCAATCTTTTTTTTCCCCTTCATTCTTCTTCAGTCAGTCCTCTGTTTCCCCTACAGACACAAACACACCACCTGCACAACTGCAATTTATATCCATTTTATTGATCTAAGACTGTTCATTAGTGGATTGCACACAGCACCCTTTAACTGCCAGTTGGCTTCTCTAGGTGGTTCACAGAAGAATAAAAATTACCACAGATAGGAGAGTATTGCAATCAGTAACCATCAAAGTCAGGTAAATTTTTAATCCAGCCTTTTCCAACATAGTGCTTCCCAAATATTCACTGGATTTATTTATTTATTCGATTGCATTTGATTTGTGTGGCCGTCCACCTCACCTTATGAAAGCTGTAGTTCAGTATGAGCCTCAGCGAACAGTATTGCTGAAGGGAACATTTCAAACGTCAGCAATGAGTAGGAAAATAAAGGTTCTCATGGAGGTTTTAGTAGGCAAGGCAAAACTGCTGAAAAGGTTTGCTTATCACCCCACCAATGAAGGGACTTGCTACATTTTAGGCGTCAGTGACTGGCCAGGCTGACACAAAAGAAGGTGATCCAAGATTCCCAAAGACAGACCAAGTTAGAAGTTGTTTCAAAACATCTCCTTCACCCTGTTAGTAATCAAGCAACTGCATTTTTCACTAAGGGAGGTTTCTTAATCCTTATATTGCAAATGGCAACAGACCAGGCAAGAAAAAACAAATGAATCTCTCTTTCTTGCTCAGGGAGGCTGCAGACATCTGCCCACTGAGGGCAGTGAACATCTTGCAGCAGTGAGAAATTGGTGAGCTCCTCCAAATCACTACCATGACAGGCAACTTCTTCATGGTGGTGTGAACTTCTTTCTTGCTGAATGTGGAGCTTGGTTATAATCTGATATTATTGGCTTGATCAACATCATGACATACGGGCTAAATATAAAATGTCTGGATGTATTTATATTCAAGGAAGGTGTGGATATGCTGCTGAAAAACCAGACTGACTATATACTTCTAAAGAAAGTCCTTTCCATCCCTTCTTTCATACAAATCAACCAGATGATTGAATTAACCCATTTTTCTGAGCTCACACGATACACTGAATTACAAACAAACCAAAGGTTGGATTGACACCGTGTGCTAAGCCACAAACACCCACAAAATAAGCCACAAGCCTGAGATTAAAGTTAGTTAGCATTTGTTTGCAGGTTATGTGAAAGCAATGACTAGGTCTTCCACCAACTTGGTTAAATTCAGCCTGTTCCAGAGGCTCACCTCACACTGGATCATCTCGGTACTTGAGGGCATTCCCCTAAAAACATGGATCTAGGAAACATCACATTTGGAAAGAGAGAAATGTTCAGCCTTCCTTAACCTGGTGGGTTCCACGTGTGGGTTGGGAGTCCAATTCTCAGAATTCACAGCATATTTCCAAGGTGTTGAAATAACAGCACCACAAAGTTCCCACACAGCTGGATAACTCCAAGGTTGAGCAAGGTTGGTCTACTCTACCTGGGAGTGGTCCTTCCCCATTCTCCAAAGAAGGTCTTCCCAAGCTCATTGCCCAACGGTCTAGATATGGATAGGTCTCTTGAAGTTGGAATCCAACCCTATGCTGAAATCCAGATTAACACAGCCCTCAGAGATGTCCTGCTTGATCATATTTGGGGATGAGATGCTCACTTCCTGACCAAGTAATTGGTTTCACTGTTGAACTGCTCTTTATTGTTAAGAAAGTTATCCTACCATTCAACTAGAATCTACCTTCCTGTGACTTGTATCCTTTATTCTGTGTCCTGCACTCTGGAATGAGAGGAATAGGCCTTTGCCGTCTTCTGTATGACATCCTTTTAGATATTTGTTGAGTACTATCATCCCTTCTTCAGTCTTCTCTTCTTAAACATATCCAGCTTCCTCAATCTCTCATTACAGAACTTATAGTCTTGAATGAGTTGGAGATGGCTGCGGTTGATCCGAACCTTGGCCATAACCCTTACTAAAGAGGATGAATTTCTTCCCCCATCCAGCTTCACAAAGGAGAGTCACAGAAAACCATCTTGTGGTGACTGTGTTTAGCAAAAGGAAAGTAGCCCACTTTTGATGGTAGATTATGTTTATTCTAGTATGAGTGTTATGTTCATTTTTTTTAACTTAATGACAACCAGTGATTACTTAACATGTTTTCATTGCCAGGCTGGAAAATGGAACAGATACTTGCATGTCTGCCCTACAGCAAAGGAACCAATGTGCATTAGTGTTTATATCATTGGATTCCTTTTAATTCTAAGAGATGTGCTCAGATTTATTTCTGCCATAAGAATCCAAGTTTCATTGATGCAATAATTCAATTTCAGGGATATAATTCAAAGCGGAGCTTCAGATTTTTTAAAAAAACAAAAGGAAAAGGAAATTAATAGAAGTTGAATAATTAATAGGTCTGTGAAAGCGTATTGAGTGATCTGAGGCTTCAATCTGTCTCAAGTGTATAGGGACGCTAATTTTTGCCTAAGTCTTTTTAGCTGGCAGTGCATCCAAGTTTTAGTGCAATTAAAAATGAGTCAAAAATATTTTTAGCTAATTGTGCCATATAGCGTGAAGGCAATTTGAAGCCACAGGCAAATAATAATAATAATAATAATAATAATAATAATAATAATAATAATAATAATAATATAAGGGTGGCTATGATTTCTGGGGGTTCTTGATACAGGAAGAGAACAAGGGAGAGCTGAATTGGATTTGACTAAGGACCTCAAAAGTGCTTGAGTGTGGATGATGTTAGACACAGGGCAATAATTAAGGAGAAACAATTCTTCACTGTCTGGATG
Organism: Candoia aspera; assembly: GCF_035149785.1. NCBI lineage: Eukaryota > Metazoa > Chordata > Lepidosauria > Squamata > Candoiidae > Candoia > Candoia aspera. The sequence goes on from NC_086154.1 coordinate 262,512,936, forward strand.
GTGACTCCCTCCTTGCTAAATATGGTACAGGGATGTCAGAAAGGAAAATTCCGTATTAAATGTGCTAAACATAAGAGGTTATATGGCATCCTTTAATTGGACATGGGTGAAGCTAGCTCAGGAGACTTCCCTTGGTCCATGCTTCACCTGTTTCGATATTTTTTTTCTGTTATTATTTGTATTATATTTATAGACATAAGAAGCTGTGAAGCTGCATAGCAAGCACAGTCTTTGGTATCCCCTTTACGTACATGGCTGGCTGTTCAATCTGTATGAGGTCTAGGGGGTTTCTTAGATAGTAAAAATGGTGGGCAACTGCTGATGACCACCCTGATAAACATCTAAGAGTCATGAATGAGAGTCAGTTTGGGGAGATAATGCTCTTTTTCTTAACCTGGCTCTTCTGGACTTTTCTGTATAGCTGTTTCCTTTACAAAAAAAAAGGTGTTTGGCTCCTTCATTAGCAAAACTATTAGTGTGTCAAATAGATGTATCTACATTTATGCCAATAGTTGAGCTGGTCGTTGAGTTAAGTTAACCTATTTTCTGGATTTCCCTAATATACTGAAGCATAAACTTACCAAATGTGCTGGATTTGTATAATAGAGTAAGCAGCAAAGATACAAATATTCACAAGGACCCCCACATGCAAACTCAAACAAGGTTAATACCAAGCAAACTACCCAAGTTATACGGTTATAACTACAGGATCTCCAACTGATTTGGTTAAAGCTGGAGGAAGACAGCCCAATAGAAAGTCACTGAAAGTGAGCAGTAAAGCCCAGTAACAGCATAAACATGTGATAGAAAACCCTAACTACATCACAAGCTGTGAGTGACAACACACACACACACACACACACCATTATGCTCTTCCTCTCCAGCTGGTCAACCTGGGCTAAATCAGTAGCTGATGCTGTTAAGTCATTATCATTTAAACCTTTTGGGAGAGGATCAGTGAATTTCATCCCACCCAAACTGTAAATGTCCGAAGTGTATTATCACAAGACTGGAAGTGGTGAAGTTCTTCTCTGGGTGAATCCAGAGTTCTTTATAAATTCAAAGATATGTTGTTATCCTCTTGTTATCCTCTGCATTTACAGTGTGTGATGGGGGTGGGGGGTGGGGAGAGAGGGAGATGGTAGATATATACATATGATAAATATAAAATTGATTAGGGGTAGGTAGGTAGGTAGGTAGAATGATAGAGAGATGGATATAATGATAGATAGATGGTAGGTAGGTAGGTAGGTAGGTAGGTAGATAGATAGATAGATAGATAGATAGATAGATAGATAGATAGATAGATAGAGGATGATAGATGATAAAGATAATGACAGTGATAGATAGATAATGATAAAGTGGGAAAGAGATGAGAGATAATTAGATAGAGAGATAGAGAGATAGAGAGAGACACATACTCCACAGATCTTTAATCTGAACTCATTACTCTCTGTTCATATCAGTTTTCTAGAATATTTCATGCAGCTGATCAATTGGATTAGACCCCCCAAAGTTTATGCCACAGAAACTCTCTTAAATCTTGAGGTGATACTTTGATTTCTTTTCTTCTTTTTTTTGCTAACATGAACACCCTTCTCCTATACATACAGGAACTCCCTATAGAAAGGGAGTTGTGTATGAAACATTGCTTCTGTGTGGCCTCTGCCGTGTTTTGTAGATGCTTTAACAGGTGAATCAATCTTAAGTTCTCAGTGCGAAGAGCAGAGAAGTTATCTGAATATTGCTACATTCATAACATGGTTGTCTCCTTGCTGGTCATGGGGGAATTGAAAAGCGTTCACGGGGCTTTCTCTCTCTTTCATGGCTTGTAGCTATGTGCTCAGAAAACATAAAGTTTGATCAGACTTGCAGCTGGGGAAGATGTGCCTCACTGACTCTGTTCTCAGGAAGAACAGAAAAGGAAGTACATGCTATTGAAGAAGGGAATTCAAGGAGAGCAGAAGTTCTAGATTTGAGGAAGCTGCTTGAAACATTGCTCGCTCACACACCTCTCACATGGGACTGGCACCCCAAAAGTAGCTGGCATTCACACAGCGGTCCTATACAACAAGTACTGCAATGAGGCATCTGCAATGCAATTACAGCCCAGCCTGTTTTCGTTTCTTGACATCTTTGGACAAAAGGGATATCAAGTCTGAGCTTTCTCCAAGGCCCTTCCCAAGAAGGACTCAAATGTTTGGGGCAAAGTTCACCTATTTAGGTAGAAATACCCCACGCAGTTCAGATCTGGAGATGTAGGCATGGCTGGGAAAGGTTTGTTTTCAAGTCCAACCTCCAAAAGAGATGTTTGGCAGCCAATATATTTTCCAGACTTTGCAAACCAGTTATCCATGTCTGCAGTCATCCATTGAATGCATGCTTTCTCTCAGCTGCCACAACATTGTTCTGTTAATGGTCACTGTTTTTATGCGTCCACATGAACTGTGTCTTCTGTGTCAGTGTGTCTTTGGCTAGGCTTCCTCCATTCCTTTTGATTTATTCCTTTTGGTTTCTGTTTCCTGTTTCTTTATCCTTTTTGTTTTCTCTTTGTTTGGTTGTGTCTTCATTACAGCTTTTTGGAACAATGCTGTATTCTAGTGCTTTCTTCTTCCTCCTCCTCCTCCTCCTCCTCCTCCTCCCTCTCTTCCTCTTTCTCTCTTTATCCTTTTTTTGTTTTGGGTTTTAATCTCTATCTTCCTTCCCACCTTTCCCCTTTTTTCCCAAACTATATATAAATACCAATATATATATATATAAAAAAATCTTTTCTTCTTTTGTCATTCAATCAAATTCCAACCAAATCAACCAAGAGCCAGTCAAATCCACCACAGTCTCGCGCTGAGCTAGGAAAAAAGTAATGACAGGAAAGTGGAGAATACAGTTCCCCAGTCCGTAAGTTCAAATCAACTCAAAGTTGAAGTGTGATATGATGGCGCCATGTAACTCAGCTAAGAATTGGTTGCATGACATGCCGTCAAGTTTCGTGTAGGTGCTGTGATTGAAACATTATTTTCTTGGATGTTGTATCAGTTAATGATTGGCCAGTCATGATCACATGTGCCTTTCTTGACTCTTGTGCTGCCACAGTTTTTTATTGCTGTGCTCATTTTTATTTTCTTATTATTATTTATTTGTTTGTTTTCTTTTAGTGCTTGCAGTGGTTTCTTTGTGGTTTGATTTCTTGCGACTTATGCTTCTTTAGATATCACCTGGAAGGGGGAAAAAAAAAACATGAATTCCTAATTCTTTAGAGGGGGGGAAATGGGATTGTTGTTTATGTATGAATATTTCCAGGAAAGAAGGAAACAGAACTGTGTGATTGGTATTTTTGCACCCTAAACTCTTGTGTTTTAAATGAATAATTGGGGGCCTTTTTCAATTGATTTTTCTTTTTTTCTTTCTTCCTTGAAACATTTCTGATCCCTCTCCAAAAATTCAGAGTTAATTGCAGTAGTCGTACAAAAGAAAATAGCTACGTACCAAAGCAAGCTAGAAAAGAGCCGATGGCTTCTTAAGTGCCTTATCAAAATTTCTAATTTTAAGGTTGAGTAGCACAATAACTCTTAATAAATCCATTGCTTTGGGGAAGGGGGGAGAATATCATTTGGGGTAAAAAAAAATCCTGATTCAAAAGTAAAATGCACTGTATTCTTTTGTTTGGTTCCAACTGAAAAAGGGTCCTGGATGAGTGTTTTCTTCTTTTTTTCCTTTAGTTCCTTCTATTCTTATAATTTTTGGTGTTGTAATTGTTTAAACTGCTGTGTACGGTTTGCTGTTTGTTCAATCAACAGTGTGGAAAACCTGCCAGCATGGTTTGATATAAAGCATGACGTTTCTCTACCGCCAGAGGGGAGCTTCTGTAGTTGCTAAGTTTTCTTGATGTAATAAATCACCAAGTATATAAGAAGAGAAACCTGCTTGCCAGCAAGAGATAAGAGCTAATCCGTAATGATTAAGCATCCTCCTTAAATGTCAAGTTCAGTTGGATCATGATTAAAAAATTTTTTTATTTAAGAAACGTTAGCATTACATTTTTATGTTCATTTTATTGCACAGAGAGAGAGAGAGAGAGAGAGGAAGTTTGTTCCAAGCAATTTTACATTCCAAGCCACCTGTTTGAAGCATTTCTCCCTGCAATTTGCAAAGGAAAATACTTTATTGGCAGCTGGCCTTCCAAGGACAGTTAGGAGGGAGACTCTAAACAGAAGTTCGCACTTGTCGTAGGAACCTGCACACGTTGACACGTTAAGACTTGCAGTTACAGACCCAAGTACCAAAATCAGTATCTTGATTTTTCACCACACAAAAAAATAGGGGTACGGTATGCTGGTACGGTCTTTAACTGTCAAGCGGGGGGCAACACTTTTGGTTATGTTTTTCCCAACCCACAGAATCCTGCAAGGCTGCAGAGTATTTAGGAAAAACTTAGGCCTGGCTACTTCTGAAACAGCCTGGGTAAGGTCAACATTTAGGGAGAGCTTTTCTCCCCATTTTCTTCTCAGCAGGGATGTGGGTGGGTGGGCCTTTGCAACACAACCTACAGGAGTGCCTTGTAGTTTGAAGATGAATATGGAGCCTCCTCACACTCAGCAAACATAGAAATCTGACAGGAAGGGAAAAGATAGAAAACGTAGGGCAGTGTTTCTCAACCTTGGCAACTTTAAGATGCGTGGACTTCAACTCCCAGAATTCCCCAGCCAGCAGCTGGCTGGGGAATTCTGGGAGTTGAAGTCCACGCATCTTAAAGTTGCCAAGGTTGAGAAACACTGACGTAGGGAATACAAGATTTTCATCTTTTAGTGACGGATGAACAACACAGGATTCTTCTGAGAACACATCTCTGCTGGGGACATCAGCAGCTACCCAGCTGCAGAGAAGATAAATGTTTAGAACTGTCTCCTCATCTGAAGTGACTAGAGAAAATGTCATTTATGCTACAGCCCCAGACAAATAAATATTAGGGTCCCACTTCAGAAGCAACATTGCATTTAGGAGTGCTTCTTAATCTAGCTCTGTTATTTGTTAAGCCAGAGTCACCTTTGAGAGGCTATAATGACCAGAAGTTCTTCACAGTTAGTAGCTAGTATCTGGGACATTCCTAGAAAATATTAGGAAGACATCCCAAAGGGGCGATGGGTCTTATCACATGCTCCAAGTTTTTTTAAAAAAGGCAAGATAGGGGTCATCAAATTTGCATTTAGTTTCCATAAAGGGAACAAGATTGTCTTGGAAACAGATGTTCTCCTAAATTTGTGTGCGTGTTTTTTTTCTTTATTAATTATAAGGTATGCTCTTTTGATCTTCTCTTCCCTTGTCAGTTTTCTCTATCTTTTATTCCTTCCTTAAAAAAACAAAAAAAACAAATCTGTATATTGACTGGCTTGGTTTGGTGTTGTCCAGCCTGGAATGACAGTCTTTCTCTCTTTTTAGGGCATCAGCTGAATGGGCCACCCTTAGAGAAATATATATAAATATAGATATATATATATAAATAAATATATATATATTAAATAAATATATATAGGAACGAGAACTGTGGGATTACACCTTTAACATCTCAGTCAAGTTGAAGACTTCAGACTTATGCTCTTTCTGATTGTTTAGACTGTAACATTTCTTCGAGAAAAGTCACGTCAGCTGGGCTTGAAGGACGCGTGGTTGACAACGCAACCGTACCAACCATCAGATGAACGAAAAAATAAAAATAAAAACAAAATCGTGGCAGGAGCAAGATCAACTTGGATTTCTACAGTGAACTTGATGTCACCATCATAGCTTTTCCCCAAACCGGAAATGCAAACTCGAGCAGTGCCTGTGGCCACCAAGGATGTTGTTGCCGTGGTCACCCATGGCAACCGTCACTAAGCATTCTTTATCTGTCATTCCTTAGCTACATAGGGACCAAAGGACATAACTTTTTATCGCAGACTTGTAGTTGTATGTAAATTACTAAGAAGTTCTCTCCTTTTCTCTTAGCTGTTCTTGTAACAGTTTTTGAGAGCAATTATATGAAATAATGTAAAAACTGAAAATCCGCTTCAACGCTTTTAAAAAAAATGGCAAGATAATAGTTCTTTGATACTTTGGGAAGGTCTTTGGATATACCTTAATTAGAGTCTATGAAACTTTCATATGGTTTTCTTTATAATATGGATGGACTGAGGGGTTCAAAGGGGCAGGTTAAAGTTAGATATTGATGGAAAACGAAGCCAAATGAAGAAACGGATCCATGGCCTGGAAACGAAAAGAAAGGAAAGGGGAGGGGGCAGGAGGATGCTGAGATGAAGTAGAAAGACAACTTGTTTATAAAAACGCCCCCCTCTCCCCCCCAAAAACCCTAATAGTTGTACAGAATTTAAAAAAAAAGTTTACCTATATAATGGGGCGGGGGGAAGATTAGATGACATAAAAAGCAAAAAAAAGCAAAAAAATATACATAGGCGTTAGCGTTAATGCTGAGAAAACACACAAAGATGTTGTAGAACTTTTTTGTAGCATTTAGATTGATATCTGTTCCTGCTCTGACCAATTGCCCTTGGAAGCTGTGTCTTATTGGCGGGAAGGGAAGATGAGGTAGCTTAACTCGGCAGCTTTTCTGACTGTAAGCATCCCGCTAGTAACACCGGAATAAGTGGATAAGCGAACCAAACAAAATTCTCCAGCCAACCGAAAATTCAGTGGCTGCCTAGTCGTTACGAACTGGCCAAAGTTAGTTCCAACTTGACGAAACGGAAGGAAAATCAAGGTTGGACATTTTCCATGAGATGTTTCCAACAGCCACCCATTAACTTTTGTTTTACTAGCTTCCATGTTTGCTCTAAATCCTTCAGGATGGGGGCGGGGGCGGGGAGGGTGGGAGCGGGATTTAGCCTAGAACCTTAATCTTAAAAAAAGAAAAACATTTAAAAAAAATCATAAAAGGATGGGAAAAAAAACAGACACAAAAAAAATTACAAAAAAATGCAATCTCTTTGAAGAATTTCTGAAACTGTTTACAAGGAATTTTGAAAAACGGGGATGTTTAAAAAAAAAAAAAGATGCTGGCTCTGTTTTTCTGTAAATAAATTTGCATATTTTGTAGGACTTTTAATTGTAATGATAGAGAAAAAAAATCAAGGAAAAAAACTATTTAAGGAAGCACGATATTTATCTTTGGTAAATGACTTTAGAGCAGTTTAAAAAAAAGAAGTTGCTTTAAAATCTGAATCAGAAAAATAGGAACAATTATTTAAGAACACATATATTTTAAAGTATATCATATTTATTATAATTTATTTCCACTCTATTAAGACTTGATTTTAAGTGTGTGGTTTGTTTCCCCTCCCCACCCCGAATCCATTTTATCAGATTGAATGATGTGGTTCTTTCTGAATAATTGTTTTTCTTATGGTTAGATTTGGGGGAGTTTTTAAATTTTTTTTTTTCTAATTTTTTTTTTCCATCTTGGGCCTGATTTTGAAGTCTTTACACTGGCTAAACACCCCCAAATCTTCTCCGGTTGTTTGGCTAGAAGATGACCGCCAAAGCAAGCCGGTACCTCGGTGTATAAAATGCCATGCAATTCCATAAAAGTGCTCTCTGATTCTCAATTCCCTAAAACTCCTTGTAATCTTATGTAATTATTGAATGACGCTTACCAGCTTAGCCCTAAATAAAGCACAGTTTAAAAAAAAAGACATATTTTACTTTTTAGTGTTTTTTTTCCCTCCTCTTTCTTTCTGTCTCTTAATGTACGCACTTGGAGAATGAAGCCGTTTTCTTTCAGCTGGGACATTAAGTTGCATTGTTTGCAGAAGGGTAAATATGGCCCAGGAAGCAATGGTGTTCACCTTGGGGTCTGCAGGCACAGGAGGTGTGCTGAGCCTTCAGGCTTTACAAATGAAATCTGGTTGTGCTTTGCTGCAGAGCCAATGCACTCCAACAGAGGAATCAAGGCACTTCCTTAGGTGCCAGAATGGATCGGGACCAAGCAGCAAGTGGAAGAGGGCTGTGGGCAAGCACAGCATCCAACCATCTCTGTGCATAATGACCAGGATGGCCATTATGGAGGAGGGGGGGAAATAGCAAAGAAATGCAGAAACTACAACTCATTGCTGTCCCCTAGTCAGACGTATCCACAGGATGTGGTCAAAAAAGTCAAGATGGCAGCCCCAATGATGCAATCAAAGCTCTGCCCATTATTTGTGTGCATGCGTAACACCCATAAAAATAGTGGAGCTTTAATCATACCTACCATCTTGACTTTTTGACCACATCCTGCAGACACTGTTGCCCCTACCAGCTGGATCCTTGCGCCCAGAACTGGGGTAGTGATGCAGCAAGCTGGTACCGCCCCACCCCCAGCAGAACACCCCAACCTCCCATGGGTACTGACCTTGTATGTGAAGGTCCCTGGCACAAGGGCAATTCTGCTCTCAAGTGCCATGGCCAACTCTTTAGCAAATGACCAATATTGGGATGGGAGGCTTCTGAAAACCATTCTCATGCCCCATTGGAGTATCTGAACAAGTCCTTTTCATTCGCTGAAGCATCTCACATCGGCTTGAATGGATGGCCTTGTTCTTTGAAGGCCTGTTTGCTCTTCCACAATGACCCAAGAGGTGATCAGAAGGTACTGAAGCCAATTTAGTGGCCTGCTAGAACCACTGAAATGGAGCAGAGCTTATAACACAGCTGAGAAGCTGGCACAGAAAAAGAATATTATCTTAAAATAGCTTCAGTGAGCATGCCAGAGAAATACAGGTTATTGATCTTACACACTCAGCCCTCCCAAGCATAAAGAATCACATGCTTAGACAGAGTAGGTTAAGAAGTAAAAAGAATCTTACTGACTTTATTGTTGCTTCTGTTACATCTATCTTGGTGGGAAAGGTGAAGTTCCTTTGTTCTTCTTTCCTTTCTAAATACTTAGTTTGCCCTAAACCCTCAGCCCTATTTGCTGCCAAGGGCTGTGTGGAAGAAAGGGGCAGGATTCTTCATCAAGGCCTGAGCACATGGCCCTGATGAATGGAGAGCAGAGCAGCACGCGTGCTTCTCCCTGGGTGGAAGAAGGAGGAAGAGAGAGTGGGAGTGGCAACAAACGGCTTCCTCAGAGTTGCATTATGGGACAACTCAGTTTACATGCTAATTCACATGCTAATGAGGCATGCTGGATTTGCCAGGACTTCCAACAGGTGCAAGCCAACTGCAATCCTCCTTCTCCTTACGCAAGACAGCCATCTGATTTCAGAGTTAATGGTCTCTTTTATCAGGATAGGAAGGCCACAACCTATGGGTATCACCCCACGCACATGTATGATGACTTTAAACCAGGAATGGGGACCGGCTGATGGGATCCTCAACTAATTTCCTCTCACCCTAGAAAGCCAGGAATTTGGAAAAGAAAACCTTGTTTTCTCCAATGAAAGTTAGCCAGATGTCCACTTTGAACCTCCACTAAGGTATTTAACTGCCAGGAGGCAGTTTTGCCCCCTCCCCATTCTGCTATGAGGGATTAAGATCATCTCTATTCCCCCATCCTGCTCCATACTTGTAGAAAGGGCTAAACATTCTTCATCCTGCTTGTTTGAGGTCCAATTTATTTTACTGAACGGTATTAGAATACTTTGGAGATACATGCTTGAGAATATTAACGCAACCAGCTTGAATAGCAACCACACATGAAAACGAATGAAACCACATAATCTCCCCTAAGAAAGGATCACCATAGTTATTGTGCCTTGCAGGTATTCTGGGAGTTGTAGTTCAGCAACTCCCAGAGGGCCACAGAAGACCTAGCCCTACTCCACCCTTCTCCAACCCAAACCACAATGGGCACCACGGTGACCTCCGGATGAGGTTCATTTCAATGGGCATAATCCCCTGCTTTATTTGTTTATTTATTTATTTATTGTTTTGATTTATGACTCTGGTCAGTGAACAACCATCGGAATTAACTACAACAGAACAGACAAGGGTATCATACATACTTGTCCACAACCCCCTGAAAAATGGGCTCACTCAACCTTCTGACCCAATGCCAGCTTGTGACACCTAGCAGAAAGCCATCAGGCTCAGAGCCATCAGTCATCTTGCGGGCACGCTGTTCCATAGGTCAGGCCCAGTGACTAGTATGTCTCCAGCAGATTCATCTACAGTAAAAGGCACGGAGGGCTCTTCACTCCACCAAAGTGAGATTCCTGCAGATTTTTGGAGAAGTTCTGACAATTGCAATATGGAAAGTGAGCCCAGATAAAGCTTTTCTGGACACTTTAACCCCTCAGGCTGTGCATGGGTTAGAAAGGGCTGCCCTGCAAACCACATCAGCAGGACGTTCCACTCTTTGAAGGGCAAAAGTGGCCACGTCCCTTGCAAGGCCGACCGGGGGGTTCGGGGACTGTTCTGACTTTTGTGGGCCTGCAGACACCACCATAAATAATATTCCCATTGGGGTGCAATGAGAAGTGCTTCGTTTGACAAATGCACTTTGGGGAACACCCCTTTCCAATGTCTTGTTCAGCTGCAGTGAACTTTGCTCGGCCAGCACGGTGGTGTGACGAAGGGGCTGGACCGAGACTAGTACGATCCACGTTCATGGCCACCTCCAACCAGGGAAAGCCACAACAACAATTTGGGCCAGACCTCCTTCTCAGCCCTGCTTGGCACATGGGGATTCTGTGAGGACGCATACAGAAGCAACTGTTTTCCCTTCCCCAGGGGAAAGGAAAAAGAACGCAAACGAGGATGACCTTCCATATAGCAGTACTGCCAGTTTTAGCCACACTGGTCAAACGGCACCTGGAACTGGAATGCTAAGAAAGAGTGCAGAGGAGAGTGGCAAAGATGGTGAGGGGCTAAGGCTGTCCTAGGAAGAACGGTCGAAGGAACCTGGCACGTTCGGCCTAAAGAAGAGAAGGAAAAGGGTGGCGTGAGCACAGTCTTCCAATCCTTGAAGGGATATCACACTATCTCAGTGGAGGTTTTCAAGCAAAGGTTCAATAGCCATTGGGCTGGGATGGTAGGAGAGTTCCCACCCTGGGCAGGGGGTTGGACCAGAGGACCTCCAAGCTCCCTTCCAACCCCATGATTTTTTAACTTCCAACAGTGATGGACTTCCATCGTCCCCGAGCCTGCATGAAGGCCGGCACTGATTGCTAACTCCTAAAGCTCCTCTTAACCCTATCTGAACAAACTCCTGTCTTCAACAGGAGAGGAATTTTCTTCAAGCCTCTGGGACAGAAACTTCACTACTTAGCCAGAGATGGATGGTAGCTGGGTGCTCTCCAAACCAGCCGACAGCAAAACGTGGGGGATTAATTGCTGGTGCTGGGCTTGGAGGCTGAATGGATGCTGTTACGTTGGCTTTTTGCCTTGCCTAATTGCCTTCAACAAACTCAGTGCAGCTCAGGAGCAAGCTAACCCTCTTCATAAAGCAGGCAGCCAGGTCACCTGTAGCAAGATCTTCCAATTCTGCACAAAATACTCCAGCAAGACCAAAAAATATACCAATCAGGAGAGGGCTGTTTGCAGGGGGGAGGAGGGAAGGCTCAAGTAGCCCAGATGGTAGCTACAACTATACAAATAACTTTCTCACTTGCAGCACGTGGAAGAAGGGGGCGAGGGTTCGATGGGACAGTCACATCTGCCATCTTGCCTTTTTTACCCCTCCTGTGGACAACCATGAGGGACAGGGGGTGGGAATATTAATATTTATATGATTTCTATTAATGCCGTACTCTGTTGTATCTCACCAAGAGTCTATGGATTGGGCTGGGCTACAAAGATAATAAAATAGATGCCTAAATAAAATTAAATATCCAAATAGAAGTAAGGACGTGAATATACTCAAACCCGTTTCCCAAGAGTTAAGGAGCAGTTTTAGAACAATGTCCTTTGACCTTGGAACAGTAAACCGGAAGTATTTATTCCCTATTTTTTTAAAAACTATTCCACCACTAGATGGCAGCAGATACCTGAAACTTTTTGCTGCCCCCTAATGGTCATCTGGAATACTGCAACCCAAGGTAAACTTACCAGATACATTTTTCTTAGCTTTCCCTTCATTCCTTTCTTATCAATGACCAAAACAGTTGAATGCCAGGATGATTTCCAGTTAGACGACCACCTTCTTCATGGCTTAAGTGCAAAACGTATTTATAACATCATCAAATTAGGGCCTAAAAAACATGACCACACATTAAAACTATTAAGAAGCAAGCATTGCCTGTTCTTCTGAGAGCCTTCCTAAGGATGGGAGAATCCTACTGGATCAGGCTGGGTGTTCTTATCTTCAGTCCTGGGTCTACCAGCCTTCCAGATGTTTTGGTAGCAGTATGGATGTAGTGGAGCAGTCCTTCCCTCCAGATATGTCAACTTGACATTCCAGAATCCTCAGCAGTGGCTTGGGAATTCTGGGAGTTGTTCCACACCTCTGGAGGCTGGAGACTTGCCCAAAATTTATCTCAAGTATCAGATAGTAACTTTCATGGCTACAGCTGTTGATAGACCTACTTTCTTCATCTGAGATGCCCAGCATTTTGGGAAGGGATTGCCTTGGGACTCTGGGTATTGCAGCCCCAAGGGATCAGGAGGATGTCATCTTGGAGAAGGTCCATGCCTCCTCAAAAGCTATTGCATCCTTAGGCAGCAAATCCATTGATTATTTGTGCATTATGAGAAGGAGGATCTTTGATTTGCTTATCTGTTTCCCTGGATTCCTAAATGATGATTCAGTTCTGAAGGAAGGAAGGAAGGAAGGAAGGAAGGAAGGAAGGAAGGAAGGAAGGAAGGAAGGAAGGAAGGAAGGAAGGAAGGGGAAGGGTCCAATTTGGGACACTAATTCTATGGCTCTGTATGTTCCTTATTTCTATCTCACCATCCTTATGCAATCTTTAGGACAACCTTTCAAGGGTGGATAGTTGTTTATACTACCTCTTCCACCCTTTCATCTCCTCATTTGAATATGCTGTAAACTTGATTTATGTTGACTTTTAATCTCTTTTTCTCCTAAAAGGACACCTGGAGTGTCCTTTACCTGCCAAAGACCTGGAAATTGGCAGGGGGAAAGAAAGCAGGCTGATGGTTCTCCATATTCAGTTCTTCTAAGTTTTTCCCTTTATCACAAGCACATACAAGCCGGGAGTGGGACTGAGACGATATTTTTTTCATCCACTCCATACTCCCTCTAATGAGTTGCTACCTATTCACTGTTTCCAACCCAGATTTCCTTTGTTTGTTCAGAGGTTCTTGCTTTCAAAACCTCATGCTCTTCCTTGCCTAGACTTCTGCCAACACGCACAGTTTGTTCCGGAGCAATCCAGCTGCCGCATTCACACCACTTCCTCCCATCCTTCACATTTGTCAAACCTGCTCCCCTTCCTTGCTAAAACAGTTCACTGGAGATAAATAACACCAGAGGGAGCTCCCTTGGAACCATTTTACAGGATGCCTTCCACCAGCATCAATCATCTTTCTCCAACTAAAAGAGTTGCTTGCTGTAATTACATTAATCCTTCCATAATTCCATCCTCATTAGCAGCAGTTGAGTTCTGCCCTCTGCTAGTGCCAAGAATGGATACCTCCCAAAGCTGATAACCACTTCTTTGTATAAAAGTGTGCTATTTTGGATCTCAGACTATATCCAGGGATTCATCTGGAGTTCTTCTGAGAATTATTAGGGCATGGGACTGTTGTTTTTGTAACTTAAACTTCCCTCCAATAAATTCACCGCTTCCACTTGGGGGTGATGTCCACCCAGAGTTATCAACTAATAGCCTGAAAGTGTGGGAGGCAATGGGTAGATGGTTTTTAGACTCCCTGCCAAAAAAACTGAAGCCATTAGTGGCCTGCTAGGACCACAGAATGGAGCAGAGCTTAACACAGTGGAGAAGCTGCACACAGAAAAAGAACATTATCTTAAATAGCTTTAATGAGCACGGTTAGTAAAACACAGGTTATTGATCTGACACACTTAGCCCTCCCAAGCATAAAGAATTACATGCTTAGACAAAGTAGGTTTAAGAAAAGTAAAAAGAATCTGAGTTTATTCTTTGGTTCAGTTACATCCATCTTCGGTGAAAAATGATGTTCGTTGTTTCTTCTGTTCTTTTTCCTATACTTAGTGATCTCTTAGCCCTATAACTGCTAAGAGCTGCATGGAAGAAAGGGGGCAAGCACATGGCTTTAGGTCCTTGATGGAGACAGAAGCAAAACATGCTTCTTCTCCAATGGTGAAGGAGGAACAGAGAGAGAGAGAGAGGAAGTGGGAGTGGCAACAGCTTCCTCAATAGCACAGAGAGTTGCATCCTGGGAGAAACTCAACTTACATGCTAATTGAGCCATGCTGATTTGTTAACATTTCCAACAAAAACAAGGTGCCCCCCCCAGAACCCATTTTTTTTCAAATAGTATACAAAACACATCTGACCTTGCCTTATATTGAAGAGGAAAGCAAGAACAAACTTGATTAGTAATCAGATGCGCGAGCACCAGAAATCTCAGTACTGTAGATTAGACTGGAAATTTGAAAAAAAATAGGTTTACAAGCCATTTCCATACTGTTATCAAGAAAATGACACGGACATGTCAACCTCAACCTCAACTCAAATCCATCCATGCTCCATCCTGACAGAGACTTTATCATGTGGGTAGACCACTAAGTGTCTCCTGGTTTTGGGGGCTGGAATTCTCACCGTCTCTTGCTCTTGACTATGCTGATTGAAGCTGTGAGATTGCAAACAAAAACATCTGGAGGGCAGCTGGTCCACTACTGTTGCAGTATAATTTAGGTAAGCAAGGGTCTTCTGTAGTCTGCCTTCATCCATTTCCTTTGTGCTTCCTATGGAAGGCTATTTCATTCCAGATGCTTTGCCTGATTGCTCACTTAGTTGATGTGGAGCACATTGCACACCAACTGAGTGGTCCTTACAGCTAGAATGCTCTTCTCCTCTGCTCATCTTCTTCCTTTTTTCTCCTCCACACACCACCAGTCCTTCTCTCTGGCTTCCTCCTGGAGCAATGCCTGACGGAACTGTCACATTTGATTTGCTAGGGAAGAGAAGGAGTTGGGAGAACTTCCTCTGATTTTTGTAGAGGCCCCTGAAGACCTTTTTCTTCTTCCTGAAAAGACAACACTAATATTTCGCTAAGCCATGAATCATTTTGAGTCAGCCCATGGTGCCACCAGTGGCTCTCCTCCCCTCCACCATCTTGGCTTCTGACAATTCCTAAATTACACTCTCAGATCCTGGAGCTTGGCTGTAAAATATGAGGAAGGCCCGTGGATCCCAAGAGAATATGGGTACAACTCATGACATTTGGAGCTTGGCCTTGAATCAATCATTTTCTTCTTCCAATGTAACAACTACAGGCTTAAATAGATGGGCAAAAACATTGATGTTAGGTGAGATTCAATGAATCGTCAGAATATCACTAATCCTCACTCGCCCTTACGTGATACACACAGTTCACTTTCTAATGGAGGGGCGCAATGTTTGGTGAAGGCGTTGGACCATGTGACTCTCCTTGACCCCAGAGATCCCATTAAGGAGCTAAAGAAGAACCACAGAGGCATCAGACTTCATAAAGAACTGAAACAGGCACAACCAAAAGACTACATGTGTCTCACAAGTTCACAAGAGTTGCTAAACCTGCTCACTGCATTGACGCATTTTCTGGGTTCCCCCAAAGGGGCTGAATTCACAAAATCTAAGAGACTGAGGGGAGGCTGGGAAAGAACAGGACAAGAAAACAGACTTAAACTATCAAGAGATAGCAACTTGTCCATTGAGAGTTGATCTCATAAACAGCAACTTAGCCCAGGGGGAGGGTCAACTGGGAAGAAGCATTTCAAAGTATTCAAAGAAATTGCACCTTGATTAGTTCACTATAAATGAGGCTGGGCAGCTCCTCTTATAGTTTCCAAAATCCTGTATTTGCCCAAACCAGCATTAAAGCTACTTTCCTTTCCTGCTTCCTTGATCTTGCCAGCTACATGAGGCTTGACATAATACCACCCTAAGCCACCAAAGAACCCTAGCCAAGATTAACCATATGTAAGCCTCTTGTGTGGTGCACATGGACTTGCTGGCTCATTACCTGATGTGGTTAAACCTGACGCCAAGCATGGTTGCACAATTATGAAGATAAAAACAGAACTATGGTTCACTTGGTTAATTCAGAAATGTGGGTCCACATAATAGACTGAATAATTAAGGGGCTGGGTTTGCGAACTTCCAGGGGGGACATGGCTGACTGAACAGCTGTGTCCAGGAGCTCTGTGGACAGAACTGACAGTGGTGGTTCTTTTGGGGGCTTGGGCAGACTTTTTCCTGAAACCCAAAAGCAATTTCATGGACAAAGAAAAGGCTCGGAATCATCCCATCTGCCCTCTGGAATGGCAACTTGCAGCCTGAGATTCACAAACAGCATTCGTGCCAATTGGGTAAGAGATGCCAGGAGGCTGGGACATCATCATTTCCAAGCTGCACTGTAGCCTTAAGGGACACTAGGTTGAGCCACCCCATTTCTAAATCACCCAATTTATATATTTTTTTAAGTTATGTACCCTAAGAGAGACTTTCTACAGCAAGGAGAAATGAACTCTCTTGGTGCTTGTTGTTATTTTTGGGATTAATTTTTTAAAATCTTTTAAAGCTTTGGCTTGTTTTCCCATCTGGATATTGAGGAGAATTGAGAATAAATAATTGTCTCCCTGCTATTATTTTTGCATTGCATTTGAAGGATTTAACATTTTCCTATGTTATTCCCTTGTTGAATCTGCAGTTTTGAATCTTCAGTTTTCTGTTCACTTTCTCTGAGAACTGCTCATTAGCATACTTTCTCCTGTGTCAACAACTTTCAGAGATTTTCCATTAACTCATTAACTCCTATATTCACCGGTCAAGTACCTAGGGGGCACCATAATCAACTGCCTGAAACATGGAGGATTTTAAGGAGACTTTCTCAGAGTTCCATTGTGAGCTTCACTGTGAGTTCAAACAGATCTTTCATGATACCTGTCAAGCTATTCTGCAACATATTCGGGACACTGCTGCCAGGCCCAGCCCAAAAACAACGATGAGTCAGTGCATTCAAACTTCAGTCCTTTATTGCTCTCACCATACAGACAGAATCTTGCCAGACTAAAGCTACCCTAACTAACGTACGGGGAAATAATCGGGGAGACTCTAGGGTGGACCAACCTTAAATTCTTCACTTTCCTACCAACACTGTCCGGACTGTGAGTTATCTCCTTGGAATGTGCTCCCTCCTTCCTGAGAATCAGCGGCTGCACTGAAATCCACCACATCACCCCCACCCCTTCAGGGATACATTCCATCACAATTTCAGAAAATATCAGCTTTAAAATATTTCATCTGGCTGAGGAGGTTGTGGAAGAAGTTGATTCTAGTGAAGATGGAGATGTTTCTACTGACAGTGAAATTGAAGCTCTTGTTGTGCCAGATGACCAGATTTTGGTGTTGAAGGAGTTAAAAGAACAGAATGAATTGCAAATCACAAATGCAGTGGGTTTTTTGATGGAATGTTATGGGAAAGAAGAGGCTCTGTTCGGTGGGAGGTTTTTTACTGAGAAGTCTGAGTTTCCAAGCGTGGGGGCAGTTGGGTTGTTTGATTTCTGTATGAAAAATGCCTTGTGTATAATATGGAGATATGTAAATGTTTTGGTTTATTTTGAGGTGGGGTAGAGAATTAAGAATGTTTATTTGGATTTATATTAAGGCTTGTATGATTTCATCTTTCTTTAATGATTTGGATCAAGATTTACTGGATTGCTTTGTTTGATTTTTAGGATTTATAAGATATAATAATAATTTCTTGGTTTTAGGTTTAAGAGGGTTAAGATTATTATAGTATTATTAATTATAAAAGTAATCAGTTTAAATGTTTTTTTATAATTTGATTTCTATTATAGTGGACAGAAATATATAGAATAGTGGTAGGAAGGAAATAATTAAATAAATGGTTTTTGGGAGGGAAGTTGATTTGGGGGGGGGTGTTTGTGTGTGTGTGTGTGTGTATGTGTATATATATCTTTTAATATAAGGGGAAGGAGCAATTGTGTTTAGTGATTTTTATAATGTGCTAATGGAATAATTTATAGAAATAATGTGACTTTGGTTTGATATAGAGTAAGGGATCAATTACGGAATTTGCTGTACATTCTTGTTGTTGAAAGTCGGAAGTCACCTCTTTATGCAATCTTAAACATTCTTTTTTCTTGTGTTCCACACTTTTTTAGGTTTTGTTTCTTTTTTCTTTTTGTAGTTTTTAATCTTTGTCTTACACTTAATAAAATTCTTACTGAATAAGCACAGGGGCTGGGTTTGGATCACACGCCAAGCTAAAGTGTGCCTTTCATCGCATCAGCATGTCCGGTGTGAACCACCTTCACCCTTAGACTGTAACTGCAAGCCGGTGTAGGCAACGCCCTTCAGTGAAACGGCCTCAGGGCGATTTGCGTGGCCAGAGATGGCCCGCGACTGACTTCCAGCAAAGCCATTTCAAGGCTCAGCCGGGTGAGTTTCCGTTTCAGATTCTTCCAGATGCTGCTGCATTGTCCAGTCTTCGAAGAGCAGCTGGAAACAAATCAGGTCATGTCTAGGCCAGACAGATGGGACACTTCCCCCATCGTATTTTTCCTTCCAGCTACTAGGCGGTATTGTGCAATTTGTCTTAACGGACTTACTACAGGTAGTCCTCGCTTAACAACCACAATTGGGACCAGAATATTGGTTGCTAAGTAAAGCGGTCATTAACCTGTCCTCACACTTACAACCGTTGCAGCATCCCCATGGTCACGTGATCACAATTTGGGTGTTTGGCAGCCGATTCACATTTATGACCATCACAGCATTCCATGGTCACAGGATTGCCATTTTCAACCTTCCCAGCTGGCTTCTGGCAAGCAAAACCAATGGGGAACTGCACGATTTCCTTAACAACCATGTGGCTCACTTAACGTCCACAATGATTTGCTTAATGTCTGCAAAAAAGGTCGTAAAATCAGGTTGGATTTGCTTAGTGACCACTTCACTTAGCAATCAAAATTCCAGTCCCAATTGTGGTCGTTAAGCGAGGACTACCTGTACTGGTTTTCCAATTCATTCCTCCTTCATTCTCTCTATACAACCAAAGTACCTCAATGTATTTCTTTTATACTGGTCACTTACTTTTATATTCAGTCCACAGTCATTAAATACCCATTCATTTTTGATCCAATCTCTTTTTTTACCCCTCATATTTGTTGAGTAACCCACTGCATTCAATTAACTTGTAAGTTTCTCCTGGCATTTCATCTCCCACTTCCACATAATAATAAAGTGACAGATGCACACTCTTAAACACAGCCATTTTCATTCCCTTTGACAAACATTTGTTCTTTACAAAATATACTACCTATTACCTTTCAATGTGTATTTGCATGTCTTGAAATTTCTCCATCTATTTTCTCATCTTCAGGAAACATTCTGCCAGACAACACAAATTCATTTGCTTGCTCTAGTTTTTTGCCATTTAAGTAACTTGCAATAATTCACTCCATTTTCTGTGTTGAACACAACTACTCTGGAAGGTAACGAACTAATTTTCAAGAGCCAGTTTGGTGTAGTAGTTAAAGGCACTGAGCTAGAAACTGGGCGACCGGGAGTTCTAGTCCTGCTTAGACACAAGCCGATGGGGGTGACTTTGGGCCAGTCCCTCTCTCTCAGCCCTTGGAAGAAGAAGGCAAGGGCAGACCCCTTCTGAAAATGTTGCCCAGAATATTATGTGGGGCCCAAGAGTGCAGGACTTGAAGGTACAAAATAATAACAATGTTCAGATCCATAGCTCTTGTTGCATCATATAATCCAAGACTTCCTGCAAATTCCAGTCAACAACGCAAGGCTCCATGCATACAATAGCACCGTCCATTCATGTCCCAGCCAAGTCGCCCCTGATGTCACCACAATCATTTCTTCCACATTTATCCATAAATAGATTAAGCAGCCAAAGGGAATCACATATGTTTGTCTTACCCCTTGCTCAATGTGGAACCACCGTTCACTGGCATTCTGAATATTTTCATGCACATTTTATTTCCTTCCTATACTACTTGTAACTCACCAAGCAAGAAACCTCCAACTTCATATTGGTACAAGACATTCCATGATTCAAGCCTATTTTTCCCTTTCTCAACAAACATACTTACAGGAGATGCTGATGAGAAGTTCAGACTGAGCAAGAAATAAATACCCCTCTTCAAGATATTTCATTTTAAGGTAACTTCTGGACTCAGGCTTACTTACAGCAGTGCTACAGCTAGATTGGTCATTTGCAACTTTTCTCTCCCCCTCAAGGAAAAAACGTCTTCACTGTGAAAGGCTAGAGGTTTAAAATAACAGATTAAAATTCCCAACTTCACTAACACCCTTTACTGACACTGCTGAGACAACGGATATGCAGGTAGTCCTCGTTTAGTGACTGCCTTGTGTAACGATTGTTATGACGTGATGAAAAAGTAACTTTGCGACCAATCCGCACAAAATTCTGGAAAGCAAAGGAAAGCTGAAGTAAGATCACAAGCACAGTTGCAGTTTCACTTAGCGACACCTTCGCTTAACGACTGAGTTGCCGGTCCCAATTCTGGTCACTACCTGTATAGATCCAGTAATAAAAGTCACAAGCTGGCAATTACTCTAGGAACAGCTGGTCTATGGTAGCCAGAAGTCAGGAGGAACGTGGTAGCATCTTTACCGATGAACAGATTTTATTAAAAGGCATACGCATTGGATGAACTGATCTGCAGACACACTAGATGCTACCAGAACCCAATCTGTGACATGTTTAAGGTTCTGTCTTCGGACCAAGAAGAACTAAACATCTCTCCACACCTATTTTCCTGAGAACAAACTCCATCTTGTCTACCCACTCTCACAGGAAGGGCCTGATCTAGATCCCCTTCCTGAGGCAATGTCATCTGATGGGATCTAAGAGATGTGCCTTTTTTTGTGGCAACATCTACCCTTTGGACCCATCTCCCCATCCATCCCCTCCAGGATTCGGATGGCCCTGATCCTGTTAGTCTTCAGGAAAGCTTTAAAATTTGACTTTTTGAAACAGCTAGTTTGGTGTAGTGATTAAGATGCTGGAGTAGAAGCTGGGAGACCATGAGCTGTAGAGTCTTCCCTTAGGCACCGAAGCTCCCTGGGTGATTGTGGGCCAGTCATTCTCTCAGCCCAACTCCCTTAACAGGGTTGTTGCTGTGGGAACAATGGGAGAAGGTAGTATTAGGTACACTGCCTTGTGCTAAATAAAGGCAGGACGTTAATAATAAATAAAAATTGGCTTTTCCTCAAACTTTGGGCCAGAACCATAGATGAGCCCATCTTCTGGGGGGTGGGGGGTGAAGTGTGCAGTTGGTGAACCCCAATTTTATTTTGTTTGATGTGTCAGTTTATGGATTTCACTTTTCTACTGATGTTGTATGATTCTTTTATTTGCCATTCTGAGTTTTTTTTGGGGGGGGGGGATTTGATGTACACCACCCAGAGTCACAATTATGGAAGTTGTGTGGCTATAGAATTCTTCTAAATAAATAAATTCTTGAAGGAAAGGTCTGTCCAAAGAGGAGTTGAATGTGCCTTTTCATTGACTTGTGCAAAGACCTCCAGGTCTTCAAGGAATCTATGCCCTCTTTCTCATGGGAGGGATATTACGAAGCCCTTCCAGAGCTTCCACAATCACCCCTAACTTTGACTCTCTGCCTTCCATAAACACCCTTCGTGGTCCATCAGGGAGGTATGGAAAAGTCATGTGACAGGCAGACTCAACCAAACTCACCAGGTTAACCTTTCCCAGCTGCCCTCCCTGAAAATTAAGCTTGGAGGCATTCTTCCAAGAATACCCTGGCCAACATAACGTACAAAGCAAAGTTCACCCAGCATGCAAATTCAGGCTAACATAGGCTTGGGCCTTCTGTGGTTCTTATTCTGTAATGAGTGATGAGGAGCCAGACATTGTCTTAGCATGCTGGGTAAACCAGGCCATCATATTAAACCATCCTATGGTTTGTCCAAACATCACAGGTTACATGAGCTGAGCAATTATATTTTCTCAGTCTAGGCTTCCTCATGATGTATGAATCTCACTGTAAGCATGCAGTAAGTCACAGACTCTGCCTTCTGAGGATCGTAAGGCAGGTCTTCAATTTCAAATACCCTCAAATATTTGGGGACCAAAAAAGCCCAATTTCCTAGCCAATGGAGTCTGAAACCAAATATTCCACAAGGCCAGGTTAGCCATCAGAATGCAAGCACAACACATCGCAAAAGATGAAAACAACAACACCAAGAAAGCCGTCACTCTGTATTGGCTTTGTAGGATGAGTGAGGACTGGGTGGAGTTGTGCCTACCACGATGCAATCCAAAATCTGAAAGAATGTTCAGGGCTGTTCAAGAAGCGAAGACATAGCTGGATGATAAAATTATATCTTGCTTCCTTTAAAAGCAAGGAGAAGCTTTCTCCCAACCCTGCAATCCCTACGTTTCCTCCAGAAAAATTTAGCAGAATAACTTTTTAAAGGCAGGGGGAGGGGGGGAGAGAGATTTATTGTACTAGTAGGTTTGTAACAATAAATTTTGCCTTGAAAAAAATCTTCCAGGAGGGGAGGGGGAGAGAGCTCTGGATTTTGGAATATAATGGATGTGAGATTTGAAAGAACGAAGAGCTAAAAGATCTCGACAGCATTTTTCAGGGTCCTTAACCTTGGTGAATAAATGAATAAATCCTCATTTGGGGGGGGGGGAAGTGGCACTGTTTCTTTCAAGTTCTTTTCAGCATGTTAATGATCAGCGGGAAAAGAGGACAATGGCAAGCCAAGCAGGATTTGCCCTCCACTTGTTCCCAGCACCAAGAAAGGAGAATTTAATGCAGAAAGGGGGGAGCCTGTGGGTGATTTTGATGGTGGGGAGCATTGGAAAGTGAAGCAACTTTTTTGCAGGCCTGTCTCCCACAGGAACGGGCTGTTTTGGAACATCATGTGAAAGAACGAAGGGTCACAAGAGCACAGTGAGGCCAGAGCACCATTTGGCGGTCAAGATGATGGAGCACCGGTGATGTCATCGCCCAAACCATGCAAGTTATGATGTAATTTCTGTGGGGAAGATGCTTGGAGAGGGTTATGAGTTTTCTCCTTCAGAGTCCTAGCATTTATATCACACAATAAAACATATTGGCAGGAAATGGAGAATGTGGGACAAAAGTTCTGATTTTAACCCTCTTTCACCTAATTGTTTTAACTGGTTTTATACCATGTGTAAATCATTGGTTTTATTGTACACCAGCCAGAGTCACCTTGTGTGAGATGGGCAACCATATAAATTTGATCAATCAATAAATAAATAAATATGTTGGTTTATATCAGTTTAGAGGGGAGATTAAGCAAAGCCATGGAAGAAGCTGAGAATCCTGTTAATGAGTTTAAATTATCCGGGCTAAAGATTTCCATGCTCACAGCCCATCTATCCAAAAATATGGAAGACAGAAGATAAACAGCAAGCCAGGTTTTTAATTTGTTTAAATTATTATTATTACTATTTAATAAAATAAAATATTTGATTAACAATAATTTTATTAATAATAGTCTTAATTGAAATAATAGTATCATGAATAATGATTTAATATTACGATTTAAGAAAAATAATATTTGATCGATATTATTGTTTGTTTGTCTGTTTTTCAAATTTATTTATTTTTCAGATTTCGACTTTATTTATTTATTTATTCATTCATTCGGATTTCAAATTTCTATCACCGCCCATCTCTCCCAAAAAGAGGACTCTGGGCAGTTTACAATAAAAACTTCTTGTAGACAATTTGGTCTAGTGCAGTGTTTCTCAACCTTGGCAACTTTAAGATGGGAGCACTTCATGGCTGGCTGGGGAATTCTGGGGGTTGAAGTCCACCCATCTTCAAGTTGCCAAGGTTGAGAAACCCTGGTCTAGTGGTTAAGTCTCCAGGCTAGAAACTGGGAGACCAGGAGTTCTAGTCCCGCCTGAGGCATGAAGCCAGCTGGGTGGCCTTGGGCCAGTCCCTCTCTCTCAGCCCAAGAGCCAATCAGGCATGGTAGGAGAGTTCTACTCCCGCCTTAGGCATGAAGCCAGCTGGGTGGCCTTGGGCCGGTCCCTCTCTCTCAGCCCAAGAGCCAATCAGGCATGGTAGGAGAGTTCTACTCCCGCCTTAGGCATGAAGCCAGCTGGGTGGCCTTGGGCTGGTCCCTCTCTCTCAGCCCAAGAGCCAATCAGGCGTGGTAGGAGAGTTCTACTCCCGCCTTAGGCATGAAGCCAGCTGGGTGGCCTTGGGCCAGTCCCTCTCAGCCCATGACATCAGACTTGGCCAACAAGCTGGTCAGTCAATTCCTATTGCAACCAATGGATCAACATTCGGTTGATCCAAAAAGCGAACACTGCACCCATGGGACAACGCTTGGAAGAAAGAATATGTTGTTGTTGTTGTTGTTATTTAACCTTATTATTTTACCTTGTCTTCTTGCCTTTTTGAGAATTTTCTGGAGGTGCCAGTGTTGGAAACAGAATACGTATACAAAGAGGCACTGAAATATCCTTCAGGAATATTTCTTCTTTGAGCCCTACTTTCAATTTTCAACTCCTAATGCTGTTCGACACGTACAGACCGGGATACCTCCAGCTAGACATTTTTTCTTTGTGGCAGAGCTGTTTTATATTTTAAAAACCCTCACTTGAACCAGAAATAATCTCCCTTTTCCCGACAAAGCAGAAAGAAACAGCTAGATTTCTGTATGACAACAAACAGGGGAATGACAACATGGCAGCATTATTATCCTGATTCAGACTTACTGTTTCCAATTACATGGGGAGGCTTGGAAATTTGTATATATTTCATAGACCCTTTGTCCAAAAAAAAAATTGTTTGCAACTTTGCCTAATGCCCACTGCTTTTGCAAATTGTTTTCTGCTGTAATGCATTTTCATGAATACGTATGTTTTCATTCCAACTGGCCTCTAATATAGGGGTTGGTACGTATGCGTGTATTATTGGCAAAATGCATCTCAGCAGTCAGAGAACGGCACCTTTCAAAAGGATAATGGCATTTCTGTTTGCACTTTATTTTAAAAATGCAAAATCAGGGGACTTTGCTTCAAATGTGTTCACCGCTCGGGAAAGCATTCCCTTGATTTCCCGTTCTTGTCAATATCACCCTAAACACAACCAAACCAAATTTCGGGTTGATGCAGGCGGTTGCTGCCACGCATTGTGGATCATGGAAAATCCTTTGGCAGAAGGCTTTTTGATGAGATCTTGTGACTCTGAACCTGACAAACTAGACACGGCATTCATTGCTTCTCTTGTACCAAACTTGTCTCTCTCCAAGTCCCTTCAGAAGCGTGCAAGCCATGTACCAAAACAGTTGAGTTACCAACACATGGAGATTTAATTGTTCAGTAATCAAACACATGTTTTGCAAATGGGCCCAGTTACAGATGGCATGCCACCACACTGGGGAATAGCAAATGCTGGGCTGAACTGGAGGCATGGCATATAGGCCAGATGTTTTCACTGCTTTTGAAAGATGGGGGCGTTTTTCTTCCAATCATTCTGGTCGGAATTCAGGGAGAGTTCTCTGACCCGATCTCCCCTTGCCATCGTCTTTTCTTCGCTAACAGTGATCTCCCGACCATGCAGTGTTATGTGGTCAATGGTTCATTCAAGCCAAAAAAACAGAAAAGGGAAGATGCATTTAAAAGCAAGAGAGCACTAACTCTTAGCACCCAGCAGCAGAAAAGAATGGGATGGGGAGAGAGGCCAGCCCCCACCCAGCTGAGATTTGCAGGGGAAGCAAATCTTGCCACTTGACGCGTGATCTTATCCAACCCAGTAGAAGAGGCTCCCAGTGAAAAACGGGGTTGGCTGGCTGGAGAAATTTCCAAGTTTATGCTGATGTCTGCTTTTTGTTCTGGGGGTGGGGAGGAGGAAGGGGAAGAGAGAGGAGGAGGAGGAAGGAGAAGGGGAAGGGGAGAAGTGGGTTTGGTTTGTCCATAGTTAAGCTTATCTGCTCAACAAACCAGATTAATGGAGCAGTTGGGATGGTGGAATAAGACAGAAGACAGCCAGCTTCAGGCCACCCTCAACCATGGAAATTCACTGGGAGAACAGTCCCTGTCACTTCGCCCGACCTACTCCACGTGGTTGTTGCTGCATGGAGGATGCTTTATGAATTTGATCTGCATCCTGCTGTTCTCCTCTGGGAAAGCCTCAAGCCAGCTAACAGTGTTTAAAAAGGAGCCAAACATGCACAACATTTTAGAATACCAGATGAAGCAGAAAATAGGGTTTTCTCGTCAAGGATCCCTCTGTTGCCCTTTGATCTCACCCCCCTTTTAAAATGTAATGGCAGGCACAGAGGGAGGTGATTTGGGTGGGGGTTCAAGGGCAATTGATACATACCTCCGCCGCACCCCAAGTTGTGGTCGGATGCTCCTAAACTTACAACATGCATTGCTCTGTGCAAACAAGCTGCAGCTGTGACTGGTCTTGGTGAAGGAACCCATTTTCCTTCCATCTTATTCCTGCTCTGATAGGGATCTATGTTTATTTCTTTTAATGCTTTTTTTTAAAAAAAAACATATTGTAAGGTCAAGTGTTTGTTGGGCAGAATGCTCCTTGGTGGTATCGATGATTTGGGTTTGATGCTTCTCGGCTGCTTTGTATTTTAATTTTTGCAACGTTTGCAATTGTTTTTATGTTATTTTAATTCTGTTTGCTACCCAGAGTCATGTGTTGAGATGGGCAGCCATATAAATTGGATAGATCAATCAATCAATAACATATTGCTTTCAAAAGGCCCTGTTTTCCCCCCTATCCCCACCCCAAGACATTGCTCATCCTTTTGCTCCAACACTGGAGACATTTCCTTTCCCACCCATGGGTGTGTGGAAGAAGGTGCAAAAAAGTGAAGAAGGTGCAATCCAAGCTGTATGTGTGTACTCATGTGCCTTTGAGTCAGTGTTGACTCCTGGCAATTGCCTGGACAAATCCCTGGAGTTCTTCTGGCAAGATTTCAGAAGTGGTTAGCCATTGCCTCCTTCCTAGGGCTGAGAGAGAGGGACTGGCCCAGGGACACCCAGCTGGCTTCGTGCCTAAGGCAGGACTAGAATTCACGGTCTCCCAGTTTCTTGCCTGGTGCCTTCACCACTACCCCAAACTGGCTCTCTGGATCCTAGTTCCAGCTGCCTGTAAAAAATGATTGATGTGGCCACCATCTGGGCTTTCTTGACCGCACCCTGTGGACACCCCTCCCGCCCAGGTTTCAAGATTTCACCAGAAAGTCTGTTCCACCTTGTAGACATCTCTTCTTCCCCACCCTTTCCTGGCAATGGTTTGCACTGATTCCCCAAGCTGAGCTTCAGCCTTCAGCCATCACCCAATCCTGGAGAAGCGGAGAAATCTGCCACAGCTTCTCCCAACCCCTCGCCATCTTGTGGCCATAAGAAAACACGGCACCGGGAAAGGAGGATGGAAATACGGTGTAATTAACTAACTGAGCGGAGCCAGCTAGAGGCATAATGGGGAAATGCAAAAGAGGCAGAGAGAAGGATTCTTCAGCATAATGTATATTCACCTTCTCTCCCTACCAGTGTGAAGTCCCATAGTTGCATGGGAGTGGAGGTGAAAGGAATACCTGAACTAGGAAGTTTGAAGGAATCTTTATGCTGGGATTAGCCCCGAGGCCTTCAAAAATAGTTAAAATCCCCCCCCCTTTTTTTTGAGTAACGGCGGTGGAGTTTGCATTGATCCTAAGCATTTGCTGATCGTTTTCCCTGGAGTTCACTGCACCAGGGAGCAAGCTGCTGACACAACTCAAAAGTTTCATGAACCTCAGGTAAAGGTGCAAAAAAGAAATTTTAATAAATATTACATTTATTTAAAAAAAAATCCTTGTTAATAATAAAAGCCGGTCTTGGTCTTTGGGGCTTTTCTCATATGCCCTGTTTAATACAGCAGCCGGATCGTCAGAATTATTTATACTTTTTAACTTGGTTTTTCAGTAAATTGTCAATCATTCACATTTCAGAGGTGTTAGATTCTGAGATGGATAACAAGGGAAATGGAGACTGGAAGCTAAATATTGACTGTTTTAAGAACTGGATTTTTTTTAAAAAAATATTCAGTGGTGTTCTTGGAGGGGAAGCAGTTACAGGTACAAAAAGAACAGAAGGAGAAAAGCAAAATGGTTTTGTACCTAAATGTATCTCATTGATTGTAGGGTTTGATCTATTCCACTGAGAGAATCTGCAACCAACATGTACTTTTGGTACTTAATTATAGTATTTTGGTGTGGCTAGGTGCTCTGCAGGATGCGGGACTGGGAGAGAAGGTCTCACAGAATCCTCGCATTGTGGAGGTGGAAGGACCCCAGGGGTCATCTAGTCCAACCCTCTCCCACGTGCAGGAAAACCAATTAAACCATCCATGAGAGGTAGGGCTGTTGACTCCCTCCGCTGGGATGAAGACCCCACAACCTCCATAGGTTGACTGTTCCTCTGTTGTAGAGATCTGAGAGATAAAGATGTTTTATCTATATTTAAGTGAAATCTGGGGAGCTACAACTTGTACTTATTATTCCTGTTGTTTCTGTGGCCAAGAATTTCTGACCATCTTCCCAATGTCTCCGTTTATGAACTTGAACCCTGAGATCATGTCTCCCCTCTGCCTTCTTCTCTCCAGATTAAACATCCCAAGTTCCTTCAGCCTCTCCGCACAGGGCGTGTCCTCAAGTCTCTGTATCGTCTTTGTTGGCCCCCTCTGGACCTGCTCTGGCCTGTCAATATCCTTCTGGGATTCATTTATTTATTTATTTGATTTCCATAGCTGCCCATCTCAGCAATTGTGGCACCCATCCATCTTCCCAGTCACTGATGCTTCCCAGCCCAAGAACCCAGCCAGTCCCCTTTCCAAACCATTCCAGTGGATTATTCTTGCCACAACCCCTGGTAGCAAATGTCAGAATGTGGGTTTAAACTCTCCCCCCACCACTTGGAAAACATAACAACTTTTGCTTCTGCACTGTATCTTGCAAACCATGAAAGCAGGATTGGTACAATTTTTTTTTACTGGTTTGGCACGACCTAGAAAGATTAGGAAAATAAAAAGGACAGCAGTAACTGGAATCTCTCGCTCGGAGAAAATAAACATGGGAGGAAGGAGAGAGGAAGAGAGCAAGCAGGCAGGTCAAGTAGAGTCAAATTTCCCTCCAGCTTGACTCCACGCAGTGTCTTGACAGCAGTGTGGAAGCAGTTTGCCATTGCCTTCTTCTGTTCCTTTCTTTTTTTAAAAAAAAAATCCCAATCTGGTCTACAACCCTGCGATTATTAACCAGAACAGGTTAGCCTTTCCCTAACGCCCAAAGTGACCCAGCTGAGATTTACTCTCCTGTCAAAAGGCAGGAATATGCGCCTGGTTGGAAGACACCGATTCCTCCCTTGTTTCCTCCATGCATGCTTCATGGGCAAAACAGCCTTGGCTTTACGTAACATCAAGGCAAGTTAATGCTGTGCAGAGGGCAAAGGGAACCTCCCTGAAGAACAGGAGGAACAGCAGCTACCAAGACAATGGTTGGATAAGAGGGGTTTGAGCCCAGGCCAAGAAAGTAACTTGAGAAAACGTCAAGATTCAGCGAATGCAGCGGACCTCTCTGCCATTGCTTTCCTAAAACAGTCTAACTTGTTGGGCTGACATGCCACCTTGCAGAAATTGAATAAATATCACCGGGTCACATTTCACTATGTTCTGGATGTTGATGGAGATGGGAACATTTTTGAAACGGGCAAATTATAGCATGTTTTTTGTTGGTTTTTAACTACATGACCTAGTATCCGGTGGCAGTTTTGTTGTGCCAGTTAGATTTTCACTTCTGGAATTAGGTTGGCTGTTCTGCTGTTGTGTTGAATAATAACTGGGTTCCCACTGTATACTGCATTTTCCTTTGCACATGAGGGACTGCCATTGGCACAGTGCCTCTTTGACTGCCCAAGCTGCTGGCATGAAATAAAGGGACTACTACTCATATTATATATGGAACAATGTAAACTAAGAAAAAAGAAGTCCGAGGCTCACACTGAGCTAATGAGGGGAAAGCAACTTCCTAGCTTGATGTATAAAGTCCTGTGGTGGGCAATTACGGATCTGGCCATCAGTTTCCTTTCCAGCAAAGTCTTTCAGAAGGAGGTAGAAAGAAATCTGCCTCTCCTTCTTCCTTCCGCAGAGAGAAGAATCTGTGGTTTTCTTCCCAGCAGGAGCCACTGAATTGAGGCTTCTTTGCCTCCATGGGACCTGCGTCCTTTTATCTCCCAGGAGGCAGCCTGATAGATTTTGCAGAAGAACAAACACCTTGTTCCCTTTGTGTAAATGCTGGAAGGCAGAAGCTATCATTTGCACAAGGCATTCCAGCTCAGAATATTTTCACGTGGCAATGCATTACACGCTGCTTGCAGAGTGCTGCCCGCAGGCGAGCAATGTCTCTTCTCCTCCTTTCAGCAATCTCCCATGTTGGGCGGAAAGATCTGCACTTTGAATCACCATTTGGGGAGGCTGCTAAAGGGCCTTGGAAATGCAGCACAGATCCACCAGGCCTGTGAACATCATCATGCTGGGACAACAGCTAAAGGTTGGCAATGAGGTCCAAAAGATTTAACCCGGTGGCGCTGTGGGTTAAACCGCTGAGCTGCTGAGCTTGCTGATCGGAAGGTCGGCGGTTCAAATCTGCGTGACGGGGTGAGCTCCCATTGCTAGTCCCAGCTCCTGCCAACCGAGCAGTTCGAAAACATGCAAATGTAAGTAGATGAATAGGTACCGCTTCAGCGGGCAGGTAACGGCATTCCATTTAGTCATGCCGGTCACATGACCACGGAAGTGTCTACGGACAAACGCCGACTCTTCGGCTTTGAAACGGAGATGAGCGCCGCCCCCTAGAGTCGGACACGACTGGACTTAATGTCAAGGGAAACCTTTACCTTTACCTATCAATGTATGGGCCAGACTGTTGCAACCCAGATCCGGAAGTCCTACTTCTCATGTTTCCCCCCTAGAAAATGTAAATGTCAAACTTTCCCAAATGTTGGGCTCAAGCTGAGTTGAACTTTAGCTTCCATCCTAGGAAGGTGACTGTGGGAAATGAAGACCAGTATAGGTCGAAGACATGAAGTGGGACACAGTCACAATAGGGCCATTGCTGCTTGTGGTGAACTATTCTGAATTCTTATGCCTTATTCTAACCTTTAGTCAAGGAGGGGCCTCAAGACTTAAAGGATGGCTGGGTAAACAGAGACATACAAACCATCAGCTGGGTTCAGACAACAGCTAAACCTTCATTAGACTAACAAAACATTTGCTGTGCCCAAAATCCAAAGCCTATTAAAGCCAACCAAAGTAAGGGATAGCTTGATTCCAACATTATTAAGACAATGGCTGTGTTCCCAAAATCATGTTGAACCACAGACTAAGAGAATGGAGACACCCTGAAGTTCAACTCCTGGGCACTGAATCCATGCAGCTTCCTTGGCAACTTTACAAAAGTTGTTGACCTTGAATTCTTCTGGAATATTTCTTCCATTTTGAACAACCAGCCTGCAATTGACAGCAGTTTTTTCCTTCTTTCTCTGCCACTCTTCCACAATGGCTCCTTTGGGGAATGGGGGGATAGGGGGGCTGTGTGAGGAGTACCATGCCTGTGCTGCAAAAATCTCTTTGACCTCTAAATGGCATCAGAGAGATCCAGAAAACTCTAAGTAGTTGCTGCCACCTAGTGGCTGAACAAATTTTTGCAATCCATATATTGTTTCTTTACTCTGCATTATCAGATTTGTTGCAGGCACGGGACAAGGAGAAATCCCATAGGGACCCAGTTGCTGGAGGTTCTAGGTTAACTGCCTACCTGCCTTCACTATACTTATGCCACAACCTGGAGCAAAGCCCACAAGTGGGCTGAGAAATAATGCACATTGGCAATGTTCACGCATCACACTTACCTAGGTCAAACACCTAACTTCATGAGCACAAGATGCTTTGTTTGGTTAATTTTAATCTTGGGTAACCTTGTTCTTTTCTTTCATTTCGGTTTTGGTTTGTTTTCCCATAGTGTGCAGGCCTGCCTGCTTGGTTGGTTGAAGTTCAGTGTCCTGCGCATTCTGAGAAATTGCGTTGACTTAGTCCCCAGCTTAAGCTAAGTATGGAAACACGGTCACGGGATCAAAAGGCAAACCTAGTAGCCTTAATATTCAAAGTTCCACCCGAGAACACCCCCGTTCCCCTTCCCACAATGCTCCATGCCCTGCTAGTCTCGTAACCTACCCCAGGTGGATTCAGCTCTAGCATGAAACACTGGCCCAAAGAGAAGCACCACTGCTTAGATTTGTACTCCAGCACCATCTGGTAGGCCTCCAGATTGCAACACACCTCTGGAGATGCTACATAGACCTTGACATCCTTCCATTGCTGATGATAAAGGGAGAATGGCAGAGAAATGTGGCCCATTCCTTGCCACCTAAACTAGAGCACACGTGGGCAACCCAACAGCACCCCTCTGAGGCCTCAATAACTCCTTCTTCCAGAAGGACACTATACTGAAATGTGGCAGCACAATCTTCCAGGATTCCTGTAGAAAGAAGACATGAAGTAAGTAAGCTGAAGGACCCAAGAAACGTATTCAACATAACCTGCCTTGCCACAACCCCTTCCAGAGTTCTGAACTTCAGCTATTCCTACCCTCACCACCACTATGTTCCACCACCTCCTGGGATTCAGAGGCTACCTAAAAGCATGGTGCTTAAATGCCAAAACATTGTCAGCTCCTTTAGCCATAAATGCTTAACATTTGAGCCACTAGGAAACTGCTGCTGCAGAAATGGAGTATTTCAAGAAATAAAATCTTCACTCCTTTCCTCCACGGCTGAATGAAATGTATTCCTCTTTTCCTGCCTTGCATGGCTGAACAGGCCTCTGTGCTTGCAGACCCACAGCCTGGCCCAGCCACTAAGCCAGTCTTATTCCCTGGGTGTGGGCAAACTTCCCTGGCTGAGGAAGAACCGGAGGACAGCCTAAGTGATGGGATGTCACAGTTGCCAATGCAAAATCTGGCTTCATGGTGTTAAGCTCTCGGCTCAAGATTAAGCAAAAACACCAGCTGTTGTGATTTTTGTTTTCCAAATTTAAAAAAAAAGGGCCTTCTCTGAATTTATCTTCCCTCCTTTGATTAAAAAAAAATACTGATTATGGATCTCTTTCATACTGAGATTCATTAGACTTCCTCCTGCTTTCCAAGTTCTCAAGAACTTCCTATTCTTGTTATTTAGCATCTCTGCCTGAATATACACATTCAAACATACAACACTGAAACCTGGAGAGATCTCCTTTTAATATGGAATCATGGCCATTCTCCTAACTTCAGGGTAAAAAGAATTCTTACTTACATATTACACAGACTTGAAGGCCTTTCCATTCATTCTAGGTTTTAAGCTTAAACATGCAGTTGCTTAAATCAAGGACTGTTTGGCTGAAAAGAATGAAAAGCTTCCCCTGGAAGGCTTAAGCTAACCAGAGGTTGCACATGTTAAGGCAGCATAGGCTTTTAGAGGGTTAACATTTATGGAAACAAACTACATCCAAGCTATTAAGGTGATATACCAAAGCCAAAGGTGGGGTGGTTGGTGAGCATACCATGAAGGAGAAGACTTAGCAGCAGAGGGGATGGCAAGAAATGGCAAGGGATGACCCAGTTGGAAAAGATCCAATGAAGGAAGAGAGAAAAAAGCTTGGTTGTAAGTCCTGGGAGCCCTAAAGGATCAGTGGGATCAGAAGCACCCTTGAGGGGTCAAAAAAGTCAAGATGGCAGCCATGACCACATAATCAAAGCCCCACTCTCTTTTTATTTGTATTGCATGAAAATAGGGGCAGGGTTTCAGCTGCAGTTGTCATCTTGACTTTGGAGAGGAACCCTCCAGAGAAGGAAAGCTTGTACGATATTGTTTTTCCTTTTTAAACAAACAAACAAAAAGGTTTTTTTAACTTTTATGCCGGCCTTCAAAACCAGGTGTTCCCAAGATGGCTTATGCTATTTTACTGTGTGGCTAAAACCACACAGGAAAATTCTAAAGCAATTAGATTACATAGAATAGATGTACAATATATACAATAAAACACCGGGATCAAAATACATAATGCTAAAAGATTAGAAGTAGCAACCCAAGCAACCCAATCTGTACAGCAACATGTCTAAAAATCAACACATTAATTAATAAAACTGACTAAAATGCTCAGGCCAATACAAATGTCTTTGCCTAGCATGGAAAGTTTGTAACGCTGATGTCCTTCTCCATGGGAAGGTCATTCCATAGATGGGGGCTGCCATCAGAAAGGCCTGTTTCCATGCAAACGCTCACTGCATCTCAGCTAGAGAAGACCTCTGAAAGAGGGCCTTCAGAGATGATCTGCACAAGCAGAACCCACCCATCCACCCCCGTTCATTCCCTGGGAGTTGTATTCAGCAGAGCCTGCTGGTGTCTGTAGAATCACACTCATTAGGAGTACCTAGAGACAGATTTCTCAAGGAAGTTCCATGCTCTGATAAAAACCACGCATTTCTGAACTTTCTGTCCTCATGGGAAGAAGGGGGAGGAGGAGCAGAAGATCATTCTTGCTCTGCTTTCCCCGTAAGAAGAATGAAAGGAACAAGCTGAGAATATCTCAATCGGGGGAAGCAGAGCAAAAACCAGGCACAGACAAAGAGGAAAGCCTTGCTTCCTGTCTGTACTCCGAGCTCTCAGCCAGTCTGTTGGATAAGCGTAGTAGAAATAATGTATATCTCCATCTTTTTCCACGCCAATGGCTGTCCAGATCCCAGGAAATCTACTCTCATCTCCTCCAAATCATAAATAATTCTCCTAAGAAATATATATGCTACCTTTTAACTAACAGACTTGCCTTGCCTCCAAAAGGGGTTTCTTACTATTGTTTTCTTTATATGCTGTCCTGCATCAGGTCAGGTAAAGTTAGCAAAATTTGTGTGATGTAAATCTTTTGCAGGGAGGAGAAATACTAGCATGGTGTATACACCTAAGTTCAGTTGATTACTTTATGGTTCTGAGGGCCTGGCCTATTAGCCTATCAACAAACCATTGGGGGGGGGGGTTGTAAGCCTTGAATTAGCTTCAGCCAGAGCACTTCCATTTTAATCACTCTGCCAACGCTTTTGTTTGTCAGAATCAGTGGTTAGCTAATACCTGCTTTAGCACCTGCTAGTAGGAACAAGAGGTTGACCCCAAACACCTCATAGAGAAGAAGGGTTGGACCAGCTGGCAGGTTGGGGCTTTGTAACCTGGCTAAAGAACTTTTTGCTGGACTAGAGGAAGGTGACATGGCATTTGGCTTTGTCCAGTCAAGAATGTCTGGACAAAGGTCCAGAGGTGAAACGAAGTTTATCATTAGCATGTTAGAAAACACCCAGAGGTGGAGAACTTAGCTAGTTAAGTGCACCCCCCCATGCTTATTATGGGATACCAGCCTAAACGGCACATGTCTTCAATAAATCGGGAACAAGTGGTATAAAATCAGGAAATTATGACCTGTGTATGTGGTTTTATGGTCTAAAAGAGCGTGCTGAATTTCAGTTGGGGCACTTGATTTGGACTTGGGTTCCGAGCGTAGGACTTTTTTTACTTCTGAGCAGAAATAAAGTGTTGCCATCCGTCTTCCGCAACATGGCGTGATTCATCGGCTGGGCCAACAGCTCCCTGTATTATGTGAACCCAGAAAATGGTTTAATTCAGTAACCAGCTTAAGTGTGTTGGGTGAACACAGCCTACATGTGTTGGTCTCTATTGCAACTAGCCCAATTTATTTATGCAAGCCAATGCTTGTTGTGTTTGCTTAGGGTTCAGCAATCAAAAGCAGCCCCATCTGCGTATCTGAAGTCTGGAAACTCATATTCTGTACTTGGAAACTAAGGTTGCAACCAACACATTCAGCAGACTTCTTTTCAGCTGCAAAATAAATGACAAATTCACACTGTACACTCGACCCAAGTTAGCAAAACCCAATTGCTGTCTTCACGTGGCTTGCTATACCCAAGGGAACAAACTCAGCTGTGGCTTATAGTGAGGGCTTGTACCTCCAACATCTTAAGACCCAACCATTTAAAGTTTTGTCTTATGAGAAGCGTTTTGGTGCAGTACCGGTGGGAAAAAAAGATTGAAGAGAACTCCAATATCACCAAATCAATGAGAAAAGATCAGTTCTTTAACTTGGTTACTAAGATCTTGGAGATCTTTCTCATTGCTTGAGCTAGCTCACAGAACTAGCTGCTGCTCTGAAAAATCAGAGAAAACCTCTGACTTCTGCAAGGGATTATAAAAAAAAAAGTAAAGGATCAAGATCCTAGGAAAAGAGATCACAACATAGCAATGACTATTTTATTTTTTCCACTCCTTCGCGCAGGGCTTCTCAGAGAAAAATCAGGGAGAGGTGGGGAAGAAGCTTCTCACTGCAATCCCTTGCCTCAAATTTGATAATAACCCAAAGTTTAAAACTGGGGTTTTTTTTTAATGAGTGAAGCACAACAGTCAAATACACAAATAAAAACAATGATCTGTGATAATACTGTGAAAAAGTACCATGCATTACAGTGATTAAAAGAAACTGAAAACGAAGAGGAACTAAGGCAAATAAAAAAGAAACAAGATCTAGATAATATCATTACAAGAATTCAATCCTTAAAGATGTCATTAAACTAGACACTTTAGAAAGTCATTGCTCCATCTCGTTTTTAGAATAGAAAGGTGTTTCAAAAATTGATAATGAGCGCATATCATTCCGCATATCATGGTTGAGATGGGTGGCTATAGAAATCAAATAAATAAATAAATAAATTCCTTCACATCAGAACAACAACATTCCTTCCACTTACGTAAACTAATTCTCTTGGCTGAATTCAGTGAAGCCCGCATTCTTCATAAAATGTCCAAATTCATATTTTTGGGTATCACTTAATACCATGTTTACCTCTTTAGCTATCTTATTTTTTTTCCCCGGGGATTTTGTTAACATGGGATGTAACTTGCAACCAAACGTCTGCAAATCAAGTGAGTCTAAGAATCCTCAAATGTCTTACAAGACTGCTCCTCCACGGACTCTAATGCCACGGAGAAGTAGGAAGTTCTGACTGAATCAAAGCCACAGAAAACTCAGCTCCGGGTGTGGAGTTCCTAGGCATCGCTTTTGACATTGCCATTTCTTTTGACCTTTGGCTTGTGCTGACCGGCAGAGAAATATCTTTTTCTTCACTGGAGAGGTCAGTGCTTGAACTGGGGCCTTCTGCTCCTGAATTATGTCCCACAAGCGAGTGGTTCTTCATAGAAAATCCCTCCCATCCTACTGGGCTACAGGATAGCAACTATACAGGTAGTCTTCTACTTATGACCATTCATTTAGCAACTGTTTGAAGTTACACCAGTGCTGGGAAAAGTGACTTACATCCACTCCTAGCACTTACAACTGTTGCAGCAGCCCCGCAGTCACGTGATCAATATTCAGATGCTTGGCAACTGGCATGTATTTACCACTGTTTCAGTGTCTCAGGGTCACAGGATCGCCATTTGTG
Organism: Candoia aspera; assembly: GCF_035149785.1. NCBI lineage: Eukaryota > Metazoa > Chordata > Lepidosauria > Squamata > Candoiidae > Candoia > Candoia aspera. The sequence continues at coordinate 262,550,603 of NC_086154.1, forward strand.
ACCTTCCCAGCCAGCTTCCGACAAGCAAAATCAATGGCGGAAGCTGGATTCACTTAAAAACCATGTGATTCGCTTAACAACTGTGGCAAAAAGGTCATAAAATCAGGTATGGTCACATGATGCCTCACTTAATGACCGAATTGCTTAGTGACTGATGTTCTGGTCCCAATTGTGGTCGTAAGTTGAGGACTACCTATAATTCATAACGCAAAACAAAAACAGAGTTGGAAGCAACAAGGGGTGAGAAACCAAGCAGTGCAAAGGGCTAAGCAGGGTCAGAGTTGGTAACAAGAAGTTGGAGGCCTACATAGCTTGTTGTGGATAAATGCTGAATTCAGCCCACTGGGGGACTGATACACTGCCACATTTTGCCATTTGCTCCAAAAACTGTTCTCAGGCTCTTGGGCCAGAGATGTAAGTTATTCTGGGTGGGCCTCACTGGCCTTTGAATGGCTACTGGGGGAACGTATTCCAGAAAGAAACAACTGGGACCAGGAGGGAACCTAGATTAAATTTTATTTCATTTACATTTTATTAATATTTTTGAGTTAATATGTTTACTCTCTGGTCATGCATGGACTGTTAGAGAAAACTTCCTAACACTAAGTGCAGTTGGGCAGTGGGAACCAGTAAGAGCTGGGAAGCTCTTCTTTGGAGGTGCTCAAGTGGAGGTTGGTCAGCCATTTGCTGGAAATGCTTAAATTTGGATTCCTACACTGAACAAGGGGTTGGACTCCACAGTCTCAATGTCATTTTCCAACCCTAGGCTTCTGTGCCATGATAACACTCTTCAAATATTTGTCCCTTATTTTCTTGCTGAATCATCTTAGGTGGACTGACCTATGTGCCTATGGCTCTGTTTGACCACTCTAATCTTCTCACTGCAGGATTGAAGAGCCAGAAAACACCTGAGAGAGATTGGGGCAGACAGAAGGAAAGGAACGGTCACACGTGCAAGGGAACAGAGAATAGATCTGAGTGGGAAACAAATAAATGAATTTATTAAATGAATTCAATACTGGAGGTCCAGTATTGGGAAGAGCCCTCAGGTCCGTAAAATGTCACCTAAACAAGCTGGAATGTGAAAGAGATGCCATAGGTCCTGGTAGGGGGTAATCAATGTTATCAGTTCCAATTTCAGGTAGAGAATCTGCCTCGGAGAAGATTGAAGAAGGACTTGTCCACTCATAATATGGCGGGGAAGAAGTTGAAGCCTCCCTCTTTGCATCCCAGAATATTCTTGAACGCCATGATTTGATACTGGATATCAAGCTTGCTGGAACTCCAAAATGTGTTTCACCTTCGTTTGACTAGACTCCCTCCAGCTAACCTTGAACTCGGGTGGAAAGATTATTTCTTGCGGATAGATTTTTCCTTTGAGGATAGTAAGGTCTTATCTAATATTTTCACTGAGTAACACATTTACTGTATGCCCAAAGGTGCCCTTCAGCTTCCAGAAGGCAAGATGAAAAAGTCAGGTGGGTCTTTCCCAACCTGCCTTAGGATAGCTTTGGATCAGTTTCTTCTGCCAGGACTCTCTGATGCGGGACATCCCAGCCAGCATGCGACAGAAGGAGGATGGCTCAAGAGACAAAACCAAATTATTTTGGCCCTTTTTATTTACTATATTTTATAGTGCCCCCTTTATATTTCAGTTTTCCATTCAAATGAGCAGGGAAGGTCACTAAACAATGATGAAAATACAAAATACAAGAAGTCTTAAACAAGTTCAAGAACAGGGTCAGTCAGCCTTGGACAACAGATGCACCTGTACAAGTATTCTAAGCTTAAAGTGTGGGTGTAGGGGTGACCCCTGCAGCTTCCACAGGACCATATTCCACAGCCTGGGGAGGGGGGGGTCCCAGAAGTTTCCTTCCAAGTAAATAGTCTTCTGAAGACCCCTCCTGTGCATCTTTGTGGCCAGACAGGTTCATAACAGGACTGGTGGTCCTTCAGGCAGTCAGGCCCAAACATCTTCAGTTGTGTCTACTAATTCAACCAACAACCAATATAAATCTTTCAGCACATGCCACATGTTATCCCCATACCTGGCCCCAATCAGCTGCCTTATTACTACATTATGCATAAATTCTGCAGTGTGAAAACCAAGTGTGATTATTATATGTTTCTTTGGACTGTAAAGGTGCCCCTTGTTGGTTGTCCAAATAATCATGAGTTGCTGGCAAAGAAGTCGGTTGCCTTTGGCTTGGAGGATCAGCTGCCCCCAGCTGCCCCCATTCCTAGGAATGAGATGCCTTGCACCAACCCAGACTAGCTAAGGCTCGATCCCACCAGCATTCCTCCATTTCCCGGTTGAGCCATCTGCCCAGCGTCCCCACTTTCAGGAAGTTGTATCAGCGAGACGAAGTTGCCTCCCTGGCTGGACGACTGCTGCGACGTGCTCCCGGTATAATGCAAGCGGTGCATTCCAGGTTAGCCATCCAGCTCCTGTTTCTAAATGTTCCCATCAGCAGCTTGAGGATTGCTGGGCAGTCACTCCAAAGACTCCAGGGGCCCATTTGTGCCACCTGATTTGCAATTAAGAAAACAATAACTAAAATTAAAACAGCTTGCTTTACGGGCTGGATTCTCAATAATTAAATAAGGGAGAGCTCTGGCAGGGGAAAGGAAGGGAGGAAAAACACGCCACAAGGAACCCAACAGCACAGTGACACCACAGAAACTTTCTAAGTAGCAAGGGGGATGGTAGAAAACACTAATTCCTCCTTGGTGAAGAAGCAAGCTGATCAGCGGAGGATTTGGAAATCCTTTAACCATAGTTGGTTGCCCTAGAGCAGTGTTTCTCAACCTTAGCAACTTTAGGATGGGTGGACTTCAACTCCCAGAATTCCCCAGCCAGCCTCACTGCCCTAGAGACTCTGTTGGAAATGACGCTCTTTAGAGAACAGGCAACACTCAGAAAACAGGCAAGCTGAGGGACACCAAGTCTCTCTTCACACAACTCACTTAACCAGATCAGGGGGAATTGTGTATCTATCTGTATCTGTGTATGAGAGAGAGATTTAGTGTGTAGGGTCTATCCAGCTTGTTTCGCAACTTGAAGCTCCACTGTATTGTGTGAAATCTGGAAAGTGGTTAATTCTGTAACCAGGTTAAACATGACATGTGGATGCAGCTACACAGCTAGGGGGGCATCTGTACCACACAAACAGTGTTCTGCAGAGGCCAAACAGCAGGCTCAGGATCCCTTTTTTGGTAAATTATGTTGAACCACAAAGTTGTGGGTTTCCACATCTCTAAACTTAGAAAAAGAGTTAATTTGGTAACCAAGTAAAGCATGAATTAGGAACATAGCCTTAGGAAACTGTTGCCAAGTAGCTCAGTGGGTTGACTTAGGAGTAAGCAACTTTGGTTGATCTTCCCAGAGGAAACCCATTCAATGAACAAACTTGAAAATCTGGGAGTTATGGTACAATCCAAAACATCCAGGAGGCATCAGGTTGGGGAAGACTCCATGCTTTGAAGCAGGGTAGATCTACTGTAAACCTCAGCAGGACACAACCAACCACCAAAGAGCATTCCCATGGATTCCCTAATCCTAACCCTAACCCTAACCCACGGAAGCCTGCCTCTTGGCTTCCCCCAAACACCTTGTTGAGGATGCTGAGCTGGTCAAAGTTTTGGCCTCATCCCACAGCAATCTTTGAATCTGGGGCAGGGAATTCCACACAGGTACATTCACTGCTTCACCAGCTGGGGCTCTACACGGCTCGTAGGGATCCTCTGCTGGTTGCTAGCTACTTACCTGTCATCCTGAAGATAAATATGTTCTCTTTAAGCATGAAGGGTTTAGGTCCTAAAGTTCAGACAGGTGTTTGTCTGCCAGATTTTCACAGTGATAGCTGAGTAGGTGGCAGGTGAAATGAGGCTTTAAAGCTCTGGAGGATCACGATGTATCTTATCAAGGAATGTCTGCTATTGTGCAAGCTACCTAGAACCCAGTTTGGACATTATGCCAATGAGCTTTGCATTAACAGAAAGGGAGAGAGGTCATTGGAGCATGCCTGGGCCCTCCGTGCACTCAGTAATCCTAAGAACTACATATTTAATTCAATAGATTTCTTCTCCATAGAGAGGTCCCCAGTGTCTCACCAGGTCAGTGTTGAAGGGGAGCTGAAGGCAGAAGTTTCTTTGTGATATTGGGCAATATCAACACCCAAGCATACTCTTCCCTGTCCTTCTTGTAGAGTTTGCATCCAGAAATAACCACAGCCGGAACCCACAAATCTCAGGAGGTGACAACCTTATCTGGATTTGGAAACTAAGCGTGGTTGGGCATGGTTACTTCTTGGATGGGAGATCTTTAGGAAATGCTAGGTCTGTTGATCCAGATCGACTAGTCAAAAAGCCATCACAGAAGGCAGCCCTGGCAAATATATCCATGTAATCACTCGCAGTCTGGTTTGAGTCAAAGACTCCCTTATCTTTTCTCTCTATTTAGCCTCAAGGATTCCACGTCTCTTGTTTTGGCTCAGACCCTTCTAGAATTTATCCAGAAACACCCAGAATCCAGCTGCAGTTGTCTTTGGCAGGAAGTTTAATCCTAGATCTACACAACTCGTCTTGAGCCACCAGAATCATTTTCACCCATCTGCTCTGGAAGGGGTAAGTAATGATAGTTTCCTGAACTGCACATTCCTCCTTTCCCAGCAAGATCTCTGTGAAGGCTCTTCCGCTGCTTTTTTGATCCTAAGCACCAGCACTTGGATTCCGCCATTGGTGGAAGTGTTGCCCGCTCTTTCTTGAACCAAGCTGTCCCACATTTCTAACCGCCCCCCCCCTTCCAAATTGCCTTCAAGAGCGCATTAAGTCTGCTCAGCCATCAGAACAAGCAACCCCTTGAAGCAAGTTGCCTTGGCAGCCGCTTCCAACCACAGCGTGCTACAGCTTGAACATTGCTTGCTGTAGAATCGCATGGCTACATTTCCTCACCTCGCTGGTGCTGACATGGTCTGCACACTCTGACTCCTCTCTCAACCACCACCTATCAGACAATCTAGACAACGCCTGGTCTCTCGTTACATTTTTAAGGAGCTGAAAAGTGAGAAATTCACAGTGAATAAGAGACCAGTGCGGTTATACGGGCTAAGACTGAGATAGGCTGGAAGTTAAGTACCAAGATTTCCAAGGAAATCAAAACATCATAGAAGATTGAGCGATGCAAAAAGATACAGGCTGGGCCATTAAGACCGCATGGGCCTTTAGGATCATACCACTTTGATGCTTGGTTAACCGTTCTGTCTGCCAATACATTTCTTTGTTAAATTCACAGAATTTAATTTTTGAAATCAGGCTACCTTGAGATATGCTGGTCTGTTCACCAGAATATTTACCAGGTTAGGCAGCTTTTTCACCAGGTTCCTGGGGCAGGACCTTCTCAGTAGTGGCTCTCCAACTGGGAGATGTTCCCTCCAGGGAGGGAGGCTTAGATTATCCTTTTAGCATCATTCACACACACTCACTCTCTTTCACACACACACACATGCACCTAATTAAGTTGATCCACCTTCTTTGGCTGATTCTTAACATTTTTAACACTACCATTTCTTGGATTTCAGGATATTTGCGTGTTCGTGCATAGCACGTTTGAAAGCTTTCCATTTCTGGGAATGTGGCTGAAGGAGCAAGCAATAAAAATGGAAAGAGAGGTATAGCACAGTGGGAATTTTGGGAGTTTGACTCGGTGGAATAAAATTGGCAGAATCTTTTAAAACAACAGGACATCTTCTGGCAGCTGGAGATAGAAATTATCAGGCAATGCCAGTTTTAAAAGATCCCTCATTCTGCAGATTTTAGTCATGGAAGCAGCAATTCCCATTTTTCAGCTACAACCCCAGTTTTTGGGTTGGTTATTTTTAAGTATTGTAAATCTCCCACTTTTATTCTCCGTGTTGATGTCATAAGCTATGAGTCATTTTGAAAGGAAACACACAGCAGTATATTGAAAAAAATCATGGATCTTCTCATTTATGTTTAAAACCCAAGCAGCACAAATTTATGATGATGATTTAAGGCCTCAAGCACTTGAGTCTAAAACGAAGTTATGATAAACCATTTTCCTTTGGAAAAATGCAGCAAATTAATAGAGTTTACCATTTCAAAAGTTTTATGTGTGGGGGTGTTTATCGTGCACATGAAAAGAAATCAATTCAGCTCAGCAGGGAAGTTTGCTGCATCTTATGAGTCGCAAAGCAATGCAGTCCCTCTGTCAGAAAAGGAGGGGTTCCAGATCCCACTTCTCAAAACCAGAACTAGTGTTAAAGTTGTCATTGGTGTCATGGTTAAGGCACCAGGCTAGAAGCCAGGAGACCATGAGTTCTGGTCCTGCCTTGGACACGAAGCCAGCTGGGTGACCTTGGGCCAGTCCCTCCCTCTCAGCCCTGGGGAGGAGGAGGCAAGGGCAAGCCACTTCCCACAATGTTGTCTAGTAAACAGCAGAGACCTCTCCAGGTAGTCAGTCAACAAGATTCAAGACTGACTCGAAGGTGCACGCACACACACTCACAGTCTCCGGGAAGTAAGGTCAAGGATCCACAGATGGCAAAGTCAAAGCCTTGCAATACTTTAGCTACGTAGTCCCAGGAAGCAGCAACTGTGAAGGGAGAAGATCTCTAGTCTGAATCCAGATAATCTCAAGGAGAGGATACCTCAGTCTACAAGATCTACCCAACAAATTCAGGAGCTAAGGTACAGATGGAAGCTGCTATGGATCCTGCTGCCCAATTTCCACCTACCACTTTGAGGAGGAGGAAACAGAGAAATGGTTTGGGATTGTATCTCGTCCTGCATATCCACTCTACCCAGATTGACCAGAACAGAACGCACCCATGAACCCATGGGAATCTTCACCCAAAGTTGGGCCAGTGAAAGAAGGCTGATGCAGAAGCCTCTCAGGGCAACATCTGGAAGTCTTCTTTCCAACCAACCAGGGTTAGGTCAAAGGAACAGGACAAGTATGAAGTGCCAAAAAAGAAACAAAGTGACATATATTCTAGCCACATGTGGAAAGTGTCTGGCTTTATATGCTTATGGCAGAGGAGGAAACAGGTAACTAAAAGGTAATGTTCTTTACCTTTGCCACAGTTCTGGCCCGGAAGTGAGCCAAGACGCATGAAAATAAACAGAAGCACAAAGTTTTATAAAGGGATCTGGATAATTTATTAAATTAAAATGTCACACACTTATATTTAAAAGAGTTAATTATTCTAAGGCTGTGTTTGTGAAGCATTTGCCCAGGAGGTGGAAGGAATGTGTGATGAATGTACAGATCCATGGCTTACAGAGTGCACATCAGATTACAGACATGGGAAGGATACAGGGTATTATTGGAGCATCGAGGCAACAGAACCACCAAGAAACATGACCCAAATGCTCAACAAAGGAGCAGAAAGAAATATGATCCAGTTACGCTTCCGATTCCCTCCAGCAACTTAACAGGGAACCCTTCCTTCATCCTGGTGGGTGTTTTCAACCGGAAGAGTTTAAATTTAAATGGACTATCCCAAGGGACCGCTTTGGCTAGTTTAAGTTTTGACTCTTGCGTACTTGTTTTGATGGACTGAAAAAAAAAAATCATTTTTGTCTCTCCCCCATCACTGATTCCAGTCCTTTTCTATTTGACAGTCATTGATTTCTTCCTCTCCCCTTCCTGCCCTGAGGCTGTAAATGGTTTTAATAACTTCAATTTCATAATGCCTCGTGACAAAACACCATCTGCTTGCGTTGGCTACAAAACACAGTTTGCACAATCCTGCTGAAAATGACAGGAGTTACAAGTTTGGTTTCAGAAGAATACACACGTCAGGGGTTAATGGGAGTTTAATGAAAGTTGTCAATAAAACCAGTTATAATGTGGGATTTTGCATGTCGCACCATCATTCTGCAGAGCCTCCAGCCTACGCTAAGAAACGAGCAGAAGATATTGGAATACCTTACACGTGCCTGGCCAATACGTTTCCTTCTTGGCCTAAATCACCAATCAATGTCTGAACTATGTCACTAATATCACATGGAGGTTATGCAGACAGACTGGACAACTTACAAGGGGCTGTATTGAGCTGTTAATATATGCACAGTAGCAGATGTTTATACGCACATCCTTCATTTGTCACTGCCGTACTTCTATAGGGCCAGGTGACAGCCATCTTCCTGACTTCCTGAACTTTGCATAATTGAATCTGGACTTCTTGGCCCACCTACGCCACTAATCTCTTGACCCCGCTGACGATTATGGTGTGGTGGGTTTTTGTTTCTTGAAGTGACTTAGAGCTCAGCCTCCCTTATGGGAGGATTTTCACTATTAAGGACAAAGTTGAAAGTTGACAATAGTCCTTTCAAAAGACATTGATGACCAAAATGCCATCTGACACACAAATCAACAGCATTGATCCAACCTGTTTATCAAGAGCTTTATTGAAAATCCCAGAGCCAATATTAAAAGAGGTTAGGTATTGGCACTGACTAAGAACTGGAGGAGAACGATCACTCCAGTGTAGTGCTCTGGAAGGCGTATCCAACAGCACTCTTAAAGTTTTAAAAGAGCAGGTGGGAGGGCTAAAAACGCAGAGCAGAATGACGGGTCACCTGAGATGCAACACCAGAAGCAAATGTTGTTTCCAGCATAGAGTTGCTAAGAAGGGGATATGTTAGTTCCTCATCATTTTTGCAACTCCAATGACAACATGGCAAAAACAAGGGGGCGGGGGGGACTATGAAGTGAAAAGAGAGTGCCACCCAGTTCTTGGGGCAGCTGTGGCTAATCCATGCCAGAGGCCATTCCAGAACTACGCAGGAAGGCACTTCCTATGGGCTGCACAAGGCCCCCCAACCCTGTTTTAGAACACCCAGTGCCCGACTCCCCCAAGGGCACAGAACCAGGGTTGAGCCAGAACATAAGGAATCGGTTGGACAGTCTTACACTGAGACCAGTCCAAAGCCAGCAATAGATTCCAGAATTCAGCCTTTCCTGTTTTAACCCGTAATCTCATCCTATGGAAGAGGCCTAGGACATAATTTAACTTCGCAGTTCTTCTGGGGTTCCTACCACCTCATGAAACAGAAGAATCTCAGACATCATGCCTGAAGAACAGCAGCTTGTGAAATGCTGTGAGGAAAACCAAGCACCTCTCCACTTCACTGGTCTAAACCAATGAATGGTGGACCCCCTGCCCCACCACTAGAACATCTTCAGGCCCCCATCAATGGTTGCTCCCTTGGGAGGGCTGGTGCCTGACCCGAGGAAGGCTCAGAGGAGGAGCAGGAGCCTACGAGATCTCAGGGTTGATCCCACAGTGGCCGCCTGCTTCCTTCTCTGCTGCTGTGTTTTATGTTGTGTTGCCTCTGTCATGCCACTGGCTACCATTCAGATACAACAGGACAGCTACACTGAGTGGAAAATGACTGCTGATCCTGGACTCTGCAGTCATTTTGTTTTAACCAATTCTACATCTTTCTTTAAGTAACTGGGCAGCAGCAAGGGGAAGCATCTTTTAAAACAAACTGAAATAGATACAGCATGAATAATTAAACTTGGAAGGCGAAACGTGCATTACCGGGGTGAGTGGAAATAATTACTGATTTGTCTTTATTTACAACGTCAAGGAGTGAGGCTGCAAAAGGGAGAAAAAAGTCTTTAGTCCAAGAAAACACTTAGTGAACTAATTTTGCCTACAAGCCTGGTGCTCTCTCTGTGGATGTGGGCCATGAATGTAGCCGCTCAGATTGAAAAGATGCCCAATTTTGTTAAGAGAGGAAGCAAAAAGAAAGAGGAGGAGGGGTGGCAGCATTTCAGGTATGCTACCTCCAATGCACCTTGATTCATTTTTCTTTTTTAAAGAGGCTTCTTCTATAAAAGGTTCATTAACTGGGAAACCATCATTTAAGGGTAGAGAGCAACTGTAAGTGGCCTGCCCAGAAGACCAGTGAAACAACCCTTGATGGAAGCTCCCAGCAATGTACTGGGGGTGCACAAACAGCACCTTCCACTTCAACAGGCTGCTTTCCAAAAGGAACATTACACAGCTGGAGGGTGCTTTTGCACGTGAGGTGGAGAGAGATGAAGCCCCGGAAACCAGTTTTCACAGCTAAAAGTCAACAAGGAAACACCAACCCTTTTCACAATGGCATGACTTTTTGTCCCCCTTCAGCAATGGAATCCTGCAAGAAAGTCCCCAGGGGGGGCGGGGGAAAACCCAGAAATGTTCCACTAACGCTCCAGGCAGCTCGTTCCAAAGGATGCTTCTCTAACATGATTCAGAAGTCGGAGAGGGGAGCTACCGTGTTCAATTTTCTACGGGGAGAGAGGAGACAATCATTCGTCAGACAAATAATTTAAAACCAATATCCTGACACGTAAACACACCCAGATGAGAAAGAGAAAGGAAGGAGGTCTTCGGATTCATCCTGGTGGTGGTGGTGAGCGCCGAGCCCATCAAATGAAAAAGATGTCCTCCAAAATCCGGCTTTCTTCCAAATCCGCCACTCCGTTCTTGGCCCTGCAGGGCCTCCAATCCCAGCCAGGTTTCCTGCAGCTCCTGCCCTGGGGCTGGATCCCTTTGGGGAGGCTGTAACTTTTGCCACAGGGATGCTCCGGCCTTGGGCTCATTGAAGCCACCAGGTCTAAGAGGGAAGTCTCGTACCTGGAGAGAGAATAACACAGGAGTGGATTGCATGATGTCCTCCATGCCAACTGCCGAGACCTCCTAGCACGCTAACTCTTCCACTATCCCAGGCCAACGCTTCTCTTCTCCTCTGCCTGACCAGTTTTCTTTACTGGCCCCAACAGACATCTTGATACCCAGCCCCCAAGACATTCATTCTAGTCTCCTCCATCAGGGAGATTCCACCCACCCCATTTCAGCGAATCTCAGGGCTGGAAGACATGCCAGAAGTCATCTGCTCCAATCCCCTGCTTGGTGCCCAGGTCTTTGTTTTTTTTTTTCCCCTTACATTTTTTGACACTTCTATTTTTTTTTTTTTTTTTGCTCATAAAAGAACAAGAACTTACATACTTCTGCCCTTGAATGATACTGTTCTGCAACTGTTTAAACTTTCACATTTTCCTTAATCTTTTTTTCCCTCTTTTTTATTTTTAATTTTTCAAGATATAGTTGAAAATTATACACGTAATGCAGAAGGTGCCCATGTCTTTGGAAGGAACTGGTATTAACAGGGGGAAGAAGTGGCAGTAATGTTTCGTTCATCCATCTCTAGAGATGTGGAGGATCACTGATAAAACAGCAGGTGAAACTGAGAGTGTTTAAACAGACCCACTTCAGCATCATCGTACATTTCTTTAAGAAGTTGGGTTTTGTCAGCCCTTCAAGGTAGACCAGACTAGGAAACCAAAGTCATGAAGGCCAATATTACTTTCATTATAAGGTTACAGTAACCGAATCTTGCCAGTCTGAATGCACCTCCCCCCCCTCCCTTTATCTTGGTGAGAACTGGGGAGGGGCTTGTCTGAGACGCTTCCTCAGGTTACAGTTCTGCCCCAGACCTAGATTTCTTTTATCTGACCGCTGTCTTGGTTGTGGCTCTTCCCCCCGTCCCTCAGGGTTATTCCTTCTGCCCGATACAAGCCGCCCACCCCACCACGCGTGACTTCTGGGTTTTTTCACTGTCTGCTTTGCACCCTTTCATTGAGCTGCCCAAATATTATTAAAATGCCCTATGGATCTTCCTCAGTTAATCCGAATCCTTTTGAGACCTAGTTAGGCATAAGCTGCAGAACGTTATGGTCTCAGGTGGAGTATTGAGAGAGTTCCTGTTTTTTTAAAGACACAATTAAATCCCACCCACACCCTGAGCAGAAGCTGCGCATTAAGTGTTAATAATGACCTCCAGATCTAATTAAGATGGGCTAGGAATAAACAGGCTGTCACAAATACGACCTGGCTTCCCCCCACTCCCACCCCCTGCACCACTGGCAAATACACCCCGTGGCCCAGCTTGGCCTGCGCTGCCTCGTTTCCTGAATCCCCAAGTTGCTAGTCAGGGGTCTGTGCTTGCAATCAGCTCTGAGGCTGCAGGGAGCGTAGAAGAGAAAAAACTCCAGCAAAAGCCAACGCGTCATGCCTGCATTTGGGGGGCAAACCACCCTGGAGTTAATTTCTGCAGCAAGTTTATCTAAGTTCTCCAGCATTGCTGCTATCAGGGAAAATTAAAAGATTTGGCAGATTACAGGAGCAGCAAATATAGGGAAGATTATTTAAAAGGCTGGGTATTGGAAATCAGTCTATTTGACATCAAGGCTCTATATGCAAGAAAGCAAGCCCAATCTGCCAAGCGGTCTTATCTGATAGGGAAAAATGCTCCTTTTGGCTATTTAGTGGTTAATCCCCTGATAGAACAGTCTGTCCAGCTTGTCAGGTGCCATCACAAAGCATTTGCCTTCAGGCAGCAGAGCCAGCTAGGAGCACTCTTTAACCGCACAAAGCCGTTCCTTCCACATTTATTTCAAAGGAAGTATTTAAAGGGAAACTGCCCATTTGCGCTGGGTGAAGAACGCAGCTTTTCTCCAAATGAAGCCGGGACTGGAAAGCGATATCCTTTGCATATAATGCTGAACTCTGAAAGGGCCAGGTCTGCTCACTGGATTTTGTGCTCCCTTTTGAGATCAGCAGAAACCAAGAACTGCCAAAAAAATCCACCTCCAGTGTAAAACCAAGATGGCCTTGACGTTCCCCAAGTCTGGAAGTTTCTTTCGTGCGTTTAGCATCGTCGCTGGCATGATACGCAAGCATGTGGGACCTTCCACAGAAGTGGGGACCTTTCTGGAATTGGCTAGCTCCCATGGGGTTACAGGAGCCTGGGCCGGAATCACTTGGTGTGGGGCCCAAAGTGGATAACCAGGGATGCTCCAAAGGACCGAGAGGACAACTTCCAGAGTTCTGTCTGGAAAGAGGTGGATTAGTTTTGGGACACCCAAGGAATTAGTTCAGTTTTACTGGACTAATTACTAGTCCGACTAAGAGGAGGACAGGAACTCCTCTGATTCTACGATTAGGACACACATCTTTCCTCCTTTTGAAACTCAATCTGCCTACACGTGATTCGAACCATGGCTTCCCATCCTTTTCTGACATCATCCGAGAAAGGACAGAATGATTTGCGATGTTTCCGTAGCACAGGCAGCCACCCTCTTATATGTACGACTACAGTAGATCCTGTTGTAGGTCCTTATGGGTGAAACTCCCAAAGTAATCACGCATCGTGGGTTCCCCGATCTTCTCTGAGCTTGGCAGTTTTCCTGCAGACGTTTTATTACAGAGCCAGGTAACATCATCAGCACCGTCGGGGGGTGTCACTTAGCCCGGTCACGAACACCGCAGGAGGGGAGCCACCTTAGGCAGAAGCTTTCGTCGCCTGATAACGTGAACTGCAGCCTGCAAAAGCTGATGCCTTTTAATAAAATAGGCCAGTCGGAAGAAGCGCTACTGGATTCTCGATCTTTTGCTTGGTAACGAAACATCTGCAGGAAAGCCACCAAGCTCAGAGAACACCAAGTGCCCAAGAGGTCAACCATGAACTACATACTGTAGATTCTCTTCCGTTGGAGACATTTATCTTTCAGCTAGGATCTGTCCTCCCCATCTACTTCACCCTTATGGAGAAGTACCTTTATTATGGCTTCTCCTTCCCTACCCCACCACTGTGAAGCTCCCCATTGTTTATTTCAAATACTCCTTTGGCTCGATCCTCAGCTCCCTGAATCTCCTCCATTCTCCTGGCATTTGTGATTCACTCCTGATTGTGGGGCTGTATCGAAGCCACTGCTGTGGGCAGGCCCAGATGAGGAACATCTCATCTTCCTGCAGAGCCAAAGACTTCATTGGTGGAAAGATCTGCAGGCCACTGGCAAGAAGCCACTGGAGCAAAAGACATTCGTATTGGCCTCCCTCAGCTGGGAACCCCCTCCAGTTAATGGAGTCCAACATTTGTAAGCCTCACCCAGGAAAGTCTGCTACAGGCTACTGTGTAAGAGCTGCTACAGTGGGTGAGTTGTCTAGGAAAGTGATGAGGAGGGTGCAAAGAGGTTATTAAATATATGGTAGAGAAGAAATGCTACAGGGTTTTCCCAAAGCCAACGAATGGAAAACTGCAACCCAATGGACTTTTTGACTGGTTATATGAAAAGACTTCATCAAACAGACTGATGCTGTATTTGGAAAATCTGACACTGTATTTTGAATACACTTCTGTCAGTAAATGGCAGTCTAAATCGCAAAGCTTCAAAAGATGTGACAATAGCTTTAAAGCTTTAGATTCTGCTGCATTATATTTTTGATTTTCACACTCAGCTGAAATAAGATGATTTTGTTCCCGCAACACAGAAACTGGCACAACTGCAAGCCCATCTGATATCTATAGAAGTCAATAAGAGTTCCACCACTGGGGAAAAAAAAATAAATTAATGAGATTTATTGGCATCATAAATGCTACAGCAGGGAGATATATGTTTATTTCCTTAAACAGGCAGTGTCAGATATTATCTGATCATCATGTTTAGCAATATCTTTTCATCTACAGTCTCCAAAAATTTATTCTTCAACCATAAATGTCTAGAAACCCACAGCACTGGTTCTGTGAAAAGGTGATGGCATTTCGACAAAGCGTTTGCGTAATATAGCACCGGAGATTAGTAATTGCACGGTTTTGCTTTTATTTCAGCACGTGTTCCCAAGGAAATAAAAAGGTTTATGTCAGAAATCGGAGCAGAAACATAAAAATAAACTTCTGAGTGATTTATTCGTGGCGCATGAATTGCCTTTGGATTCAAGCAGCCTTTCCAGCCAATATGAGGTTGCTTTGTGCTCCTCGTGCACCTTCCACACCTAAATGCTTCACAAATACTAATTATGGGCCATAAGCTGCTGATGACAGCATGCCCTGGTTTTACAGGGAAGGAGCCAAAGGTCCTTTTCGCCGTAGCAAATTAGCTGGGAGGATTCAAAGGCAGAGGGGGCCGAGGTGAGTGACTTCAACGGCCTGCATGGCGTGCATCCCTTTGGGGTGAAGAGGCCTGTCCTTCTCTGCTCATCTTTGCTGGAGGTTTCTCTTCTTCTTGCAATCTGGTCACAGGGAAAGGAGATGGGCACCCAGAAAGAGGGCAGCCACTGCAAATGTCGAAGCGGCTCACAATTGGGTGCCCAGTTGGACGGCAAGGAAGTGGCGGGGCTGGCGGCGGGTGGAGGGATGAGAGATCAAAGTTCACGCGCATCCATCAGAGCCAAACCAAAGACCCAGCAGTGATGCAAAGGAATGTATAATGCTGGCTTATGCATGCAACTCA
Source organism: Candoia aspera (assembly GCF_035149785.1). Taxonomy (NCBI): domain Eukaryota; kingdom Metazoa; phylum Chordata; class Lepidosauria; order Squamata; family Candoiidae; genus Candoia; species Candoia aspera. Next base: position 262,565,916 of record NC_086154.1, read on the forward strand.
AAGACGTTGCCTGCCTCCTTCTATGCGCAAGCTTGTGTGCCCGTTCTTTTTTGTGCTTCATGAAACGCGAAAGCCCAGTGGGTATAATTCCACCCAAGCAGCTCTGCGGGGTTTCGGGATACAGTAGTGAGGTCCAATGGTGGATGCAAAAGGCATTTCCGGGGTATGAGCTGGCCTGTGGCAGCACAGAGCGATTCCCGCAGCTACCTCATCCATACACGGTTCCTCCGGAGATATCCATGAATATCTGGCAAATGCCAGAAACCATAAGCCTAAACCCTGGACCACCGTTTCAGGCTTTAGATGGGGCTTTGGGTGACCAAACGCTCTCTGATATAAGAAGGAAAAAACCCAATATGTTGATAATTAGAAGTGAAGGGAGAGGATTTCAGCTTATTCTTTGATGAGGCCCAAATCTCAGAAATTTTGCCCCCCCCCTTTACCCACGGGGTCACAATTTGCAAAGCACTTGTATTTCTTTCTCTTGCAATGCCAGAAGGAGCCTACAGAACTTCTGTTTGTAAATATAAGGATCCTCTTCCCGCATATTTTGGTTTGCATATCCTTACTGCATCATATCACACCACCGGTGCTTATAAAAGTCCAGAGAACAAGGCACGTAGAAGGAACAGCCCTTTGCTCAAACGAGCTTGTGGGACAAAAGAGAACTCCCCCAGTTGTCTGGCCAGTGAACATATTTTTTACAAGCCACAAAATGGCTGGTGGACATGGGCAATCACAAAACACATACGGAATCGAAGGCAGATTGGTGAAATTTGCCCGTATGTTTTCAACTATCTCAGTGTGCCCCAACATTATTTTTCTTCTTTAATCAATTCCCTGCATAGCTCGTAGATATTGGTGGAATTTTTCTGGAGACTAGTGCTGGGCTTGGCTTCCTTTCTGAAAAATGAAAGCATCTTTAAAAGCAACAGCAGTAAAAAAGATTCCCTAAAATCAGGTGGCACGGGAAGATGTCGGTAGGCATACCATGAGTGCCCCCTGGGAACCTGGAGTGTAAAGTTTAACAGCAGCAGGCAGAAAACACAGAAACAGAGAATTCTCAGTTTGTTGTTCGCCAGCCAGGCCATTGCTTACGGGGAGCAATGGCCTCTGCCTCCTCCTTTTGAACCCCCTGCATTAACACCCTTCAGCATCTGAAGGCTGCGCTGTACCTCTTTGTGTCATTGTTCTGGAAACGAGACACATTTTAATCTTTCCCCATAAATCAACTCTTTCTACCCAGGCAATCTCTGTTCCCAGCAGCCTCCTATTTATCATTCCTTCTTTTCGAATCTCGGGGGCCAGGAAGGAGGATCAGAGCTGCAAAGTGTCCCAAATAATCACAGGGAGTCTGAGTCGGAGCTGAAGATCTATCAGCTTGTTGGAAGGCTCAAAACCTGGTGTCTGGTGGCGACCTACAGCATTCCGGGCACATCGTGGATTGCAGCACAGTGGAACACGGCCTGTGGAGCTCTCACTGGACATGTGGGTGTGTCTGTGTGTCACTGGCAAGCTGTGACAGTGCCTTCGGAGACAACAGTCCTTCTTGGGGACAGGCAAGGGCTGGGAGCAGAAGAAGAACCGTGATAGCAGTGATGGACCCTTGTGGACCTCTGTATTACAAATGGAAGGGGACTTCACAAAAGCTTGGATGGAAATGGGACCATCTCTGGTTGTAGTGACTGGCTGGGCATGACAGCCAAGTGTGTCCCCCTACTGGCCACCCACTTGCTCAGTGTTTACAATGGGAAAGGTCCCCCCCCACCTCCATGTTTGACTGAAATGCTTGAATAAAATTTGCCTGCTGCTGAAAATGCAGTAGCTGCCTTCAGTATGATCTGCGGCCACATGGACAGACAGAGACACAGCCCCACCAACTGAAAGGAATGTCACATACAAAAAACAGGCCAAGCTTCAGTTGCACCATCGAGGCTGCCATCCTCCCGTTTTTGACCACACCTTGCAGGCACCCCTGAAAGACTGGGTCAATTCAAATGAATAGCTGAGATTACAAAAACTTGGAAAAACTCAGCCCATGACCGTGGTGGGTTCCCCAAACTGAGAACTGTTTGAATGAGATGATGCATCACAGACCCAGGAAAGGTGGCAAGTGAAGAACCAGCAAATCTAGGGTTTAAATTCTGGTCCATACTCAGGAGGCCTGGGTTCAAATCCAAGCTCCGCTTTGCCACTGGTTCTGCCTGACCCTTGCCAAGACCAGGCCTGGGTGAGTCCCAAGCACCTGCTACGTGTCAGGGTTTGCTACGTGCCAGCTTCCCTGCACCCCTTATCAGCCCCTGCATCACAAGCTTCAGCTGACCTGGGTTCAGACTGCCTTGGTGAGAAATGTAAGGCCTTTCTCGGGCAAACGCAACTAATTTGGCCATCCTGTAGCTAAAACTCTGCTTTGAAAGCAGCAGCCAAGATGCAAGTCAAGAGAACAGTCTGAATCGAGGCCGTAAGTACTGACACATTTATTTCCCCCACCCCCCAGAAGCTTGATTTGTAAATCATCCCAGACTGCAGTCGTGGTAGGCTATCTTTCTGCTTATTAACATGCACTTTGGAGAGCTCTGGGCCCTGCTGGAAGGGCATCCATTCCAGTTACAGGGCGGCATTACTGAGCATGCATTTGGCATCAATAATTCAACACAGCTTTGCTTCAGATTTTAGATTTGAAGAAACACACGTGCAACACACAGATCCGCACTCTTCGTATTTACAGACCTCAAGCTAGTTAATCTTCAGACTTATCCGGACAGAAACATATATCAATGAAGGGAAGACCCTCGGTGAAACTCACACTTTGGGAGTGGGAGGTAAGCCAAGTGGAGATTTAAAAGTCTGTATGAAATGCAGCTGGTTAAGCAAGTTCAGGAACTCCAAAAGCCAGGGGATTGAGAGTTGCTGAAGACAGTTGCTGAATAACTTTTAGGGAGGAATCAGCTTTGATTCTAAGCACTGGGCTAACGTGCGCTGCTGGATGTGCAATGCTTTGGAATTCCAGGACCCCCGTTAATCTTCCAGAGGAGGCAGGCTTGCAGAAATTGGCAGAGTTGCTCTGAGTGTGCAATCTACCCACCCCTGTAAGCTTCATCTCCCTAGACTTCCCTTAGAATGAAAGGTCTGCTGAACCCTATGCCTGGCAACATCTCCGCACGACTCAATCATTTTGGTCTCAGAAGCTGCTGTGACTCCCACCTCTCTCCTTCAGGCAGTTCCGACGCAGACTCCTTGGCATCACTTCCGTCTGTTACTCAGTATCTTCCAATACCTCCTCTGGTGCCGCTTCTCCAAGCCCTTCTCATGAGGTTTCTGCAGCCGGCTGAAAGTCCCCCGGTCTGTGCTCCCCTCGGATATCTTCCATCCATTCCCACTATGAATCTGGCCACCCAAGGCGGATTAGGGCTGTTGCTCTTCGAAGCAGTAGTGTGGGTGTGATGCTGACTAGGTAGGAAGTGTAGAAATCTCCCAGTGAAGTACAGATTCCCCTTCATCTCAGAATGAATAATCCCATTTCTCCAATTGCATGAAGCAGGCGCTGGGAAGACGGGGAAAGGCATAACGTTCCTACATTTGGGACTGGAATTGCAGATAGGTGACTCCCCTGTTGCTCTTAGTAGGGCGGGCCTATTTCTTCACCGAGATCCTTGGAGAAGAATGGAGGTTATAACCTGCAGGCCCAATTTCATTTCTTCCCCATCCCTTCAAGCAACGGACCCATAAACATTGCAGTGACTTACGGGAGAGGAGAGAGAAGAGAAAGAAATCACAGACCGGCCAACCGCACACGGAGGGCAGAAGCTCAAGGGGAGTTTGTGCAAAGGGTTCCACAAAACGCCTGTGAAGATGCAGATGTCGTAAACAAGGTGTGACCGATGGAAAAAGTGTTTCAAAGACAGTGGCCTCAGAACCCCCTTATTCCAGGGACGAGGCCAAACAGAACTGAATCGGAGAGCTTCCATCACTCAGGACGGGTTATATGGATTATCCCGTATCATCCTGATCTCCTCTCCAAGGGACCAAGAGCGGGAGGCAGAAGGATCCACATGAAGTCTTCCAAGTGAGCGTCTGACCCTGAATGTCCTCAACTCCAATATATACTGTTCATTATGCCTTTCTAAATTTTCTGGTTTTGAGGAATGTTCTGGTTTTGAGCACGGTAGATCATGGGATGCGGCTGATCTCATTATATCAGCATATAGCGCCAGAATTGAATCTCTATGGGGTGTGAATATACCAGCATCTTATTAAACTTAATTCCATCTGAGTCTTTGCCTGGATACTTTTCATATTAGTACAATTCGTAGGTTTTTCATACATTCATGCTTCTCTCCAATCCCCATCAAATTACCATAAGGAAAGGCCGCCGCCGTGACATGCCCCCCAAAGAATTTCATTCCGGACATAATGAAAGATGGTTGGAATCTTGAAACAGGATTGCAAATCATCTTGGGCAACTGCTACTAAAAGCTGGCTGAAAGATGTCACTGCATTTAAAGCAAGGTCCAAACAAGTAAGTTTTATCAAGCACTTCTTCAGTGAAAGGGAATAGTAAAGCACAGCAAATAGTGATCAATCATGGGATGCTGATACAATATGAATGCAGCCACAGAGGGATTGCTCAATTTGAGTCAAGTCTGCAGGCAAGATTCATCCCAAAGAGGAATACAAATTTCAAGTGATATAAGGACCCTACAACGCTCCATCTTCCCCATGCTTAATTTCTGCAGTTCTGGAGACTTGGCTGGCGTGTTCTGGAAGTATATTTTCAATCATGTGAAGTTAGCAAAGAGGGCTGAATCTACATGTCTGGCATGTGAAACAGTGGAAAAACCTATCCAACTTCAACTACTTTCTAAACACAAAACAAAACAGAAAACATTCCAAAATGAGTGTGAGCTTCCTCGCAACTCGAACAGAGAAAAAGGGACAGTGAAGTCTGTGTGGTGTGAAATTGAAATTTTTACTGTTACAGTGAGGTAGCTATACACCATTATTTGGGGTGGGACTGGAGAGAAATCTCTGCAAAGGCAGGGTGCATGGAGAATATAGACAGGAGAAATGGGAAAAGCAGCTGTTTTAGTGGCGAAGGTGCTGGCCTAGAAACCGGGAGACTGTGAGTTGTGGGCCTCCTTTAGGCACGAGAGCCGGCTGGGTGACCTTGGGCGGTCCCTTTCTCTCAGCCCAACCCACCTCACAGGGTTGCTGTTGTGGGGAAAAAAGGAGGCAGGAGTATTAGATACATTTGCTGCCTTGAATTATATATAAAATAGGCAGAATTAAATTCTAATGACAATGATAATAATTTTCTAACTATCACAGAACAGTGACTTCTGGCTGTCATATTCCTTAAAGATCATATTCTTTGAAAATTCAGACATTTCAGCTGGAGTGGCTGGCCCATCTCCTGTGGCATGAACAAAGCAGAAGTTTCTGTCCCCCAACAATTGAATAAGGGCCCAATTGGAGTGTCCATGCCTACCACCTTTCACACACACACACACACACACACAAACACTCACACCAACTGCCTTCCACATACAACTGAAAACATATCCCTCGTCCCCTGGCCTCTGGTTCTCTTTTCATCTCCATCTGTGTGGTCTTCACTACTGCTAGGTATGCTTCTCCAAACCAGGAATCGCCACCCTTTCCCAAGCTTTTGTGAAGGCTTACATGGATCCCTTCTTCAGCCTTTGCCATGCTCTCTTACATGTCCCAGTAGCAGAGAATGTGTACAGTTCAGAACTGAATGGCTAGATTCTTGATATTTTCCAAACTTGGCTGTTTTCCTGAAGACTTTTCACTACCAAGCTAGGCAGCAGCATCAGTACAAGGGGGAACAGAGCTTGCTGGCAGTTTATATATAATAGCTTGTCCTGCCAGGCTCTTGAATGGTCTAAACACGCCCACTAATTCTGATGATGAGCATCAGAATCCTTTCAAAAGACGATGTTCCACTCCGCCAAACACAAAATGGACCATGGTGCTATTTGCACGAGGGGGATCCCTTACATTAGTTTTCAGGCCACACTTCAATACTTTTGCGAAGGCTCTCAGTGGTAGTGTAGTGAACTCATTTTCTATGGGCACAAAAGGGTGCATGCATCTAATTTGGTGGTCTGCATTTGCAGGGCCTCTGGGGTCCCTGTAAATCCCAGGGTTTGAAATCGGGTTTACTGACAAAACGGATGGCGTTGCATTTTCTCCAGCCTAATCAACTTCCTTGCATGTGGCTGAGGACCAGGTGAGACTGGCAGGCCCCAGCATAGCTGCACGCAGGTGTTGACTGCCCCACACTGCCAGCGAGTGCAGTGCCAATGTGGTCCCAGCGCTTTGCTTGGAAAAACGCTTTTCTTGCAAAGAAAGGAAGTTTCTGACAAACACAAATGCAAAACTCTCGGCAACGTGAAGAACGTGCAGAGTTCATTCTGCTGGAAAATCGCCTGAAATAGGGTTGGCCCAATGGTGCAAAGGTCATTCCTGACAAGCCATGCTTTTCACGCCCTATTGATCCAAGACAGCACATTGGGGGAGGAGGGGGGACACTCCTAAAGAAATGTGCCCGAGTTCTGTCTGCTGTGCATTTAATAAAATCTGCAGGGCTCCGAGATGATTGTATTCTTCAAACTTTTTACTCATTTCGTTCCAGTGATTTCATTAAGTTAGATGGCAACATCTTTATTAAAAAAAAATAATCAAAATTGAAATGTTTCAATAAACCCAATTTTCATTTTAAATAGTAAAAGATGATTTGATGCAGACGAAGCAAAAATGAAAGTTAAAAAGTACAATAGCATTAGGGTGTTTGAAAAGCCGATCTTTTCCTTTTTTTAATCACTTTTAAGAGAGCCTCAGAGGGAAAAAAGGATTTTTTTGAGGCTGGTGTTTCAATTTATTGACTTTGAAGAAAGAGAGAGAATTAAACATGTGCCTTGTAAGAAGGTACTTTTACTAACTATACCTTTAAAATAGACCAGACGTATGGATAGAAAGAGGCAATGGAAGTGTGAAAAAAATATTCGAATAATTTGGTATCAAGGAGAAATAACCAAAATAGTCAACTTGAGTAACGTGCATGATATTAGTAAAAAATAAAAACTGATTCAAAACACTGGAGTACAGCTAGTCCTTGCTTAACAATCATTCATTTAGTGTCAGTTCGGACTTACAACGGTGCTGGAAAACCAACCTACGATCGGTCCTCACTTACGACCATCACAGCGTCCCTGCGGTCACATGATCACAATTTGGGTGCTTGGCAAGTGGTTCGCATTTATGATTGTCACAGCACCCCGTGGTCATGTGACTGCCATTTTCAACCTTCCCAGCTGGCTTCTGGCAAGCAAAATCAATGGGGAACCACGTGATTCGCTTAATGACCACATGGTATGCTTAATGTCTGCGATGATTTGCTTAACAACTGCTGCAAAAAAGATTGTAAAATTGGGTCAGATTCACTTAATGACCACTCTGCTTAGCAACCAAAAGTCTGGCCCAATTGTGGTCATTAAACAAGGACTACCTGTAACCAACTTTCACTCGCTTTCCTTTCTGACCTTTGGTAAAAATAGATTATCTGGTCAGGCTTATATTACACTGTGTATTAAATTGGGAAGCACCAAATAACTCCACCTTGTAAAATTCATGAAATGATTCATTTGGAACCTGAGAGGGAGGAGAGCAGGAGGGAGATGAGAAATGACATGACCCAATGACATGGGAAGGGAGAGGATTCAGGGGAGAGGCCACCGACCTTGGGGTGAAAACTAGCGAAAAAGGTCTGTTCTGCCCGAAAGGAGGATTTGGAAAGAAGGGCTCCTCTGAGCAGGAGCAGGACCGGTGGAAATGTTGCAGAGAAGGAACAGTGATGACATAATTAAATTAGGTTCTTGGTTGGGGTCTTGCATTTTCAGGATCCCTTTTTATGAACTTTGATTAAATTGCACTTGTCCTTCCATGTAACTAAAACCCGACAATAAGCCATAAGAGGTAAAAGGGAGTCCTGGTTTTTCCCTGGAGAAGCCCCCTTCCCCAACCTTTCCTAAAGCAGACTGGAAGCCCAACTAAGAAAAAGAAAGAAAGAAACTTTTGCACTGGAAAGGCATCTTGGGAGGCACCTGGATGGAGAAGGGTGAGAACTGCCAGGAAGGCAAGAGAAAGCGTGGAGTGTGGCTTCAACAAGGCAAGGGCCCTACCGAGTCCTTTCCAAGGATAACAGGAACTATTAGAAAGGGGGAAATTAAGCAGATGGTTGAACCCTGCGATGCTTCTTTCCCTCTTGCGTCAGTATGAGTCATGCAGAGCAATGCAGATCTTCCTAGGAAGAGAAGGTAGTGCGTGAATTTTGCAAGAAGCGGCCGATCTGCGTAAGACGTCTCTCAACAAAGTAACCTTTGGAGATGGGAGGAATGTGCTGTCGGTACCTCATGCTTTGGTACAGGGCTCCAGCAGAGTCGTCCAAGCATTTTGGGTCCCCGAGCCTCTTGGCTCAAGTGGAGGGAGCGCTGAGACTCAGATGATGACAGCTCAGCAGCAGGATGTGCGGGGTGGCCTAACAGGGCCACTTCTGGGCATCTAAAGAGAGGGGAAGGCCCACAGAGGCTCTCTGTGGCTCAAATTCTGCTTTAAGAAGTAATCTAGGAATAGTGCCAGCAAAGTGGGGGGAGAGCAGGGAAGGCACATGTACATCCATTGTGTTGCATTCCTTCAATTCAGTTCAGCAATAGGAAGGTCCCTGCGTTTATCTGCACGCCCCTTCCTCTAAACAAGAGGCAGAGTTCCTTCTTCTAAAAGCCGGCTCTGCTCATTGTTTGAGGTCCTTGCTCCAGACTTCTGAAGTTAGTAAACTGCAGCAGTCCAAAGCTAGCAGTGTGCAGGGATTAGCGCACAACGTTTTCCTCCCTGTTCCTGATTCTTCTGGAGAGTTTGACATCTTCCTTCTCTCCCATCAAACCGCAAGGACCATTTTGCGATTTTATCAACTGCCTCCGATCTCCTGAAAGTGCCTCACTGATCAGATGCCTGGATTAGTTTTATGTGCTCCTCTTCTGCATTTGATGGATCTTTTCTTTAACCCTTGGCCTATCATGAAACCAGATCAAATTTACCACCTGGAGTTTAGCGGCTGAAAAAGCCCCTACACCTAACAACGCACCACACAACACCTTTCGTGAGGGAGCTCTAAAAGGGGTTAAGCCAGCTCTCTATTGTGTGATTCACACTGCATTTTCTTTGGCTTATTCTTAGCTCCAAAACCATAATCAACTTATTGTCACACCACTGAGTGACAGAAACCTTGCCAAACTACTTCAAAAAATTGACAGGCCTTCAGTTGCACTCAACAATCCCAGAAGACACATCCAGTCATTTTAATATAAAATCCTATCAGAGTTGCAGAGCTGAATGCAAAATAACAACAAAATGTTTAAAAGACAAGCAGCTGAAAGGAAGCTGTTCCCTCACCCCACCTCCCAAAACACACCAGCAAAATTTGGAAAAAGCGAAGATCAAAAAGACTGAGATCCAATGTTAGATTAATGCAAATATCAGCCTGCGAGCAAGTGTACTATTTGATTAAACTGGCATACATCAAGTACAATTAGAAAGGTTATTTATAACTAAAAAATACATAATTCTGTATTTTAATGAGGGTGACAATTACAGCCGACAGTTGCTAATTAACATTAATCTCTTTGCACTGAAAGGCAGGGAGCTTTTGGCAGAATTTCATTTTCGTAGCAATGGCCACAACCCCGAATGCCAAAATGGAGCTGGTAACGGTCGCACAAGCTGCCATCTCAGGCACAAAACTCAGACACCTTCCCTCCCAGCCTGCCCACAAAAACACGGCACCATTTTCCCCTCTCGCTTCCCTTCTCCCCTGCTGACTGAAAGAGGAACTTGATGTTTGCAATGGTGGCCCACACCAGGCCCTGGAATTCGCATCTCTTCATACAGGTTCTTTGTTCTGTTCTTTTAAAAAGAGAAAGGAACAAAACAGAGAGCCCTCGTTTCCCGTGCCGGTGATTTCTGACTGCCCCAAAGAAGCTTCACAACCTTCTCTAGCAGTGCCAGCCCCCACAGCTAGAAGGAATTCTTCAATCTCTCTGAGGTTTTTGAGAAGCATCTGCCAGCACATCTGCCCTCCAACAGCTTCTGACCTCGATGCCCCTTAGTGCCTTCTCCTGCCAACATCCCTATTCCTCTCCTGACTGAGCTGCTTCCTGGATGAGGTCAAGGCCGAGTATTGGACAGCGAGGTTCTAACAGCTGCATCCTTTGCACTCTACCAATTCCAGGAAGAGGAGGTCTTCCAAAGGACAGTGGCCTAGGACCTCAGTCAAAGGCGCTTCCAGGTGGAACAGCAAGACCTCGACTTCCAGGAGAGAAAACTGCCCAGTTTGGGCTGGGGCACCAGCTCCTCCCCTGCCGGACCTAGATGACCTTCCCGCAGTGATCCATGCCTAATGCCTTTCACCCAGACTACTACAATACACACGTAGCTGGGTCTCCTTAGCTGCAACTGGGGCAGAACTCAGCTTCCCGAGAGCTAAGTGGGGCTGCTAAATGGGACTAACACCTCTCCAGGGAGCACAGTGCCAGTTGCCTCTGAGCTCTTGGCTCCACTTTAAGGTGTAACTGTGAGCCTACAAACCCACAGCGGCTGCCGCCCCATGCCACTCAATTTAGGCTATGAGGTCAGCTGGAGAGGCCCTGTGGGTGGTCTCCGTGCCAACAGTAGGGCTTTCACTCCACTGAACACACTTTGTGAATTAGAACGTCTACAATTTTAAGTAACTGAGTAGAAGAAATTTAAGTGTAATGGTATGTGGGAATGACCTTGGGAGACTGGGCGAAGAGATGCTGCCAAGGGAAGGGTCAGATAAGAGACAGTATAGCCCGCAGCTGGATAGTGGGCAGAGCAAGAGGCTCAGAAGGGACCCTCCCTAGTTTCTACGGCTGTAAAGGAGATGGCATGAGATTTGTCCTTTCAGATTTGCAAGATTCTGTTAACGTAGCCTTACAATAAAGTAGAATTAGTTCATCTGGTCATGTTTTCTGTCTACTCTACCTGGTAAGATGGACGTTAAGTGAGCTCTTTTTGGTGATCTCCTCTGGAGAACCCAACCCCACAGTCTCTCTGGACAGATCATACAAGCCACTGCATGCAAGACAGTTGGCCCAGTGAGTCGTGATCAGGCAAACTGTAGGGCAGGATCTATATTGCTCCTGAAGTTATATGCTACTGAAGGGTACATGCATGGAGACCCCAAGCTTACTGGTCCTTCAGACTGACCAATTTGAAAGCCTCTAAATACTGGCAGCTCCAACCACAAAGATCAGCCCAGGATCTATGAACCATCAAGACCTCAATGTTTGGGATCGCCCTTTGAACCAGGCTCCAGGCAAAACCAAGTTGGTGGCAAAGCCAAGCTCCCCCCCCCCACCCCACTTTAGAGTTTAAACATATGGTACACATGCCCACCCAATGATGCGCCATCTAGAAAGTGCTGTAAATTCCATATTTATTGGGGGAGTACGAGAGAGACGGCTCATTTCTGCATACGTAGGTTGCCGGCTAAAATCAGGATAAGCGGTATTAATGTCCTATGGTCAGTATTATTGAACCTCCAAAGCAATAAACTACGAGTCGATAAATATTACATTTGCAACATAGTTAACATTCTCCTACTGTCTCTGGCACTTATTACACATTGTAACCGCAAGTCTACAATACATTATTCATATCTGGGGTGTCACTGAGTGATGGATTGCTGTAAGAAAGGCTGTCCTTTAAATAAATCAACAAATAAAAATGCAAATGTTAACATTTTCAGCCACAACTTTTCCCCATCCTGAATGGGGGGAATGAAAATTTCACATTATATCGACAGCAAGCAGAGAGAACAATTAACAACCTACACAGTGAATAAGAGAGATTAATTTGCCAGTGTCTGCTTTGATCACTCGCATATGGAACTATATTGGACTTTTCGTGATGTTGGTTCTCCTCGGGGAAAGTGGAATGGGGGAGGACTGACCTCCTGTAATATTTTGAACTAGCATCATTCCCATCACCATGCTTCTTCCCTCTACCCATTTAGAAATTAGATCCCCCTTCCGCTTCAGCGCTGAGATTTAGTCCGAGGATTTTGTCACAAAGATCCACTTGATGGAAGGTGGCTCTGCAGAGACAGTTCTTTCGTGTGGAACACGCCACTTCAAAAGCCAAAACCCCATTTAGCTATCCGAGGCACCAAAACCTCAACAGCAGTTGCTGCTCCACGCACAGCTAGTTCACATTTTTATTTACTACAAAACGTTTAGTTCAAAGGATCCGGAGGGATAATATAGCACTGCGGACTATTCAATATGCAGCTCTGGGCATGGCATATTACATCAAACATTAATTTGTTTAAAAGTCCCCAAATGCCCATCTACCTGATCAGAGATGTGCTGGGCAAAACTTGCCATTCCTCCTAACAGCCCCAGAACATAGATTGGTACAATGTTATTTGTTTTTCTAAAAACTCCAAAAGAATACTGCTGTTGCAACTCTCTCAGAGTGTGTGCGTCTGAGTTATTACCTAATATGAACACTACAGGAAATTGCAAGACCTTTTCATTCTAATACATGCCACCAAGTTAGCTGCAAAGCTAATTTTTCTGTCGGAGAGGGGCATCAAGTGGGGTGCCCTGGGGACCAATCCTGGGTCTTCTACTCTTCAATATTTTTGTTAATACCCTGGAGGGAATGCACATCAGATCTGCAAATGATACACACATTGAATGAGATGGCTAATATCTTCGAGAAATAAAATGCATGATGATTTGGATGGGTTAGATAAAAGGACCCAAATAACAGATGAATTTTAACCGGGAAATTGCAAACTTCTTTATTTTGGAAACGAAAGTCAGATGGGGTTGTATAGGCTAGGAAACACAAAAATGTAGTTTTCAAGCCACGGGAAACAACTGCACTTTATTCTGCTTTGTCGGTTCCCACCTTGAGTCCTGTGTCGCTTCAGGGCACCACACATTCAGAAGAGTTTAAAGAACCTGGGACAGGTTCAGAGAAGGATAACAAAGATGAATGAGGAATAGAGACTAAGTCACATGGGAGGAGACTGAAGGAGTTGAGTATGTTTAGCTTGAGAAAAGATGACTGACAGCACTTTTCAAGGATGTCACATAGAGGGAGATGATCAAAACTTGTTCTCTCTCATTTGAAGTGCAGGAGACAGACTACTGGCTTTAAGTCACAGGAAGGCAGATCCCAATCAAAGGTGATGAAGAGCTTCCCAGCAGTAAGAGCCGTTGGCCAGTAGAATCACTTTCCCAGAGAAATGGTGGGTTCCTCTACACTGGAGGCTAGACAGACATCTGTCAGGGATCCTTGACTTTGGGTTCTTGCACTGAGCCTCTTCCAACTGGGCAGCAGCCTCCCAGAAACAAACTTGTCACCCCCAAACTCACACAGCCATTGCACGTGACCACCTCCACCAAGGAGCTGGTGACCTTCTCCTGGGAGCCTACATGGCAAACAGGTGGACCAAGTTCATCCTATATTCTCCTAGACCTGCTCTTTGCCTTAAACCAATGCCCAGCAACGATTTCTGCTCCCCAAATCTGACACTAGAGAGAAATGAACATTGGAAAGAGATATGGGGGTGGATGGAAGACGACACTGAGGTTTAGAGCGATAACCCTTCCTCTCTCATTTATTCCTGCAGCTTCTCTTAGCAAAGTCCTATTCTCATCACACATCATGTCATGCCAAGCCATTGCAATGAAAATGTATTAACAGCTCTTTCTCATATTTACTGAACAGCTGGAGCAAATACCACCTGTTTGTGTTTTACTACAAAGCTAAAGACACCCTTGAGTCAGACTCGTCTACTGCCAACTCTGTGGGTACTTCCACATTGTTTTAACGGCAGCATTATGCAAGTGGTTTGCCACTGCTTTCTTCTGGATTTGTTTTTTGTTTGTTTGTTTGTTTACTTCCCTAAACCCTTTGGATTTCCTAGTGGTTCTGCTTTGGAGTATTACACAGGCCCAAACCTGCTTAACTTTTTCCTCATCAGCCAAGGTGAGCCTGGAGTGCCACCTTCTGTAGACAGGAGTGACACTGTCCATCTAGAATCGGCCCTGCAGTTGAAGCACAGACAGCTCTAAGGATGGAAAATGGGCCACAGTCATCTACCTGGCCCCATTCCACCCCCTTTGTTGTATATGACTATTATCATCATCAGGTGGGAACAAAAGATCTAGAGGAAAATGTTCCTAGAAGAGCAGTTGCCCAAACACAAAGTTTGGGCCAGCCAGATTTTTGCAGCGTGGCCCCTCAACCTCACTCTGCCCTTCTGTTGGGGCATTAGGTCTTCGGAACTCTTGACTCTGCACCCACTTCCTTTTTCAAAAGCTAGGCTTCCCTCTGCCGCTGGGGTTGGTTAGGGCTTCACACGAAACCTACCTTGGCTCAATCTGCTAGAACTTTAAATAGCCCAAAGTAATTACCTATCCTGCAAACTCAATTGATTCCATTCCTCTCTCCCCCACCCTCCTGTTAAGGCTCCAGTTTTGTTCAGCAAGATTCAGTTCCTAGCAAAGCAAACCATTAGGGTTTAACCGTTAAGTGTGGATTATAACAAACATGCTGACAGATCTTTAACTTTAGTGGCACACCAGCAGCTATAATTCTCCATATTGATTAATTTAGTTAGTTAAACCTGCAATCTAAGCTTATAACCCATTCCATGATAAATTGAGACTGACCTGCTGCCCAAGCAGGTTTCGCTGATGAAGAATAGGATGGGTTTAGGTCTCACGCAGAAATACTTGTCCATTTACCATTTTCAATTAGAGAAGCCCATGAGTAAGGGAAAGCAAAACACACCTCTTTAACCTGGTCAATTATACTAACACAGTGCACTAGGAAGTCGGAGGGGGGAGAAAAAATATATTCATATGCAAAGAAGAGAACATTCTGGAGGTCCAGCTCCTGGCTGAGCAATTGCTTTGATCCATCCCATCCCATCCCATTTTTAATTGTATTTTGATTTTATACAAGATTTAGAGGCCACCCAATTCCAAAATTGCTCTGGGTAACTTACACTAAAAATTTTGTTTGTTTGCTTTGGTCAGTCTTAACTTCTGGGAACTGCCTGAACTAGCCCCTGCAGTTTTCTTGGCAAGATTTCAGAAGTGGTTTGCCATTGCCACCTTCTTCCCAGGGCTGAGAGAAAGGGACTGGCCCAAAGTCACCCAGCTGGCTTCATGCCTCAGGCAGGACTAGAACTCCTGGTCTCCCAGTTTCTAGTCTGGGGCCTTAACCACCACTACACCAAACAGTCTCATACTAAATACAGAACACAATAAAGGGAAAACACTGGAAAAGAAATCCCACACGTCTGAACAAACACACAACCTCAAGCAGAAAACCAAGCCAACAGAGCTCCAGAAACACCCTACCCCAAGGCCTGGGAGAACAGCCAGGTTTTTAAAGGTGGGAGCCATACAGATCTCTGGGGATCTCATTCCAGAAGGCAGGATGTGACAGAGAAGCCAGCCTTCCTGGGTCCCAATTGGTGGCACTGTTTGCTTGAAGGGACCTGAAGTGCACAGGCTCTGCCAGATCTTACCAGACAGGCATAAACCATGGGAGTCAGGTGGTCCCTCAGGTACCCCAGACCTATAGATGTATAAGTGAAAAAATACATGAAAGCAGGTGGACAACAGCAGCTCCATGGGGTCTTCCATAGGATCAGAGGTCATCCAGAAGAGCTTAACCCTGAGCAACTTACTGATCTATCCCAGACCCACAAAGATAAACATTAGAACACTAAACTCATAACTTCATCAACCAAATTAGCTAAGTCTTCTACACCAAAGACAAGAAAAATGAATCATCCTGGCCAAGATCAAAGCTCACTGCTCTTCCTTTGACCCTTTGGAGGATAAGAATTGGACAGCAAGGAAAAGCAAGCTGAAGCCAAAAGGTCATGTATTACTTCACTGTCATATCACAGATCACTTCCATGGTGGCTGAGCTTGGAGACGTATTGCTGAAACATAAAGAATTGTAAGACTCCTTTACTGAAGCAACTATTTCAAATCTTGTACGGGCATCTAGTTAGTCAATGGCAAGAACTTGTCCTCCTTGGCCCACAACCATCCTTGGCAGAAGCTGCCAGGGATGATGACTCATCCTCGATGTCCACATTATAGCTACAACCAAAATACCCAGCACTAATAAGTGGTGGTTGTCGCTGGGTATGCAGATAACTCAAAACGAAACAAGACACAGAGATCAAATTCTTTCTTGATCTTTTGGATATATCAACTCCTGAATTCACAAGCCCTCACTAAAAAGCCAAGGGGTTGAAAATGCCCTGATTCATAGATGTAGTTCAGTCACCAGACTTCCCTCCACCGACAGCAGCTTCTTCACTGGCATGGCAGAGAGCAGAAAGAAATGTGTT